>NW_028261387.1:11556980-11865730 GCF_051295495.1 Thamnophis sirtalis
TATGAGAGGGGGGGAGGAATGAGGAGTGAAAAGGGGAGAGAGGAGTAGGAGAGAGGAAGGGGAAGTAGAGAAGGAAAGAATGACAGAGGGAAGAAAGGAGGTAGGAAGGGGGAGGAGAGAGGGAGAAGAAAGTGAAGGTACAAATATAGTGTATGGAGAGCAGAAGAGCCAATAACGGGGCTTTTTGGGGGTGGGGAGTTGATGGTAAGATGAATTGATATAAACATTTAATAATACAATATGATGCTGGCTATGTAATAGTACACATGTGATTAGATGTTATGAAAATGAAAAATACAGAACTTTATAATAATGAAAAAAAGAATTAGAATAACATAGTTGGAAGGGATCTTGGAGGTCTTCTAATCCAACCCCCTGCTCTGGCAAGAAACCCTATACCAGTGGTGGCGAAACTTTTTCGCCTCGGGTGCCAAAACCACAAGCGTGCCCACCCCCATAACTGAATGTCCCCTGCGTTATGCTCTCTGCACATGCGTGCGTGACAATCCCCCCCGCTGCCCCGCGCATGCATGCATGGCTTTCTTGGAGCCTGATGAGGGTGAAAACAGCCCATTTTCTAAATTCCGGTGGGCTCAGTAGGTCCATTTTCCGCCCTCCCCAGGCTCCAGAGGCTTTCTAGGAGCCTGGGGATAGCAAAAATGGCCTCCTCAGCCACCCTAGAGACCCTCCAGAGGCTGGAAATGGCCCATTTTCTGATGTCTGGTTTGTGCATTGGGCCTTTTTTCGCACTCCGGAGGCTTCAGGAAGCCTCCTGAACCTTCCGGAAGGTGAAAAATGGCCCAACGCACAAACCAGAAGTTTGGGAACAGACTTCTGGGTTGCCTGTAGGGCCTTTCTTCTCCCCATGGAGGCTTCAGGGAAGCATTCTGAAATCTCCAGAGGGAGAAAAATGGCCCAATGTGCAAACTGGAAGTCCATTCCCAAACTTCCAGTTTACATGTTGGTTTGTTTTTCGCCTTCCGGAGGCTTCAGGGAAGCCTTTGGAGGGTGAAAAACGGCTGAAAATGAAAGCATGGGTGCTGGAGCTGACAGGGCAACACCTTGGTGCCCTAAGAAATGGATCTGTGTACCACCTGTGGCACGCATGCCATAGGTTCGCCATCACGACCCTATACCATTTCAGACAAATGGTTGTCTAATCTCTTCTTAAAAACTTCCAGTGTTTGAGCATTCACAACTTCGGGAGGCAAGCTATTCCACTGATTCATTGTTCTAAATGTCAGGAAATTTCTCCTCAGTTCTAGGTTGCTTCTCTCCTTGGTTAGTTTCCACCCATTGCTTCTTGTCCTGCCTTCAGATGTTTTGGAGAACAGCCCAACTCTCTCTTCTCTGTGGCAGCCCCTGAGATATTGGAACACTGCTATCGTGTCACCCCTAGTCCTTCTTTTCATTAAACTAGACATACCCAATTCCAGCCATTGTTCTTTGTATGTTTTAGCCTCCAATTCCCTAATCATCTTTATTGCTCTTCTTGGCACTCTTTCTAAAGTCCAAACATCTTTTTTACATTGTGGCGACCAAAGCTGGAAGCAGTATTCCAAGCATGGTCTTATCAAAGTATTATAAAGTGGTATTAATCCTTCACGTGTTTTGATTTTATTCCTTTTCCCAGGACTATCCAAGGATTTCTACTCAGCACTGGTTATTGGCTGGATTCTGCTATATCCAACAGTGAGAGGATTGGGTAATGATAGTTATGTGAATGCAATTTATGGATATCTTCCCCAATTTTTCTTCTGGCCCTAGTCCTACCAATCCTACTTCTTAAGCCCAGATTATAAACTCTTTTTAAAGAAAAACTAGGTATCCACCTCTGCTTTAAACTTCCTGGTAAATTGAAATGCCAGAAGATTATTTTTGTGGATTCAAACCTTACAAAGTCTTTCCTAGATTACATAATTTTACTGTTCTAACTTTACTGAAATAATGGTTGCTATAACAACATTTAAATTTACTACACTTATACATACCATCAAATGTTCGGGGACTTCCAGCAGTTTGCAACAATCTCAAACAATTAACATGGGTAATAATGTATCAAGCTCAGAAAAACAACATGCAAGTTACTTGTTCTTCAATTGTAGTTCTTGGCATATCATGAAAACATGGTCACTACCTTAAAATACACGAATACTCTGCAAACATTTATCTGACCTGAACTCAGTTCACAGAACAGAAATTTAGGAAATACTGTATGTCAGGCCTAAGCATGTGGATAATTAAAAGGATTTATCGCCTTTATCTCTAGCAGGACTTCCATATTTCCAATGCTGTATGAAAGTCCATTACATAGTCAGCAAATGAAGAATTTTTAAAATAGCAATTGTGTTTGCAAGATATACTTAATTAGCAAATAACTAAGCATATTTTAATTAGCATTCTGGATGAATCTGACTCATGCAATTAATTTATGGTTCAGTGTATTATGGTATGCAAAAGCAAAAAGATTCTGAATACTTATTTTTTAACTCTGGATAAGCCAGTTCATGTGAATACAAACTTTTCTTCTGGGTCAATGCACGCTCTTAAATATACAGGTTTCATGAAGCACTTAAAAATACAGGAATAACACCATTAAGAAAGTTGACTAAGTTTGTAATGTATTGAACAGCAAATTCTCCAGTCAGAGGAATAAATGCAGCTACTTGTTACGTGAGTGCATTATAGAATATTTAGTCCCCCCCCCCATTGTTCAAAAAACACATACTTAGTTCATATAGGACTCTAAGTCATGGTTTGTTTAATCCATGGTTTAATTCATACACAATATAGTTTAGTTAATGTGGTAACCCAATTGTGGATAGCTAATAGATATACAAAAAGCAACTGTGTAATTGTAAGACATAGAATATTAAGACAAGTGATTAAAATGAACATGTTCACCTTACCTTTTTTTCCCCAAGACTTTCTATAAAAATTCTTTTGAACTGGGAACCTAAATGATAAAGGAAGCTTGATTGAGCAGTAGGGTTTTTTTGTTAACTTGCAAATCCAGGTGGCTCTAATTGCTGAATTTACAGCATTTGCCTGGAACATAAATTGTTTCAGCTGAGGATACCGAGTAATTGTGTAAACTGCTATAATTGTCACTAAGATCAGCAAGGTTTGTTTTAGAATTTCCATTCCTTCTCTCAAATATCTACTAAACAGCAAAGGTGATCTGGTCTTATAGCTGACCTTATTAGGTTCTTTAGCCAGAGGCATTCATTGCAATTTTATCATTTCTTAGATTATTTGTGAAATTAAATCAGGTTATGCAACATAGTTGGCTAAAGTGTGGTTAGCCAGTTATGGTCTATTTTAAATTTGAATTTATTTCAGGATCATACTTTGATGAGTACATACTAATGACGTTATGTGTGTGTGTGTCTTTTGGAAAGAGCACAAATGCTAAAAACTAACTACCAAACAAGAAATGGGAATATTCAGTTTAGTTTACATGTCACACAGTTGCAAGTATTAGTGTCCCAGAGAAGGTGTGACTGTTGCATTGTGGGTCAACAGAACTACATACACTATAAAGGGTGAAGCAAGATTGGTTTTTTTAGGCCAGTAGGTGGCACCCTAAGGAAGAATTCCTGTATTCATGGCAAAAAGGAAGTCCTACCTCTTTTAAAAGGCTAAAAACTACAGAGAAAAGAAAGCTGTTCTAACTTTTCAAGTAATCTTAGTGGATAGGGAATTAATTGCCTGCCATAATATTTTTTTTCCTGATGATGGAATCTGAATTTAAGAATTATATTTTTTTTTCCAAATATTTGAGTATATTTGTTGGTCTTGGAAGTCAAATGCGAAAAAAGTTGTCTTGTTGCTCAGTCGTTTGGTTGATTGGGTTTAGCTGTGTGGTTCCTTTGGAAGTAATAATAAATTCCTTTAGGGATAAAAAGGGTATGAAGGGGGTATTAATCTTTTCAAGTGGTTCTTGAGTCTTTAAGTACTATTAGATGGGCCCCCATTAGATCCTACAAAATAGTAACAAAACCTACATTCTTTTCAGAGAGAGGGAGTGGGTGGGGGAGAGAAGGGAGAAGAGAGGGGAAGAGAGGGGAAGAGGGAGGGAGAGGGAGAGGGAGGGAGGGAGGGAGAGGGAGAGAGGGAGAGAGGGAGAGAGGGAGAGAGGGAGGGAGAGAGAGAGAGAGAGAGAGAGAGAGAGAGAGAGAGAGAGAGAGAGAGAGAGAGAGAGAGAGAGAGAGGTTTCTTTTAAACTCTTGGTTTTCCCATCAAAGTGTTCCATGCAGAATATTTTTTCCTTTTTATTAGTCTTTTTTTAAACATTAGGGAAGGCTACCAATTTAATAAATAAACAATCAAAACATTGGTTGGTTCAAAGGCTGATGTGGGTTTTATAGGGCATGGCCCTGTTAAAGTTAGAAGGAGTTGGGAGTCATTTTTACCGTTGTCCTTTAATGCTCTCCAAAATATGCCAAAAACATGTGTCATTCAGTGGTGGATTTTCAGATCCCGTTGCAACTGGTATGGTGCAACAGGGCCGGGTGTCCACCACATGAACATGTGCAGCACGCGCATGCATGCTTACCGCCCACGACACCTCTGTGATGCCTCTGCGACGCCCCAGCTGCTCGGCGGAGGGTTGCGCAGGCGCCATACACTTCATGCGCGTAAGCCCCAAAAACTTCAAATACAGGTAAGGAGCGTGGGCGGGCGGGTGGGCCCTCCAGAGCACCATACCGGAATGGTACCTAGTGCTCCCGTCAAGCACCGGCACCTCCGTATTGGGGCGTACCAGTCATAACCAACCACTGGTATCGTCCCCCCCCAAAAAAAACCCACACTGACTTGACTACAAATTTTTACACATTGCTCTAATAACAGAGCTCCAGGAGATGAAACTTCCCTCAGGACTGGAGCTGTCCTTATGAGGAAATCCTCCTAAGTATCTCCTTGCTGTTATTTCTTTTTTAAAAATAACACTACAGTCCAGTGGTGGGATTCAAATAATTTAACAACTGGTTCTCTGCTCTAATGACCAGCTGGGTAGGCGTGGCTCAGGGGTCATGTGACTGTGTGGGTGTGGCCAACTCAACGTCACTCACGCTTTAGCTGTTACAATGTAATAAGGGTTAACCGGAGAGGCGGTTTCTGTAAGCAGGGCAATAAAGATTAGACTAGAAACAACACCAGAATGTTTCCTTCCTGCCTTTTTTTACAGGATTAGCCCTGTAAAGTGGGAAAAAACAAAAGATTTCTTCCAACAACCGGTTTTCCGAACTGCTTAGAAAGTTCCCAACCGGTTTTCCCGAATAGGTGCGAACTGGCTGAATCCCACCACTGCTACAGTTCTAGAAGAGGGAAAAAATTGCAATAGAAATGCCAGCTTTGCATTTCAGAGACCTTGCAGAAAAGGATATTTTGCCTGGTTAGACAGGAGCAGCCCGATTCTAATGAAGATGGGGCTCTTCCTTTCTGATAGTTGAAATCCTACTCAAAGTGCAAAAGTCTTATAAAACATTTGATTAGGCATCCTTAGATTAGGGGTGGATAATTTGTGTGACCCGTCAAAACCACGCTCGACTAAGCCGCGCCCGATTAAACCGCGTCGCTGACGTCATCAACAGGGCAACAACAGCCAGCGCGGAGAAAGAAGGGCGCTTTAAATAGCGCTTTGAAAGCAAGCCGATTCAACTTAAGGTAAAGGTAAGGGTTAGGTTTAGGGTTAGGTTTAGGGTTAGGGTTAGGGTTAGGTTTAGGGTTAGGTTAAGGGTTAGTGTTAGGTTAAGGGTTAGGTTAAGGGTTAGGGTTAGGTTAAGGGTTAGGTTTAGGGTTAGGTTTAGGGTTAGGTTAAGGGTTAGGTTTAGGGTTAGGTTTAGGATTAGGTTTAGGATTAGGTTTAGGGGGGTTAGGTTTAGGTTTAGGTGTTAATTTTAGGTTTAGGGTTTACAGCGTGCTTCTGTCTCCGCGCTGTTGTCGCCCTGTTGATGACGTCAGCGACGCGGTTTAGTCTGGCGCGGTTTAGTCAAGCGCGGTTTTGTGGTGGAACTGATAATTTGTGATGTCTGTTGAACTCTTTAGGGAGATGGTGTCGAACAACATCTGAAGGCCACTGTTGGCCATCCCAGAAGCTGAAGCATGGAGACCTAGGCAAACCTTAATAGTAGCTGTCTTCTTAGTGTCCAAGTTCATCCCCTTTATCCCTAAGATGAATTGTAGCAAATGTTTTATTTTCTCATTTTAGGGAGTAGTTCTTGACTTATAACTATTTGTTTAGTGACCAGTCGAAGTTATAAAAGTTATTGAAAAAAGTTACTAGTTACTGTTTTTCACACTTAAACTGTTGCAACATCCCCATGGTCATAATTCAGACACTTGGCAACTGGTTCATATTTATGATGGTGGCAGCATCCTGGGATCATGTGATAACTTTTTACTTTTAAAGTCAATGGAAAAGCCAGATTCGCTTTACAATTTACAAGTGTACTAACTTAACTGCAGTGATTCACTTAATAACTGTGGCAAGAAAGGTCATAGAATGTGGCAAAACTCACTTAACGACTGTCTCGATTAACAACATACGTTTTGGGCTCAATTGTGGTCATACGTCGAGCACTACATGTACCAACTTTCCAGGATCCCTCAAATTATTCTGTTTATATAATTTGTGTTGAACATATTCATTTTCTAATTATCCCATTTCAACAGAAACCTCCCTATTTACATCCGAAGGGGGTTTTCTCCAAATGAATTATCTGCACAATTACAAAGAAACATAAATTTGGCCCAAATCTATACAATTAGTTGTAAACAGCCTTACAATTTAGTCATTTTCTGCACCAAGGCTGCCAATTTAAAACCCTTTCATTGGTTCTTAGGAGCACAATGCTGTGTTTTATCAGGCTTTTGGAGAAAGCGTTTCCTAATCCTAGACCCGTGATGGCGAACCTATGGTACCTGTGCCACAGGTGGAAGGAAGAGCCCTCTCTGTGGGCACACAAGCTGTCACCCCAGCTCAGCTCCGCTGTGCATGCGTATGTGCCTCCCACCGGCCAGCTGATGTTCAGGTCTCTGCCACGCATGTGTGGGAGGTGGGGGCGCATGCGGGAGATGTACATGCGTGTGGGCGGGAATGGGGACACGGTCCCCCACACGGCCCATTTTTGCTCCCAGGAGCCTGCAGGGAGGCTACTAGACCCAAAATGGGTGTGTGTGGTTGTACGTGTGTGTGTGTGTGCAGAGTGGCCCCTTAGTGGCCCATTTTTTTCTCCCAGGAGGTTGCAGGGATTCCTACCAGCCCCAAAATGGGGCATGTGGGGGTCACATGCGTATGTGCATGGGGTCACATGCGCATGTGCATGGGGTAACATGCACATTTGTGTGGGGTAACATGTGCATCGGGTAACATGCACATGCGCATGGAGTCACGTGCGCATGTGCTGGGTGTCACATGCACATGTGCAGGGGGTCACGTGCCCATGTACATGGGTCATGTGCGCATGTGCGGGGAGTCACATGCGCAGGTACGGTGTGTGTGGGAGGACAGGGGCCATGTGCATATGCAGAGGGATGCGGGGTTAGCAATTGCACACACATTTCATTATGCATTTCAACACGCAAAGACAAAAAGATTAGCCATCACTGTCCTAAATTAATAGAGATACTTTCTTTTTGAAATTTTGTTGTTATAGTTATATTGGTATTAGGAAGGTCTTTCGTTAAGTGTGCTTTCACTATTGCTGTATTTTTATAGTAGAAATAGTTTTCACCTCTTAAAAGCCTGCCCCGTTCATTTTTAAAATATCAGATAACTGTCCATCCCAAATTCTCCTTAGTCATTGTTTTCCTTCCTCCCATAAAATATTGCTCACGTTATGAGATTAATATATTTCATGTATTTCTTAGTTGCCCTTTGAGATTTTAGTCTTTTTCCTTCTGTTCTTAATTTCTGGATTATTGTTTCCGTTGAACATGCTATTTCCTGTTTAAACGTTGGGGGTCACTTATCTCCAGTTATATGAAATTTGCAAACATTTAATTCCAATTATGTCCGCAATGCTACTTCCAGCTTTCCACCAGTAGATGTCAGCTCATCACTGGATTTGATTTATTCTGAAGCTCATTAATACGAATGAATCAGTGGGGGTGTACAGCTTCGAAATGATTTGCAAGGACTGGTTTGGACCACAGCACTTCTTGATTGCCATTAATGTAGCTTCATTTTCTTTCCCCCCAGGTTCTGGAATTACTGAAAAAGTTGCCCCTGCTATAAAACAAGTGCGTTATCTTAAAATAGCAACACTTTTTCTTTAAATGTATTCAAAGGAAACCCGAATAAAGTGGAGTTACATTAGGAAACAACAGAAATGTGGTGGGCTAGTCCAAACCATTTCTGAGTCATTTTCATACACAACCCTATGAACCAGCGACTTCACCATAAATAACAGAAATATCAAGGAAATAAGTAAGGACTATACTATGATTTTAAAACTCTAGTTAACCATATAAACTACGGTTATAAATTGTATGAATTATATTCATAATTGAGAGCTGGTTTGGTGTAGTGATTAAGGCAGTGTTTCTCAACCTTAGCAACTTTAAGACCTGAGGACTTCAACTCCCAGAATTCCCCAGCCAGCCATGCTGGCTGGGGAATTCTGGAAGTTGAAGTCCACAGGTCTTAAAGTTGCCAAGATTGAGAAGCACTGGATTAAGGCTTCAATCTAGAACCTGCGAAATCGTGAATTCTAGTCCTGCCTTAGGCAAGAAGCCAGCTGGGTGAACTTGGGCCAGTTATTCTCTCTCAGCCCTAGGAAGGAAGCAATGGCAAATCACGTCTGCAGGGACTTGTCCAAGCAGCCTCTAAGAATTAGACATTTGGTTCAAAGAAAATAACAATTGGTAGTCCAAAAAAGAAAAAAAAGAAAGCAGGAGTCATTTATACAGTATAAGGATTGTAGCAGTGATTATGTAGGACAGAGAGAAGATTAGCAAAGCACATCCATGAATACCAACAGCTTCAGATGAAGAGGTGACTGCCGTAGATCACACCTTTTCTTTAGTCCTTTTAGGAGACGCTCCTCTAAATTTGCTGCGAGGTGGCGCAGTGGTTAGAGTGCAGCACTGCAGGCTACTTCAGCTGACTGCAGTTCTGCAGTTCGGCTGTTCAAATCTCACCGGCTCAGGATTGACTCAGCCTTCCATCCTTCCGAGGTGGGTAAAATGAGGACCCGGATTGTTGTTGGGGGCGATATGCTGACTCTGTAAACTACTTAGAGAGGGCTGAAAGCCCTATGAAGCGGTATATAAGTCTAACTGCTATTGCTAACTGCTATTGCTATTTTCTATAAGTGGAGTGCCTTTCACATCTAACATTGGTGGAATGTCACCTTAAGGCTCTGAAACCCTTTGGATATTATATGGGGAGTCCTCAACTTATGACCATAGCTGAGCCCAAAATGTATGTTGTTCAGTGAGACATTTGTTAAGTGGGGTTTGTGCCCCATTTTACAATGTTTCTTGCCAGAGTTGTTAAGTCAATCACTGCATTTATTAAATTTGTTGTTAAGTGAATCTGGTTTCCCTGTTGACTTTGCTTGTCAAAAAGCGATCACGTGACTCTGGGACATTGCAGCCGAGCGAGTCAGTGTTCAAACATATGAATGTAAATCATGTGACCATGGGGATGCTACAATGTCACAAGTGTGAAAAACGGTCATAAGTCACTTTTTTCAGTGATGTAACTTTGAATGGTCACTAACTGAACTGTTGTAAGTTGAGGACTACCTATACTAACATGGGTACTACTAGCTTTTCTTTTCTTTTCTTTTTAATTGGGACAATAGACGATTCTGATTCAGATATTCCTAGCAATAGCAATAGCAGTTAGACTTATATACCGCTTCATAGGGCTTTCAGCCCTCTCTAAGCGGTTTACAGAGTCAGCATATCTCCCCCACAGTCTGGGTCCTCATTTCACCCACCTCGGAAGGATGGAAAGCTGAGTCAACCTTGAGCCGGTGAGATTAGAACCGCTGAACTGCAGATAACAGTCAGCTGAAGTGGCCTGCAGTACTGCACCCTAACCACTGCGCCACCTCTGCTCTTTCGATTCTTATCGGAATACTGATGCTACAGTATTCCCACAAGCGAATATGTCCATAATCTTCATCTTTTTTGCTCAAGGAAAAGAAAAATAACACATTTTGTCAGCCGAGATCTCCACTAATATACTTGCTCATCATTCCTTAAACTGAAGGAAGTAACATTCAGGAAGCGGATGGCCGTGGAAAGTTAAGAATGCTGCAAGCTTGCTGAATGTGATGTGAAATTGGGGTGAGGACAGGATCTGCATTTCTCTGCATGTTCAAAATGATGGACTGCTCTGGGTGTCAAAGCAGTAAATGCATGAGCCTGATTACCATGAATAACAAATTCAGATGTGTGTCAGCCTGAAATCCTGGTTAATGAGACTGTAGATAAATGAGGTGGGTATAGCATCAAAGTTAAAATCCCCCAAATCCTGAGGTTTGCACAATGTACGAACTCAGTTTTAACACAGCTTGATGTTCTAGGTATCTGAAAGCTTAAAAAAAAATCAATGCTCTTGTCTTTAATAGATCACTAGCTTCTTAGATATGGTGTCTTAGTACAAATTTTCTACTGCATAAAGCTGATTATAACATTTATTTATTTATATTTATATTTCATATTTCTAAACTGCCCATCTTCTTCAAAGAAAGGGGGCCTGAGCAGTTTTTACATCACAAAACATTATACTGATTAAAGAGAAATTTGATAGATAAGAGCAAATAATATATAAATAAATGTTGCCCAGAACACTTGGGTAGCCCGAAATGCTGCATTACTTCAGTACAAAATAGGCTTTGTTTGCTGTTTGTTTTTATATTTTATATGTCTGCCCCTTTCACCATAGTGAACAAAAATAAAATGGAAACCACAATATAAAAACCTTAAAAAGCATACAATGCAATTCCCCCACAATGGAATTTTTTTCAAGAAAACTTGCAGTGATATACAGAAAGGTTCTACTTAAAGAGAAATAATATCCAGTTAGGCAGCAGCTAAGATAAAAGGAAAAGTCCTATAGTTGAGACCATGGTGAAAAAAATGAATACTAGTCTATTTGCATAGTGGAAAAAAAAATACATTACATTCATACTATTACTTTTGATACTGCCAATCCTGGCAGAATTGAATTCTTTTGCCCAGAATCATCTTTCCCTTTGCAAAATATTGACTTACCCATTAGAAGTAGTAGCAGTAATAGTAGTAGTAGCTAGCACCATGAGATGTTCAATGGCTGAAGAGATCTCAGAAAGAAAACCTCACAGTGTAGGAGGTCTTAGATATCTAATGAAATCCTTGATGGGATAATTTTTTTTTTCAGAATAGTTGCATGGATGAACCTTCACCTTGATGTCTCCCTCAGAGACTGTCTCCCTGTTGTGCTTTTTTTTTTTTCTTCGTTTCAGGGCCCTTTCTAAACCAAAACAACCATTAAAAGGACACATTGCTGGAGATAACAATTTTTCCCCACTCTGAGAAGCAAAGTTGTATCATTCTTTTCCCATATTTATCCATTGGTGATTGCTTTCTGTTTGTCAGTGCCTAGTGCTAGAGACCAATTGCTAGGATATTCTAATTATAAATACCAAGAAATGAGATGAAGTTTTGAATGAAAGTATATTGTAGTTGTCTCCATGCTTAAAATGTTTATCTTGTATCTTCAGGATTTGATTGGTTTAGGTGAGCCAGGTTTTTGGTGAGCCACAACACAGGTATGGAATGGTGAGTTGCTAGAAAGGGGTATGGTTAACAAACCATCTTTGCAGATTTTGTTTAGTGCCAAGTTTGTTCATTGTCAAGCTGTCACACTCATTGACTGGGGTCACCCAATATGCTAAGCTCAAATGGTTTTGGTTTCCTTTTGGTGCAGGTTATTGTGTGAATCCAGCAGAGGTGGGTTCCTACCAGTTCGCACCTATTTGGTAGAACCGGTTCGTCAAATCTACTGAACCGGTTAGAAGAGGTTCCACCACTGGACCCAGAAAGCAGGCCACACCTATAGAAGAGGTTCCAAATTGTTTTGAAACCCACCACTCACACACACACAGACACACACACACAGAGAGAGAGAGACAGAGAGAGAGAGACAGAGAGAGAGAGACAGACAGACAGAGAGAGAGAGAGAGACAGACAGAGAGAGAGACAGACAGACAGAGACAGACAGACAGAGAGACAGACAGACATAGAGAGAGAGAGAGAGACAGAGAGAGAGAGAGACAGACAGACAGAGAGACAGACAGACAGACAGAGAGAGAAAGAGAAAGAAAGGAAGGAAGAAATAAATAAATAAAAAAGAAAAAGAAAGAAAAAGAGTGAGAGAGAGATGAAAGAAAAAAAGAAAAAATGGACAGAGACCAAAGGAAGGAAAGAGAGAGAGAGAGGGAGAGGGAGAGAGAGAGAGAGAGAGAGAGAGAGAGAGAGAGAGAGAAAACACATGGGTGGCAAGCCACTCCCACCAGGTCACATGGCCAGCAAGCCACTCCCACAAAGGAGGCCACACCCACAGAGTAGGTTCCAAAATTTTTTGAAACCCACCACTGGAATCCAGGCACTAGTATTGGCAAAACCTGCTTTATAACTTAATAGGATAAGTGATCCCATCCTGTTGTGATTTGTTTAACAAACCATAATGAAGTAATATGTGTGAAGGGAGAACCAATGACTGGATTTACATACTGCAGTGAAAATTATATCAAGGCATGGCTGGGATTTTCCATTTGGAAGATTTTTCTTGGTTTTATTATTTTCTTCCACTACATGAAGCCTATTTTAAAGCGTATGCAACATTTTTCATATTTCGCTGTCTCTAGGGATGAAAAAGTACAATACCCCGTATTGTATATTTATGGATAATATTGCCATTTATGGACAGTGCAGTGAAGAGACTGAGTTAGCCCACACAATTTATTTCCGTATTAGTGCTTGTCTTCAGTTGGGATGCTGGGCAAAGATAAAGAACACTTCTGTTTAGTGAAATACTTTTGGTGTTTTTTTATCTACAACACTGTTGTTTATTAGTCTTGTTTGTCTACATTGGGTCAAGCAGCTACAAGAAATTGAACAAATGCAGAGTGGAGTTTCCTGCTTATTAGGAAATTAAATTAAGCAGGATTGGATTTACCATGGTTAATAGCTCGGATCCTTACTTAACACTGGTATTTTGAATGCCCAATTTTCACTTTTAATTAAAACAAATGAAGGCAAGCGTCACATTTGTCAAGTCTATTCCTGAGATAAAATATTAACAAACAGTTACATTTTTGGATAAATACAGCATTCAATTTTTTATTTTATTTTTTATTTTACTGTTTCTAAGGGCTAGGAGAGACATTGTGTTTGGTTGGTTTGCTTTCTCCTTAGAAAATATTTTTTTACAATTCTTATGATTTCAGCTTTCAGAGACTGATGGTTTTTCAATTGTTTATACCATGGGTCCTCAAACTATGGCCCGCGGGTTGCATGCAGCCCGCTGAAGACATTAATCCAGCCCGCGCAGGACCACAAGGCTGCCCCACCCACATCGTCCTGCCCACCCTTCGGCTGAGCGCAGGACTTACCTTTGCGAGCCAGGCGGGCTGGAACTGAAAGGTAAGGCCAACAATTTGGGCCTGCAGAGACATTCTGGAGGCGAGGGAGATGAAAAAGGGGGTGACAGACACCTCAGGAGGCCAAAGACCAGGCAAAAATAGCCCGTTTTTCAGCTCCCCTGCCTCCAGAAGATAGATAAAGAGAGATAGACAGAGAGAGGGAAAGAGAGAAAGAAAGAAAGAAAGAGACAGATAGACAGACAGACACGGAGGGAGGGAGGGAGAGAGAGAGCGTGAAAGAAAGAGAGATTGATTGATTTCTCAATCTCCTTGGGGCTGAGAAGAATTGCTGCAAAACTGAGTTTCCTGAAGTGGACCCCTAGACTCCTAAACAACTGAAAAAAAATGATCTGCTAAAAAGAAAAGGCAACCAAAAGAGCAACATGCAAACAAAAGTAAATAAAACACCCCTAGGAGCAAAACAAATTAAAGTTTAATTTGTGTGCATTGTCAGATGGACTATTAAACTGGCCACCCACCCACCTAGTCACATGACCTAGCCATGCCCGCCCAGTCACATGCCCACCTAGCCATGCCCCCTCACCGGTCCCCCACAATAGACCAGGATTTGAGAAATGCTGCTTTATGTGAGCTCCCATGGGAACTAGCACCCGTTTCCCAATTCAGAGAAAGTCCCTCAGTGAATGGTATTGTATTGTATTGTATTGTATTAATTGTATGCCGCCCTTCTCCGGGAGGACTCAGGACGGCGAACAATTCAAGGGGCAAAAAAGGGGGAACATAAAAAGACAAAATACAAATAATAAAAGTAGACAAGAGTCGCACAAACATACATGTCGAGAGGGGAGGGAACTCATCACCCCCAGGCCTGCCGGCAAAGCCAGGTTTTTTACGGCTTTTCGGAAGGCCTGGAGAGAGGTGAGGGTCCGAATCCCTGCGGGGAGTTCATTCCAGAGGGCCGGAGCTGCCACAGAGAAAGCCCTCCCCCGGGTATTAGCCAGGTGGCATTGGCTGGTAGATGGCACCCGGAGGAGGCCAACCCTGTGAGATCTAATGGGTCTGTGGGAGGTAATTGGCAGCAGGCGGTCTCTCAAGTACCGTGGTGGGAGAGGCTTGGAAGCCCACGCTTTATAGGCTAGATACCCTCCCCATCTCTGCTGTGGCTAGTTGCCAAGATCCTTCCAGTGTAGTCTTGCTTCTTAACCAGGTGACTTGTGTTATTTTTAAAGCCGTAGAAGCACCTCGGGCTACATACAGATTTTTCTCTTGTTGATGATATGCTGGTGTATGATTGAACTCTGTTCATTGGAGAAAGAAAAGAATAAGCCCAAACTTGGCATGCCTGATCCTGAAACATCTTCAGAATGGAGATCTTTGGGGCAAGTCTTTTAGGTCAGCATGCCAAGGACAACTTATGGCTCTTCAATAAGACAATAGTTACCATTGAAAGCATATGCCAAATTTTTTTTCCCCCTCAGTCTAATTTTCTCTGATTTGGACTTAAGTACTTGAGTAAAAGAAACTGGAGGAGGCAAAAATAACATTGGAAGGAAGAGCAGTTTCTGAATGACAGTTGTCAAGTTCAGTGTCAAGTTTAAGCCTCAAAATGTAAGAACTTAGTAATGTCTTTATTTAAGATCAGTTAGATCAACAATTATCTCCCCTCCTATTATGCATGCTGGCTTTCCTGTGTAAGAAGCTGCTTTACTACAAATCAGGCTTTTAAATCCCTCTCTCATAACAATGACCCATGAATCATCCGTGACCCGACAAAAGCGCGAATGTCATAAGCGCGCCGACAACAGCGCGCCGACAGAAGCGCGATTTAATTTAAGGTAAGGTTTAGGGTTAGGTTTAGGGTTAGGTTTAGGGTTAGGTTTAGGGTTAGGTTTAGGGTTAGGTTTAGGGTTAGGTTTAGGGTTAGGTTTAGGGTTAGGTTTAGGGTTAGGTTTAGGGTTATGTTACAGCGCTCTTCTGTCGGCGCGCTTTTGTCGGCGCGCTTTTGTCGGCGCGCTTTAGGGCTAATTCGTCGCTCATTCATCGCGTGGTTTTGTCACCGCGCTTTAGTCACCGCGGTTTAGTCAGGCGCGCTTTTGTTGTGCGCGCATTTGTGGTGGAACCGAATCATCTGCAGTTGTGTCTAATTTGTGTCCCCAGCATCCAAGGTTATGTCACAAAAATCATGGAAAAAAGGATATCAATAATTCCTTTTTATTTATTTATTTTAACTTCTTCACAAGTATGGATTGAAATTGAAAAAGAAAGCCTCTAGAACAGTGATTCTCAACCTTCCCAATGCCGCGACCCTTTAATACAGTTCCTCATGTTGTGGTGACCCCCAACCATCAAATTGGTGTCTCGGTTCCTAAGATATGTGTTTTCCGATGGTCTTTGGCGACCCCTGTGAAAGGGTTGTTTGACCTCCCAAAGGGTCCCGACCAGGGGTGGGTTTCTCGCCCCGTTCCAACCGGTTCGGTTGGAACGGGGCCGGCGGCGTCCTCGTGCATGCGTGCAGTGCGCGCGTGCACGTGTGCGGCGCACGCATGCATACTAGCGTCTGTGCGATGCTCCAGCTGCTCCTGGAGGATCGCGCAGGCGCTGTATGCGTCCTGCGCATGAGTGGAAGCGCAGAACTCGTCAAAACCGGGTAAGGAGCGCGGGCGCGTGTGTGGGCCCTTTGCCATTCCCAGAAGTTACTTACTTCCGGGTTCGCCGACCAACCAGTTCGCAGGGACCGCCGCGAACCGATTGAAACCCATCCCTGGTCCCGACCCACAGGTTGAGAACCGCTGCTCTAGAAGGAGAAATACAAGACTGAATTTTAGAGCAGAGGTGGTTGGGTGGTTGGAAAGCTTTTTAAGGATAAAATAGAGAATGATTTATCTTCCAGAGGCTTTCTGTTTCCATTCAGCTCTTAAAACTGCCCAATATTGTTTCTGCCTCATTCTTTGATGTTACTCTCCATTTTTTAGTGATGACCCTTGGACTTGTCATCTGGTTGAGAGAAATTACAGTTGCCCAAGAGAAAATCTACACCAGGATTACATGTTCCATTTTAGGTGAAGGCCCCAGAGCCCTTTCTCAAATCAGTATCAAGTCACGCATTTAAAAATGTGACAGAATTGGGGAATTATTAAATACCCGGGGAGTTATTGCATGAACACGATTTATTTCAGTGCTATTTTCTTTGACAATACCTCATAGTATGTTTGTTGAAGATTCATTTCACTTGGCAGCAATGGAAATATAGAAAAGGTAGTTTTCTTTGTTTCTGAGGCTGGAAAAAATATGTCAGGAACCTTCCTGTGGTCAAATGTGTTTTGTGATCCCCTCCCATTTCATACTTCTCGCCCTCCTGATCTGTAGTTAATTTTATCTTCTGATGACTTGTGGTAGCAATGGATTAAAGAGTGTGGTAGACCTTTCATGTTGACCATCACTTTGCAAATCTCTTTTATGGGCCTGTTCCTTTTTCTGGTCAAGGCCAAATTACTCTCATTATATGTCAATTGTGTGGTTTTCAGATGCATCGTTGGGTTTCTAAATTAAAGTCTTAAGCAAGAAAGACAAATTCTCACTGAAGCAGATTAGTGTCTAATTTAACCATCCTCTGCCATAGTCGCGATGAAGCAAAGAAAACTCCTATATGCTGCAATTAACAGCAGACCATGAATTTTTAATGTTTACATCTAAGGGTGTTTTGTTGATGTTTGTTGAACTTACAGCTGAGGAAAGAAGAGCCAAACTTCATTTCTTTATGCCACGTGGTTCCAATGAAATCTGCCCCCCACTTTATAGACATACATTAAAATAAAAAACTTAATTGGGCTGTTAACTATGTTGCATCTGCAGAAAGCCATAATTTTCTCAGAACAAAATGTGTTGTGATGTCATAACACAGCTCTGTCCATCATGTACTTACATTCAGTGCTGGGATGCAGAAACGAAACGTAGAATTTGCATCACAACATTGCAACCATTTTGTCAAGTTTCCTTTTGCTCCTCCTTATGGATGCCAATGGACCTAATATGTCCAAGAGCCGAGATGGCGCAGTGGTTAAATGCAGCACTGCAGGCTACTTCAGCTGACTGCAGTTCTGCAGTTCGGCTGTTCAAATCTCACCGGCTCAGGGTTGACTCAGCCTTCCATCCTTCCGAGGTGGGTAAAATGAGGACCCGGATTGTTGTTGGGGGCAATATGCTGACTCTGTAACCGCTTAGAGAGGGCTGAAAGCCCTATGAAGTGGTATATAAGTCTAACTGCTATTGCTAATATGTTATATCCTAGTAATTATGTTAATATGGATTCTCTAAGGTCCTGATCTTGTTAGCTTCACTCTCCAAAACATACAACAACAACAACAAACCTTGTTTCAAGCCATTAAGTCTGGGTTTGCACATCACACTAAACTAGTTTCCTGAACAAGACGTAGTGGCTGCATTTATACTATGCTGCACCATAAATCGTGGTTTATGATTATGATTAAACCCACAAAGATTTAAACACTTTAAGCTGCTCAGAGTTGTCTTGGAGAGAGAGAGATGGGCAATATATAAATGTAATAAAGAAATAAGATAGAAGCAAACCAGTCATGGCTTAGCATCATCAATAAACACAGCTTAATAGTCTAAAGCTAGAAATTTCAGACCATTAAATTGTGTATAACTTCTCAAGCCTAATAGTACATCTTATTCTCAGTGCATATCTCTGTGAGAATCTATATCAACTGCAGAGAAATGGTTAGAAATTGCATGGGTATCTTTATATTAAGCAGCTAACATAGATTCTTAAGCCTATGTTTGACCTAAGGATGCTGGACTCTGTTCTTACCTTTAGACTGCCTTAATTTTGAAGTTTGTATCTGTAGGACTTCTGTGGGAGATCACAGGGAGAAAATGCCCTGTTGTTATATTGAATTGTGATGTCACTAGTTTTGGTGTTATGACCCAAATCAGAGATAGCTCCATGGATGACTGTTGTGATAATCATAATCACAGGTCTAAGTCATTTGTCTTGTGGTTCTGAATTCCCCAGGTCAGTGTTTCTCAACCTTGGCAGCTTGAAGATATGTGGACTTCAACTTCCAGAATTCCCCAGCCAGCTGGGAGAATTCTGGGAGTGAAAAGTCCACACATCTTCAAGTTGCCAAGCTTGAGAAATGCTGTCCTAGATTAACAAAAGGCTGCTGACTTTTCTCTGTGAGAAGTACAGAAATAATGAATAACCAGATTTTTAAGTTGGCATGTTTTCTGACAGCACAAGATGGTTCTCTCTCTCTCCAGATCCTTGCTGAAAGCAATCCAAAAGAATACATTTACAAAATGACACATTTCTTTTTTTATACATTATTTCTCTCTCCCTCCCTCTCCCTCCCCCCCCATCTCCAATGACAAAGAATCTCATCCAGGTCAAGCGATGTGTAAATCTGAATTGTTTGTTAGAATTAGAAGAGAACTTGTGATCCTTCATATATCGGGAGATCAGCTCTTGTCTTTTTTCTTAAAAAAAAAAAAATCCCATCTCCAGTTGACCAACCTCTAATTTCAGTTTCTTTGTCCTTGCAGTTATATCTGTGAGTCCATGACCTGCTGCTTCTTCCACAGCTTAGCAGCTTTGCTAAATCAGAATAAAAATATGTCCAGAGCTATTTCCTTTTCCCAATTATCCAAATGTTGTGTGATTATCTCCTGCTTAAACCTTGCTTGCAACCTTGCCATTTCTTAGTGGCGCCAAATAAAGAATGTTATAATGTAAATAACTTGAGTAGACAGAGAATGTCCTGATTATGCTAAGTCAAGGTTTGCTTAATCATAATTTTCTGGGTTATCATAATTGATTATTCATTCAACTCACTAAACAAGCAAACTATGTTATAGCCTAAGGCAGTGTTTCTCAACCTTGGCAACTTTAAGAGATGTGGATTTCAGTTCCCAGAATTTCCCAGTCAGCATGAGGTTCTTAGAATTACCCAGTATGCTGGCTAGGGAATTCTGGGAGTCCACATATCTTAAGGTTGAGATTGTTGATTTGTGTCTATAGGCGTAGTTTTGGAATATAAGCCCTATAAGCCTTCCCCCACCGACCTACCCTTGATCTTTCCTTCATAAATAAAATGGCTTTAGCTGGCTTGAAACAAATCAGAGGATCTACTTGTTTCTGAAAATGGTTCTCATAGTTATAAAAGAAGTACAGGCTGGGCAAAGCACCATGCTCCAGTTTGAAAAAAGAGAGGTAAAAGTTGTAGTGAATGTTTTTTCCCAAAAGAGATAATTTGAAATATACATTTTGATTCATTGATATTAATATACTAATTATAAAGCTGTTCCTATGTTCATTTGGATACAATTGATACATACAGGGTATTGATTAGCCTCCAACTCCAACCACATTTATGCTTCCTCTCTGTTGTATTGGAATTTTGAAAAATGGAATTAATTAATAATCTGACTTTGGTCCATGGACTTCTTGTCCTTCCACGTTTTGTCCTGAATTTCCTTCTCGTCTGGTCTGTTTCCTTCTTTCTTAGGACACTTATAAAGTATGAGCTTTGCATTTTGGGTTCTATTCTCGTTTTAAAATAAGTATCTCATGGTTTAAGTGTGCAGACAGCAAGTAATATGAAAGACTTGTTTCTGAGACCCCAAACAGCTGATAGACAGGACTGCTTTGGAGGGCTGACTAGATTGCAATCATGTCATGCCTGTGGCAAATTTTGATGTTCTTCTTCTGTTCTTCCTTAGTTTCCATCCTTTCCTTTTTTTTTAGCATATTTTATTTTATTTTTTCCCTTCTACAACACTTTACAATCATTACATCAACATTGTTATGTCATCATACCTGTACATGTATATAATATTTCACTTCTATATTTACACACCTTTATACACAGTTCTCTATATATTTATATATAGTTTTTGGGCTTAATTAATTTTATTCTTGTTTTGCAGCCATTTGTACCAATTGTTCCAAATTTCATAATATTCCGACTCTTCTTTATCTTTTAATTTCAGTGTTAATTTGTCCATCTCTGCACAATCCAAAGTTTTTTTTTTATCACTAATTCGTCCGAGGGGGTATTAATTTTGTTTCCAGCATTGGGCAAATGCTATTCTAGCTGTAGTTAGCAGATGTGTTAATATGTACTTAATTGTCTTCGTATATTTCCCTTTGATTATTCCCAGTAGAAAGATTTCGGGTTTGTGTTTTATCTATTTACCATTCCTTATTGCAAGACCATGTGTTGCAGTCCCAAAATACTTTAGTATTTTTGCAAGTGTTTATTTATTAATTAAATGTACATGGTTATGCAATTCATACATAAGTGACCCCGGGTGACTTGCAACATTTAAAAATCCATCATGTATTAAAACAATTAAAAAAAATCTACCCCACCTCTATGGCAGCAACAATACAAGTAGATTAGCCCACGGCAGGGGTGAGTTCCTGCCAGTTCTAAACTCTTCTATAGAAGAGGTTCCACAAATCTACAATATCATTTAGAACTGGTTCCACCTCCCTCTCCCCTGCCCATCCACACATTATCAAGATGAAGGAGGAATTCTGGGAGTTGAAGTCCACAAGTCTTAAAGCTGTCAAGTTTGAACACCCCTGGGGTTTTTTTCCAAAGGGTTAGGGGTGCAAGGGTCTTGTAACTTGACAGCTTTAAGACTTGCGTGCTTCAAATGCCAGAGATTCTGAGCCAACATTTTGGTTGCTAAGCAAGAGCATTGTTAAGTGAGTTTCACCACATTTTACAAGTTGGCCACGCCCACTCAGTCACATGACTGCCCAGCCACTCCCACCCAGTCACATGGCCAGCAAGCCACTCCCACCCAGTCACATGGCCAGCAAGCCACTCCCACAAAGCAGGGCACACCCACAGAAGAGGTTCTAAAAAATTTTGAAACCCACCACTGGCCCATGGGTGTCAAATTCGATCACGTCATGTAACATCACTTGACATAGTGGGACATTTTATGCCTTTGCAGAGGTGAGCATGGCCTGTATGTGACACCTCTGGTTCGCGGGCTGCCAGTTTGACGCCCCTGGATTAGCCCCTTGCTCAGCTCCATTTCCATTTATGGTCCCCAGGTCACATTTTTAGGGCTTTTTGGCAAAGGAGCTGGGTGGGAGGCACCCATACCTGGGCTGGAATCAGAGGTGGGTTCCTACCAGTTCGCACCTATTCGGTAGAACCGGTTCGTCAAATCTACCGAACCGGTTAGAAGAGGTTCCACCAGTGGACCCGGAAAGCAGGCCACACCTACAGAAGAGGTTCCAAAAATTTTTGAAACCCACCACTGGTCCTTGTATATGATTATTCTACACTATCATACTCATATTTATAAAACTCAGTGCCTCTGTGAAAGGTAAGGATGACTACTGCGTTTGTGGTGCAATCAGAACATTGCGTGTGTTGAAGTTGTTTTAACGCAAACCAAAGATGCCTTTTAGAAAGGCATCCTATTCTTATGCATGCCAGTGCTGTGTGTGAGGTAATTTAAGGTGGTTCTGACAAGTGTCATCGGCATCTTCATATCTGGTCACATGGGCGGCAAGCCACTCCCATCTGGTCACATGGGTGGCAAGCCACTCCCACAAAGGAGGCCACACCCACAGAGTAGGTTCGAACAATTTTTGAAACCCACCACTGGCTGGAATGAAGTTTAATAAAGAAGGGGACACTACGAAGAAGGTGCTTTTTTGTGGTCCCACCAGATGATACTCCTTAATTGATGGGACCCATAACATGCTCTTTCTCCTTGCCCTGATGAGCTAGGTGGAGTAATAGAGGAGAGGCAGTTCCAAGTATTGCTTTTGGGTGCCAAAAGATACAACTCTGAAGACATCCAACCCAACACACTCATCTTAATAGCCCAAAAAGGTTGTTTCATGGCAGCCTTCCCCATCCTTCTGCCCTCCAACATTTAGGACAATAATTCCCAATTATCCTCAGCTTTAGGCCACTACCTAAAGAAGAAGGAAGACAACAGGTGAAGGATCTTAAGCGACTAAGTTTAATGTAACTTAGTGTAAGCAATTTTAGATATGCACCAAGCTGGATAATCTTCCCCTTGGGATGGAAAAAAAATGAAGGGTATTGATTAGTTATTTCAGTCTCAGCAGAGGCTTCTTCAATCCACTTGCATCACTGTAAGTTAATACTACTGGAACAAATGCTGATCCTTATTTACAGATACTCCCCCCCACCCCCACCCATAAATTGAATGCTGGCTAAGAGAACAAATCCTTTGTCAGAGGAAATCTGATATATTTTCCAATCCATCAACGATGGATTAAATAAACAAGAACCACACATTAGTGTAACACAGCTATATTTCAGAAGGGGTAAATGCTGAATTGCCATACATGTTATGGGATAAATAGATTCTTTGACTTTCAGAGCCCTAAGATTTTACCCACTACTAACCTTTGATCTCAGGTATCAGCATTAGTAATAATGAAAGTACCTAATAGTGGGAAGTTTGCGATTAATAGAAGAATATTATCCTGCTACACAGAGATTTTCTCTCCGTAAAGCTAAGGAAATGGATTGTACCATGTAAGAATGTTGGTTCCTATATTGCCAAGTATAATAGCCAGTGCTCCAGGAATTCAAACCAAAATACCAACTAGTGAATCAGAGGCCTAGCCCTTCTCTCTGTTCTTTAAAGCAAGAAGACAAAAGGATCATGTGTTGCTTTTAAAAAAAAAAAACTCAAAGAAATGTTCAGCCAGATGAGAGGAACTGGCTTAAAGTCACCAGCTGAATCCAAGGCTAAGGACAAAGTTGACAGATTTTGTGCATTGGCTTACAACTGGTCTTTGTTAGTCTTTCTATGGAAAATGTATCAGGAAGAAAACTGGTGTTCCTTGAAATGTTTTTACGATCTGTATTTCCTTCCATGTGAGATATAAGTATTTTATTCCAGTGTTCCTCAATCTTGGCCACTTTAAGATGTGTGGACTTCACCAACATACTGGCTGGAGAATTCTGAGAATAGAAGTCCTCACATCTTAAAGTGGCCAAGATTGAGAAATACTGTTTTATGCCATTGACAACTTAGATGTAAAAGTTGACTTCATTACTAATGTTGCCCGACAACAGAGATAAACGGTGAGTTAACCCTAAGTGCTAGTCGTAACTTATAAAGCCCTTCATGGTATTGGACCTGGGTACTTGAGAGACCGCCTGCTGCCAATTACCTCCCAAAGACCCGTTAGATCGCACAGGGTTGGCCTCCTCCGGGTTCCGTCCACCAGCCAATGCCACCTGGCTACCACCCCGGGGAGGGCCTTCTCTGTGGCAGCTCCAGCCCTTTGGAACAAACTCCCCGCGGAGATTCGGACCCTCACCTCTCTCCAGGCCTTCCGGAAAGCCGTCAAAACCTGGCTGTGCCGGCAGGCCTGGGGTTGATGAGTGCCCCTCCCCTCTCGACATGTATGGCTGTGTGATTCTTGTTTATTTTAATCACGTGTACTGTGTTTTATGTTTCCCTTTTCCCCTTTTGAGTTGTTCGCCGCCCTGAGTCCCTCCCGGAGAAGGGCAGCATACAAATAAACTAAATCTGAAATCTGAAATCTAACCCCAATGATAACCAGCTGGTTCATATTAATAGTGTTTTTGCTAAAAAGACAACTACAGGTAGTCCTCAACTTACAACAGTTCCTTTAGTGAATGTTCAAAGTTACGACAGCATTGAAAAAAGCGACTTATGACTATTTTTCACATTTATGACCATTGCAGCATTCCCCATGATTTACATTCAGATGCTGGACAACTGACTCACATTGATGACCGCTGCAGTGTCCCGGAGTCAGGTGATTTTCTTTTGTGATCTTCTAATAAGCAAAGTCAATGGGGAAACCAGCTTCACCAAACAACCGTGTTACTAATTTAAGAACTGCAGTGATTCACTTAACAAATGTGACGAGAAAAGTGCTAGTCGTCACTTATAAAGCCCTTCATGGTATTGGATCTGGGTACTTGAGAGACCGCCTGCTGCCAATTACCTCCCACAGACCCATTAGATCTCACAGGGTTGGCCTCCTCCGGGTGCCATCTACCAGCCAATGCCACCTGGCTATTACCCGGGGGAGGGCCTTCTCTGTAGCAGCTCCGGCCCTCTGGAATGAACTCCCCGCAGGGATTCGGACCCTCACCTCTCTCCAGGCCTTCCGAAAAGCCGTAAAAAACCTGGCTTTGCCGGCAGGCCTGGGGGTGATGAGTTCCCTCCCCTCTCGACATGTATGGTTGTGCGACTGTTGTCTACTTTTATTATTTGTATTTTGTCTTTTCATGTTCCCCTTTTCCCCCCTTGAATTGTTTGCCGCCCTGAGTCCTCCCGGAGAAGGGCGGCATACAAATTACAATACAATACAATACAATACAATACAATAAATACAATACAATACAATACAATACAATACAATACAATACAATACAATACAATACAATACAATACAATACAATACAATACAATAATACAATACGTGGCAAAATGGGGCAAAACTCCCTTTAAAAGAAGTCTCACTTAACGACATAAATTTTTGGGCTCAATTGTTGTCATATGTTGAGGACCATCTGTAAGAGCCGAGGTGGCGCAGTGGTTAAATGCAGGCTACTTCAGCTGACTGCAGTTCTGCAGTTCGGCGGTTCAAATCTCACCGGCTCAGGGTTGACTCAGCCTTCCATCCTTCCGAGGTGGGTGAAATGAGGACCCGGATTGTTGTTGGGGGCGATATGCTGACTCTGTGAACCGCTTAGAGAGGGCTGCAAAGCCCTATGGAGCGGTATATAAGTCTAACTGCTATTGCTATTGCTATTGCTATACACCACCCAACTCAATAATCAAGTTATTCTTATTCTTTTAAATGGCATTTTTGTTCATTAGCAGGTATCTCTCTTTAATGAGGAAAATACCATTCACTTCTGCAAACCAAGCTGTTCTTAATAACATAAAAGCAATTCAGGCTATTATTTTTTTTTGAGTAGTGGGGGAAAGGACATTGGACAGCTTTAATGTGACCTTTTCTGAACAGGTTCTGCTAGAATGGAAATGCCTCAGATTCCAATCTAGTTGTTGGGTTAGAGCAGTTTTCTTTGCCGAAAGAACCCTCAGGGTTCCTACTATCCTTATTCTCACTTGAAACCCGAAGAAAGATTTGGTTCTGTAGTTGTAGAACTCATGGTAATTTACACTAGATACATATTCAGCGTGGCACGACAAAACCGCGGTCCACTAAAGCGCGCCCGATTAAAGCGCGTCGCTGACGTCATCAGCAGCGCGACAACAGCGACCGCGGAGAAAAAAGGGCGCTTTAAAAAGCGCTTTGAAAGCAAGCCGATTCAAGTTAAGGTAAGGGTTAGGTTTAGGTTTAGGTTTAGGGTTAGGGTTAGGGTTAGGGTTAGGGTTAGGGTTAGGTTAAGGTTTAGGGTTAGGTTTAGGGTTAGGTTAAGGGTTAGGGTTACGGTTACGGTTAGGTTTAGGGTTAGGTTAAGGGTTAGGGTTAGGTTTAGGGTTAGGTTAAGGGTTAGGTTTAGGGTTAGGTTAAGGGTTAGGGTTAGGTTTAGGGTTAGGTTAAGGGTTAGGTTTAGGGTTAGGTTTAGGGTTAGGTTTCGGGGGGGTTAGGTTTAGGTTTAGGGGTTAATTTTAGCTTTAGCGCTCACAGCGTGCTTTTTTCGTCGCGCTGTGATGACGTCAGGTACGCGGTTTCGTCGAGTGCGCTTTAGTCGAACGCGGTTTTGTGGTGGAACCCATATTCAGTACCCCACCACCCTCCAGCTGTTGAGCAATAATAATAGCAAGGTGATTTCCACTATTAAAGAAGGGGGCGGGGAGGTCAATCTATTCTCTAAAGCACCTGAAGCAGGTGGGTTTCAAACTTTTTTAGAATCTCTTCTGTAGGTGTGGCCTGTTTTGTGGGAGTGGCTTGCGGGCCATGTGACCGGGTAGGAGTGACTTGCCAGCCATGTGATCGAGTGGGAGTGGCTTGGCAGTCATGTGACTGGGTGGGTGTGGCCAACTTGTAAAATGTGGTGAAACGCACTTAACAACGCTCATACGTAGCAACCAAAATGTTGGCTCAGAAACTCTGGTATTTGAAGCATGCAAGTCTTAAAGCTGTCAAGTTACAAGACTCTTGTGCCCCTAACCCTTTAGGGAAAAAAAAAACCCGGGGATGTTCAAACTTGACAGCTTTAAGACTTTAAGGTTTAGATAGGACTCTTAGAGGCAGTTGGGGTGATTGGTGAGTCAGCCAATCAGTGAGCGGTGGGCGGGGCAAGTGTGGTGCGGATGGGCGGGGGGGGGGGAGTTGGAACCGGTTCTAAATGGCATGGTAGATTTGTGGAACCTCTTCTATAGAAGAAGTTAGAACTGGCAGGAACCCACCCCTGACCTGAAGGCAGGCCAAGAAGCAATGGGTGGAAACCAATCAAGGAAAGAACCAACATGGAACTAAGGAGGACTTTCCTGACAGAACAATTAATCAGTGGAACAACTTGCCTGCAGAAGGTATGGGTGCTCCAACATTGGAGGTTTTTAAGAAGAGATTGTCTGAAATGATGTAGGGTTTACTGCTTGAGCAGAGGGTTGGACTAGAACAGGGGCGTCAAACTTGCATTGTCACATGACATATCGTGATTTCAGCATGCATCTGGTGTATTGGCCATGAGTTTGACAGACCTGGATTAGAAGATCTCCAAGGTCCCATCAGTGGTGGGATTCAGCCAGTTCGCACCTATTTGGGAGAACCGGTTGGTAACTTTCTAAGTAGTTCAGAGAACCAATTGTTGGAAGAAATCTCCTTTTGTTTTCTCCCACTTTACAGGGCTAATCCTGTAAGGAAGGCAGGAAGGAAACATTCTAGTGTTGTTTCTAGCCTAATCTTTATTGACCTGCTTACAGAAACTGCCTCTCCGGTTCACCCTTATTACATTGTAACAGCTAAGGCGAAGCGCCCATCGACCTGAGTGACCTTGAGTTGGCCACGCCCACCCAGTCACATGACCACCGAGCCCCACCTACCCAGATGGTCATTAGGGCAGAGAACCAGTTGTTAAATTATTTGAATCCCACCACTGGGTCCCATCCAACTTTGTTATTCTGTATTCCCTAAATTATACTGCTGAAAGGAAGCACTCAGACTGGGGTTTGCTTACAGAAGTGACTGTAAACACCATTAAAGTCTTAAATTTGCCTTTAAAAGCTAGTCAACGAAAGGGGAGATGTTTGTGACTTCACTTCCTGCTGTGGCTACTCTGGATCATTATTAGTTCGAATAGTGTACTATTTATCCAAGTAAATTCAGTGCAATGACTCCTGACAGCTTGTTTTTGAAATGAAGACTCTGGTTTCCTAGCATGATTTTTTATGCTCAGGATACTTGTTTTTCCTGAGATTTGCAGAATGATTGCTCCCCAATAGGCAAGGTTAATAAGGAAAATGCTGAGTTGAAGTTTGTTAATGTATCTGGGACCACAAGTTTTCCAACCCATCTGGAAATCTTTGTTAAATTCCCTTTTGGGTTTATTTTTCTACTCATGAGTTTACCATGGTAGCTAGATTTTCTAAATTAAATGTGTGTTTCTAGATTTTCTTCTACCAAAGGGTGTGCGTCAGTCTGGAGTGATACACCCCCCCCCCCGCTTTACTAAGGCTACTAGATCTGGGCTGCAGAATGTCAGAGAAACTCCAGATATACCACAAAGAGTTACAACAATTCTCTTCGCTTTCATCTAGTAGTCATCGGGATTTTTGCAGCCCTAAGCTCTGGTCTTTATTTTCAAAAATTGCCTGCAGCAGTTTTTTTTTTCCTGAAGAGAAAGGATCATGGATGCCAGCTGCCAGGATACCCTGTTCACTCAGAATCTTTTATTAAGATACTAAGTGCTTAAAAGCATCCCACTTTTTCTTGAGACTTGGCTTCAGTGGAACCAGATCGGTTGATAAAGCCTGCTCAAAATTTATTTTTAACAACACATTTCATTTTCCCCTGTTAGAATTAGTAATTTTACATTTCAGATCAAATGGAATTGGTTAAGTAACTTAATTCTTTATCTGTACTGTATTTCTGATCGACCAAAACTATATTTTGTGGTTTTATTTACCAAATGTTAATATTTACTCTAACTCTCTTTCTCTGCTGTACGTTTGATACAGAGGCATAATTTATTTTGCTTTAGATGTTATTTAATATACAGTGGTGAACCTGTATACCGCAATGCACATGCAGAATCGAAAGATCAGTTTATAGCTTCTACAGATGTTCACCACATGTGTAACTTACATATGGAAAAAGAAGTACAAGCTAAAATGATTCTGCCCCCACCTTCCTTTCTGCTGCTTTAAGAAACTCACATGATTACGGATTAAAAATAAAATTTAAAAACACCCAACATAGCAGCACATATAACAGAACACAAATGTTTGGAACTTATGGCTTTGGTTTGGACAGTAAAAGAAACTTGTGCTTCTAAAACTAGAAGTGGAACGTAGGAAAGTCTAATAAAAAGAGCTGAATATGTAGTTCTGGAAATGCCAAAGTTAAAACAAATAGACAAAAGCATATCTGGGTTTCAGTTACACTTTTATTTCCCCCCCATAAAAAGACTCTAGAGCTTTATCTGCATTCCAAGCAAAATCAGCATATCTGTTGTTTCTATAAACACAGGTTTTTCTGCTACTCTCACCCCCATATAAAAAAGTGTAGCAGACAAGGGAGTCTGCCACACTTTTTATATGGGATAAGAGCTAATCTTAAAGAAATGAAAAGAATGAAAGGAAAATAATTTGCTGCTTATTTTTCTGTCACATTGATGCTTTTATTGAGCTAGGCTTACTTTTTTTGTATTAAAATCTATCTATTTAAAAAAAAAAACAGTAGCAAAGAGCCGCTATGAAACGGGAGGAGAGATTTGCATTTTTGCACCTGCGGAACATTTTTTGCTAAAATAATAATTTTCCTTAACATTTGTACTTGCTTGGAGCTTCTTAATCAGATGAGTCTGTCACCACCTGCGCTGCCAAACTACAGAGATCTGAAACATTATATAATATTGCTATAATTGTGTGCATACATATAAAAGAAGAATAAATAGCTACAGTACAAAATCTTCCAAAAGGGTACCAGTGGTGGGTTCCTACCAGTTCGCACCTATTCGGTAAAACCGGTTCGTCAAATCTACTGAACCGGTTAGAAGAGGTTCCACCAGTGGACCCGGAAAGCAGGCCACACCTACAGAAGAGGTTCCAAAAATTTTTTTGAAACCCACCACTGGTCCTTGGATGTGATTATTCTACACTATCATGCTCATATTTATAAAACTCAGTGCCTCTGTGAAAGGTAAGGATGACTACTGCGTTTGTGGTGCAATCAGAACATTGCGTGTGTTGAAGGTGTTTTAACACAAACCAAAGATGCCTTTTAAAAAACAAGTTTACATCATATTCTTATGCATGCCAGTGCTGTGTGTGAGGTAATTTAAGGTGGTTTTGACAAGTGTCGTCGGCATCTTCATATCCGGTCACATGGGCGGCAAGCCACTCCCATCCGGTCACATGGGCGGCAAGCCACTCCCACAAAGGCGGCCACACCCACAGAGTAGGTTCGAACAATTTTTGAAACCCACCACTGAAGGGTACATTTCTTAAATATATAGCTTTATATTTGATCTTAGAAAATGGAAGAAACGTGGGAAGGGTGACAAGGCAGGAAGAGGAAGAGAAGAAAGAGGCAGAGGAAGAGGAGGAGGAGGAAGAAGCCAGCTGGCAAGGCTAATTATGAGGATGACAGTGGCCATGTGAATATCAGCCTCACCATACACAATACAGAGCAGTGGAAGGTGGACAGAGGTCCAAGGCCATGCTTCTCCATTTTGAGTGGAAGAGAATTTCCTCAAAATTGACAAAGATCTGGTACCATTGGAACACCAAAAGACAGAGACAGACCATCGCAAAGAAAATCTATCTATGTGTTCACTAAGAATTGACACTGATTTACTGGCAATCAAATTATATACCCCCAAAGATAACTGAGTCAGAAGCTTGCTCAGGTAATTAAGTACTTATTTTTTTTCCCCCTGGTATGATTAAATTTTATCATACAGATCAGGGGTGGGTTTCTCGCCCCGTTCCAACCGGTTCGGTTGGAACGAGGCCGGCGGCGTCCTCGCGCATGCGTGCACCGTGCGCATGCACACGTGCACCGCACGCATGCGTACTAGCGTCTGTGCGATGCTCCAGCTGCTCCTGGAGGATCGCGCAGGCGCTGTATGCGTCCTGCGCATGCGTGGAAGCGCAGAATTCGGCAAAACCGGGTAAGGAGCGGGCGCTTCGCCGTTCCTGGAAGTTATTTACTTCCGGGTTCGGCGACCAACCGGATCGCGGGGACTGCCACGAACCGGTTGAAACCCACCCCTGATACAGATCAAGGAAAGATAACCCCAACCCTAACCTACAGAAATGCATAACTGAAGGCAAAGCACACTGCCTTCCTTGAGGTCTATGATTCAATTTAATAGCAGAGTTAGCTCCGAGGACTGTTTTTATGATTAGTGGCGGTCATATATTCATGATACAGTAGTGATTGACTCCTAGGCTACCTTTTGGATTAAATATTTCAATAGGAATTAAGAGTATGAATTAAGAGTTTCTTGTGCTCTATGGCTGAATATAACAGTCAAGAACAATATAACAGTAGAGAAAGTTCGTGACCCGACAAATGCGTGCATGACAAAAGCGCGCCGCCGAAACCGCGGTGCTAAAACCGTGACGTCATCAACACGACGTCATCAACGCGCCGACAACAGCACTCCGACAGAAGCACGATTTAAGTTAAGGTAAGGTTTAGGTTTAGGTTTAGGTTTAGGTTTAGGGTTAGGGTTAGGGTTAGGGTTAGTGTTAGGGTTAGGGTTAGGGTTAGGGTTAGTGTTAGGTTTAGTGTTAGGTTTAGTGTTAGGTTTAGTGTTAGGGTTAGTGTTAGGTTTAGTGTTAGGGTTAGGTTTAGGGTTAGGTTTAGGGTTAGGGTTAGGGTTAGGGTTAGGGTTAGGGTTAGGGTTAGGGTTAGGTTTAGGTTTACAGTGCGCTTCTGTCGGCGCGCTTCAGTGCTCATTCGTCCACGCGGTTTAGAACTCGCGGTTTTGTCACCGCAGTTTAGTCAGGCGCCCTTTTGTCGGTGAACTGAGAAAGTTTGGGTCTGTTAAGTCCATAGTACGGTAACAGTTGGCTGAAGGAGTTACTTATAGTGAAAAACACATCTGTGCTTAAGAGTGAGTGTATAGTTGGAGCAAAGTTTCCTTGAGTCCTAGAGCTTTATTTTGAGGCTGTAATCCTTAGGTAAGCCTCTAGTTCTGCTTAACGAGACTCTTGTGAATTGAGTGGGTAGAATTATGATGTGTACATCTTCCTTAGCTTTTTTCTGGATTAATGAGAACTGACTTGGCACAACTATTATGTGATATGACCCATGTTTGTATCTGTAAATTGATAATATTCATTTTATGTTTATACGGTGGACATCTGCAATTCCATTCTTTTCTTCTCCTGCCCGTTTCCCTTTGAATGTTTAGTCATCTTGATTAATGAATCCTGCCCGTTTCCCTTTGAATGTTTAGTCATCTTGATTAATGAAGAATTCCCAGAAATTCTAGAAACATTCCACTATTTTTTAGGCTCTTATTCCATATGGCTATTTCTTCCTCTTGTTATTTTTCTCGTTCTCTCCCCCCCCCCCCGCCCTCCTGACTTGGAATGTGTAGATGCTGATCATTCAATTGCTTATGTAAACATCCTCCTTGAAAAAGCAGATCCAATAATCCTTAGGCAAACCTAGTAATCTTCACATTTAATCCTTGCCAATGTAACCACTGGAATAGGAACTACTTTATGGAGCTTGCTCATCAGAGGGCTAGGCCCTTCTTTCTGAGTTTTTGTGGGTCCTTCCTACTTTCTCCTTTGATCTTGTTTTCTTCCATTTTTTGAAACCGCAATTAAGGCGGCTAAAAATCCACTTTTGACTTCCAGTTTACTCTGGATAATCTAAGGCTGATCAAGTAAAAGTCTGTCACTTCCTTTACAACCTTTATCCTAAATAACATCTTTGTTATATAGACTTAAACACGGCAACATTCTCAATAACTCAGCCTTTCTATCTTTTACTCTTTGTTTTTTATTATTACTCAATTTATGAGTCCTTTCCCCGCATACACTTTTTGGAAGAAATGTCCTCCTGGGTTCAGCTCCAAGCAGTGGTGGGTCCTGGATCCCCTTCCAACCGGTTTGGTTGGAACAGGCCCGGCGGCAACCACATGGATGTGCGCAGCACGCACATGCGTCTTACCGCCTCCACGAGCCTCCGCAACGCTCCAGCGGCTCAGTGGAGCATTGCACAGGCGCTGTACGTGCCATGCGCATGCGTGGAAGCGCGGAAGCCTTAAAAGACAGGTGAGGCACTTGGACGGGCAGGTCCGCTGGAGCAGCCCGCACAATATCCAGTGCTCCGGGCAGGCTCCGGTATGCCCGTACTGGGGCGTACCGCCTGCAACTCACCACCGGCTCCAAGTGGGGAAAAAGACACTGGAAACATGAAGGGTGCTTGGAAAGATGGTTTAATGGTGGACAGGATCACATGGCTTGAGCTCTTGAAAAGAAAAGGGGAATCACATGCTTCAGGATGTTGGATGAAGAAGAAAAAGGGCTGAGATGCTGAAAGTCCCTGGATTTATGCCCTCTCTAGGTTTTGATCTTGAGCGTGTGTTCTAATTGGTTGTCATGGGGCCATGCAGGGGCAACTCTGTAGGCTGTACTTTGAGTCCAGGTTTGGTTGCCTTGCTGGTTGATGTAATCTTCCCAGGGGCCTTGTGGTGAGTTTCTGTGCAAGGCTAATCCTACCTATGTTAGGTAGAGTAGACTAGCTCAGGTTTTTAATTGGCAAAGGTGGGGGCTATTAAGAGTGAGCCTGTTTCCTGTCTAAAACATGTTTCTCCATTTCTTATCCAGGGAAATGTAATATTCTGCCTTTTCAATATTTCCCAGGATATTTCATTTTTCTAGGAGAGGGGTGGGTTTTAACTTCCTACACACTTTTTCTGCATCTCATTTTTCCACAGAATCAACTCTCCCAATATTTTTGCAACTCTTTTATACAATCTAACTTGATGCAGTTCCAAAAAGAAAAAAGAAAAAAAAAAAGGGGGGGGGGAATACTAATTATTTGGACTAAGGATAAAAGATCTGTAGCCTTCCAGATGTTGCTGAATGCTTTCCAGCTTTGGACATGCAGTTGTATTTGCTGGGTGATGTGACCCATCAGCTGTTCTGGAACTACAACTCCCCCCCCGCCCCCCGTCTCATTTAAGTTAATCAAAATAAGATGCGTCCAGTGGCCTGTATCTTTTTGTTTTCCTATGGCCTTCTATTTGTTGATAAATAAAAATATGGAGAAAAATTCTATCTTAATGAAAAAGAGCGACTCTTTTAATAGGACATTCCATAATAGGACAGATAAACAATTTTGGAAGAGAGGATCCTGAATTAGTGCAAAGGGAGATAAGATCACAGGCTGCTTCCTGCTCTAAATTATGTTTTCCATATTGATGTTTATTAAATGGTCTTTTGCTTGCACTGTTAATTTAACAAAACATTTTTTTGGAAGTCCAAACTTTTGTTTTTGGAGAGCTTCGGCCTCACAGGCGTGGCTTCCTTCTTGATCCTTTGTGCTGCCCCCCCCCCCCCGCAAACACAAGGATGTTCAATTGTTATTGTTTCTGCATACTGCATAATTTACAGTTTCCACCATTATTATATCTTGTGTTGCAAGATAATTTTTTGTACAGACCTTTAAGTTTATTACTGAGCTTTTCATTAAATGTTGTATATTAAAATATCACAAGATATTACTTACGGGGTGCCTGGAGAAAGGGAAAGGCTAGCCGAAAATTTTAATTGGAGTCTCTCTCTTTGACTTTGATTCAGCTTCTCTCTCATTAATGATCAACTCCCTTAATCAAATGAGACTCCTAGTTTATACTTCAACTCTCTAAATTCCTATTCAGAACTAAGTCCCACAGGTCATGCTTCCTAGAAAGGATGCTTACAATTTTTGTTGTATTGTATTGTATTGTATTGTATTGTATTGTATTGTATTGATTGTAATTGTAATTGTAATTGTTTTGTTTTGTTTTTTATTATTTTTTATTATTTTTTATTATTTTTATTATTTTATTTTATTTTTTATTTTATTTTATTTTATTTTATTTTATTTTATTTATTTTATTTATTTTATTTATTTTATTTATTTTATTTATTTTATTTATTTTATTTATTTTATTTATTTTATTTATTTTATTATTATTTTATTTTATTATTTTATTTTATTATTTTATTTTATTTTATTTTATTATTTTATTTTATTTTATTTTATTTTATTTATTTATTTTATTTATTTTATTTATTTTATTTATTTTATTTATTTTATTTATTTTATTTATTTTATTTATTTTATTATTATTTTATTTTATTTTATTTTATTATTTTATTTTATTATTTTATTTTATTATTTTATTTTATTTTATTTTATTTTATTTTATTTTATTTTATTTTATTTTATTTTATTTTATTTTATTTTATTTTATTTTATTTTATTTTATTTTATTTTATTTATTTTATTTTATTTTATTTTATTTTATTGGTTTAATGGTTTAAATTGAAATGCATAGCAATGTTTTAATATTTTTCTTTAAGCCTGCCACTAAAACGATAACGTCGGGCTCCGCTCTCTGCATTCTGCCATTTTCTTGGTTGTATTCTTTTGGATTGTTTTGTAACTTCCCAAGGTAGGCAATTACTTTGGAACTTCTAAAGGTATTACAGATTCTGTTCATAGCGGGCCATAAAGGACAAATGAAATTTGATGTCCCTCTAAGATTAAAATATTATCCAGCTGTGATCAAAGTGAAATGAACCAAATCGAGTAACAGAGAAACATAGAAAATTGATGGCAGGAAAAAAACCCAGGGGTTCATCAAGTTTGCTTTTTGAGTCTTTTGTTAGTTTTTCCTTTCCTTTTTTCTTTTTTTTCTTTTTCTTTTGTTTATTTATTTTAAATGTCTGTCGGACGATAGACAGAATCACGTTTAAACTCAGATGCTGTTAATGGACCAGCTACCTCTGCTGGAAGTTGGTTCCAAGCTTCTGCTATTCTTTCTGTGAAGTAATATTTTCTAACATTACTTATAAATTTCCCTCTTATCAGTGTGAGATTAGGCCTCCCCATTCTTTATTTTTGCTAAATATTGAAAATACTGCCTTCTGGAACCGTGATGGCAAACCTATGTCACGCGTGACACAGGTGGCACGTGGAGTCCTCTCTGCGGGCATGCGAGCTGTCACCCCAGCTGAGCTCCACTGTGCATGCGTGTGCACCTTCTGCTGGCCAGCTGAGTTTTGAGACGTGTGCACATGCACTGGGGCATGGCGCCCCCGTGCAACTCATGCACACCCACATCCCGCGCCCCATTTTTGGTCCCAGGCTTCAGGGAGACCTGCTAGGCCCAAAACGGGGCATGGGGGGGTGTCACACGTGCATGCGCAGGGGGGGGCAGGGCGTGCAGGGGGAATGTCGCACGTGCATTGCATTATGAGTGTGGGCACTTTTGTCATCACTGTTCTAGATCCTTCATTTACATCCTTAATGTAAGTAAAGGTTTCAATCATGCCCCCCCCCCGCCATTTTACCTTCTGTCCTCCAGGCTCTCATATTCAGTTCCTCCAATCTCTCCTGATAAGTATTGTCCTTCACGCCTTATCTATCTATCTATCTATCTATCTATCTATCTATCTATCTATCTATCTATCTATCTATCTATCTATCTATCACTTATCCATCCATCCATCCATCCATCCATCCATCCATCCATCCATCCATCCATCCATCCATCTATAATCTATATCTATCTATCTATCTATCTATCTATCTATCTATCTATCTATCTATCTATCTATCTATCATCGATCTATCTATCTATCTATCTATCTATCTATCTATCATCTATCAAATTATCATCCATCCATTTATTATCTATCTATCTATCTATCTATCTATCTATCTATCTATCTATCATCCATCCATCCATCCATCCTTCCTTCCTTCCATCCATCCATCCATCCATCCATCCATCCATCTATCTATCCATCCATCTATCATATCTATCTATCTATCTATCTATCTATCTATCTATCTATCTATCTATCTATCTATCTATCTATCTATCCATCCATCCATCCATCCATCCATCTATCCATCTATCTCTATCTATCTATCTATCTATCTATCTATCTATCTATCTATCTATCTATCTATCTATCTATCTATCCATCCATCCATCCATCCATCCATCCATCCATCCATCCATCCATCCATCCATCTATCTAAGCAAGGTCTACAGAACTTACACAATACTCTAAACGTGTTGATATCTACCATATTCAAATGGATCCTATTAAATGCTCTGTATAGATGCATTATGATTCCCAGCAGTCTCTGCAAATAATAGCAAAAGCTGCCAATGGTGCTATTTTTAAAAAAACAATACCCTTTTAGAGTTAATAATTCGCCTGCAAGAAGAGGAAGTTGCAATCCCCAGGATGATGAATTTGCATAGATTTGCTGGAAAAATAAATATACAACATAAGGCATTAATCAGCACAGCAGAACTTTTAACCTTTTGTGCATAGAGTTTTTAGATAGAAACAAATTGCATTTGAAGTCATTTAGTGGAGGTGGTGCAACCAGTTCGAAGGGACAGACCCACCCTGTGGATAAATATATATCATTTAGAGAATTGGAAAGGGCCTAAGCTGTTGCCAATTTTAGTTATTTATAACTTTTAAAAAAGACCATAACAAATGTGTGCAGTATCGGATTCAAATTCAGTCCAAGCTGGGTGGGGTTTGGAGTGATCAGAGAGCAGGTTTGGAAGGCTATGCACAGTTCTGTTTCCCAGACATTTTCCCTAAGTGGATTTTGCAGGGGTATGTATTTAGTTTAAATGTCTGTGTGTGTGGGTGGGTGTGGGTGTGTGGGTGTGTGTGGGTGTGCATGCGCTCACACACTTGCTTGTAGAGCCGGAGCTTCCAAAATGCTACACAGCAATGGAAAACTAAGCCCGCTTGTCAACCAATACACAACCACTAGATGGTAGCAAAGAGTTGGTGGAGTGTAATATATTTGTAGCCATCTACTGGTCAATCTGCTATTTGCAACCAGACCTGGGTAGTCCAATTTATCTCTCTCTCTCTCTCTTTCTCATAGATGTATGTATATATGTATGTATGTATGTATGTATGTATGTATGTATGTATGTATGTATGTATGTATGTATTTTATTTATAAATTTTATTTGCCCACTCTCTCTATGCACGAATCTGGAAGGGCTTATTTTTATTCACAAAAGTTAAGTAGTTTACATAACCAACTTAGGTATATAACAACAATACTGATATCAAAGTAATAACAAAATGTATAATTAAAAATCAACGTTCAATAATGACAATAACCATCGTCATACTTCGTTGTGTGTGTAAGCTGTCTTTTACTCCTCAGCTCCTGAAAACCCTTCAGAGCAACCAGGCCTTAACTAGCCTTCCCAATGGTGAAAATGGGCAGATGCCTACTGCCACGTACCTCCCAACGGCCGATAAGATCGCACAGGGTGGGCCTTCTTTGCGGGCCGTCAGCCAGGCAATGTCGGCTGGCAGCTCCCCGGAAGAGGGCCTTCTCTGGAGCCGCTCCGACCCTATGGAACAAACTTCCCCCTGAGATCCGGACCCTGCCCACTCTCATGGCCTTCCGAAAGGCTATTAAAACCTGGATATTCCGGCAGGCCTGGGGGCTGACCTCATGACTGAGGTCCAGCCACGACCAGAGTGGGTGCATGATGTGGTTTTAATCTATTCTCTTTTTTTAACCCCTTATATTTTTAAAGATTTGTTTCTTTCTGTAAGACGCCCGGAGCCCTCCGGGATTGGGCGGCCTATAAATCTATTAAATGATATTAAATGATAATGATCTTATTTCTGGAGCAACTTCAAGACAGGAGCATTTGGGTAGAAAATATTCGTGCTTTTGTCCTCTCTTACTTAGTCCTCTCATAACTCGTGTCCCCTAGTTATCCTACTTGATCCCGTTTCCTGCACAGACAGGCTCAGGCTCCGAGAGGAATGTTACTAAAAAGATATGTGTACATTCATACAGGTAGCCCTCAACCTGCAACAGTTCATTTAGGGACTGTTCAAAGTTATAACGGCACTGAAAAAAGTGACTTACGTCAGTTTTTCACACTTATGACCGTTTCAGCACCCCCATGGTCACATGGTCACGTGATCAAAATTCAGACACTTGGCAACTGACTCATATTTATGATGGTTACAGTGCCCCGCTGGAGTCATGTGATCAACTTTTGCGACCTTCTGACAAACAAAGTTTGTCAGAAGAGCCAAGGTGGCGCAGTGGTTAAATGCAGCACTGCAGGCTACTGCTAGATCAGCAGTTCAGCGGTTCAAATCTCACCGGCTCAGGGTTGACTCAGCCTTCCATCCTTCCGAGGTGGGTAAAATGAGGACCCAGATTGTTGGGGGCAATATGCTGACTCTATGTAAACCGCTTAGAGAGGCCTGAAAGGCCTATGAAGCGGTATATAAGTCTACTGCTATTGCTATAAAAAAAAAGTCAATGGGGAAGCCATGTTCACTTAACATCTGCAGTGATTCATTTAACAATTGTGGCAAGAAAGGTCATAGAATGGGGGGAAACTCACTTGACAATTGCCTCACTTAGCAACAGAAATTTTGGGCTCAATTGTGGTCGTAAGTCAAGAACTACCTGTAGTATAAATGAAACTGTATCGCAAATACAAAAAAATGCAGCCCCTATATTTTAAAGGTTCTTAATGCAGAGGTGGGTTCCTACCGGTTCGCACCGGTTCGGTAGAACCGGTTGGTCAAATCTACCGAACCATTGAGAGGCGGTTCCACCGGTGGACCCAGAAGTAAGTTCCGGAATGCCTGTAGAGGGGAAGGAAAGGATGACATTGACTAGTGAAATATGTAGTGGTCCATGCATATTCTATATAATCCCCCATTAGTGTATATGGGTTACTGTGAGTTTTTTCAGAATAGTAAAAAATAAATAAATTGTAAAGGAAATCTCACTAAGCCTTTATCTATCCCAAAAGATGTAAAGGAAAGCTACAGTCTAGCAAATAAGACTGTAAATATAGTAACCCCACCCACAACTCTTTAAAGTAGATATTTCATGAATCCAGGAAGAAGGTGCCGCTGCTTTAAAAAGTACCAAGTAGATGCTGTGGGCTTTGCATGCCTATATATTCAAAAACAGTGCATAGCCCTAACAAATATTATTATTTAAAGAATTTAAGTTGTTGCCACTGCTTTGAAGTTAAATTCAGATGTATGGATGCCTCTTTCTTTTCTGTGTAATTTCTACTTCTTTCTTGATTGGGAATGCTGACATCATCTTGGCTACTCCCACCCAGTCACATGGCCAGCAAGCCACTCCCACCCAATCACATGGCTGGCAAGCCACTCCCACAAAGCAGGACACACCCATAGAGTAGGTTCCAATTTTTTTTGAAACCCACCACTGCCTTAATGAGTAAGGCAAAAAGCTTAAGGTTATTCCAATAAGACAGTAGCCATAGCAATAGCAGTTAGACTTATATACCGCTTCATAGGGCTTTCAGCCCTCTCTAAGCGGTTTACAGAGTCAGCATATCGCCCCCACAATCTGGGTCCTCATTTTACCCACCTCAGAAGGATGGAAGGCTGAGTCAACCCTGAGCCAGTGAGATTTGAACCGCTGAACTGCAGATAGCAGTCAGCTGAAGTGGCCTGCAGTACTGCACTCTACCCACTGCGCTACCTTGGCTCTAAAGAAGAGAGTAAAAAGCAGGTTCAGCTGGGCTTGAGGAGCAGAGTATTACATTATCACAAGACAATGAAAATGCATCAATTAGATGAAAATATTGCTGGGAAAAAATAGGTTGTGCGGAATTGCCAAAGGCCCTCTGGGTATTGTTGAGCTATAAATCCAAGCTGTTCCAGGTGATGATAAGAGCTATAAGAGTAAATAATTCAGCAGCAAATGGAAGGCCACAGGTTCCCCACCTCTTCTCTAGCACGTATTAGTAGAATAATCTACTTATCCTGTCCTGGATCAAGAATTGGAAAAAGCAATGCTGTACAATCCAAGATCGAATTCCAGGAAGGATTACTCACAGCCAGAGAGATGTACAGAAGAGTGTTCAGTAAGTTGATCCAGAAGTCAAAAGCTAAAGCAGACGGGTTGCTCCTGAGGTTCCAGAATTTAAAACAAGAGAGAAAAGGTCAGAGCCTAGGACAGTGTTTTTCACAACCCTGGCAATTTTAAGCTGTGTGGACTTCAAGTCCCAAAATTCCCCAGCCATTATGTTGGGGAAGTTCACACATCTTAAAGATTACTGCCAAGATTTTTTTTTAAAAAAAATACTACTCTAGGCAATAAGAACAGCCAGCATACCATGAAGGTCAATTAAGGTTTAGGAAATGTGAATAACCACAACTAATAGCCAGTGTACCCCAGCAGTTTTCACTAGCTTGAATATTTTCCAAATGTGTGGACCAATTCCAGAATTTAGCAACCTTATGGATGATTTCAGGAGTGACTTCACATATCTGGGCGATGGCCAGCAGTACTAAAGGTGATACAGGTAATCCTCCACTTAACAGATATAACAGATTAAAAGAGTTGGAAGGGACTTTATAGGTCATCTAGCCCAACCCCTACACTATTTCTGACAAATGGCAGTTCAATCTCTTTTGGAAAGTCTCAAGTGATGAAGCCCCCACAACTTCCGAAGGCAAGCTGTCCCATAGGTTGATTGTTCTCATTGTCAGAAAGTTCCTCCTTATTGCTAGGTTGAATCTCTCCTTGATCAGCTTCCATCCATTATTCCTTGTCTGGCCTTCAGGTGCTTTGGAAAATAGCTTGACCCCCTCCTCTCTGTAGCAACCCCTCAAATATTGGAACACTGCTATCATGTCTCCCTTGGTCCTTCTCTTCACTAGACTAGCCATGCCCAGTTCCTGTAACCGTTCTTCATATGTTTTAGTCTCCAGTCCCCTAATCATCCTGGTTGCTCTTCTCTGCACTTTTACTAGAGTCTCAACATCTTTTTTATAGTGTGGTGACCACAACTGGATGCAGTATTCTAGATGTGGTCTTATTAGGGCCTTGTAGAGTGATATTAGAACCTCACTTGATCTTGATTGTATTGCTCTGTTAATGCAATTTAGGATTGCATTGGCTTTTTTGGTGGCTGCTGCACACTGCTGGCTCATATTTAGCTGGTTGTCCACTAAGACTCCAAGATCCCCCTCACAGTTAGTGCTATTGAGCCTGGTTTCACCCAGTTTATATTGTATGCATATTTTTGGTTTTTGGATTGGATTTGGATTGGATTTATTATATTTCTATGCCGCCCTATTCCCAGAAGGGACTCAGGGTGGCTCACAACCAAGTCGGGGGGGGGGGGTACAAATAGGAAAAAGAACACGAACAAAACAATACCACAATTTAAAACACTCAACAACCATACCATTCGAGGGGGGGGGGGACAAAAACTCATTAGCCCCAGGCCTGTCGGAACAGCCAGGTTTTAAGGGCTTTGCGGAAGGCCTGGAGGGTGGTAAGGGTCCGAATCCTCACGGGGAGCTCGTTCCAAAGGGCCGGAGCAGCCACAGAGAAGGCCCTCCTCCGGGTGGTCGCCAGTCGGCATTGGCCAGTGGATGGAATTCGGAGGAGGCCTAATCTGTGGGATCTAATCGGTCTATTGGAGGTAATTGGCAGTAGGCGGTCTCTTTTTCTTCCCTAAGTGTAGGACTTTACTTTTCTCTACGTTAACAGCCATTCAAAATTGTGATGGCACTAAAAAAAGTGACTTATGACCAGAGTCCTTGCACTAACATTGCAATATCCACGTGGTCACATCAACATTTGGGCTCTCTGTAACCAGCATGTATTTATGACTGTTATAGTCTCCCGAGGGCCATTCGTCATTTGCGACCTTTCTTAAGAGCCTTCCACCAAGCACAGTCAGTGGAAGAAGCCAGATTCGCTTAATGACCACGATTTGCTTAATGACCACAGCAGTTTGCTTAATTGCCCTACAGCAAAATAGGTACCAAAATTGGGTGTGACTCACTTAATGACTGTGTTTCTTTGTGATCCAGTTGCAAATCAAGGTCTATCTGTAGCTACTCACCTTATCATGGGTACCCTTTTAAGCTCAACGTAGCTGCAAGAACATCCAGATATATCAAGCTGGTCTTGACTGGACCTTCTTTTCCAAAGTACTCTTCATATCACTTTCCACTTCTGGTGTAATTGTTCACATGGGCTGCATGGCTGCACTAGTAAGTATGGGTCACAATCCTAAGAAAAAGATCTTGTGTAAAACTACCCATATAGAAACAATAAAAAATAATCCTCTGGCTGATCATATATGGTTGTCCCTAATCAGGGGTGGGTTCCTGCCAGTTCTAACCTTTTCTATAGAAGAGGTTCCACAAATCTATAGTGCCGTTTAGAACCGGTTCCAGCTTCCTCCCCCCACCCCTCCACACATTATCAAGATGAAGAGCGAGAGGAGGAATTCTGGGAGTTGAAATCCACAAGTCTTTAAGCTGTCAAGTTTGAACACCCCTGGGGTTTTTTTCTAAAGAGTTAGGGGCGCAAGGGTCTTGTAACTTGACAACTTTAAGACTTGCGTGCTTCAAATTCCAGAGTTTTTGAGCCAACATTTTGGTTGCTAAGCAAGAGCGTTGTTAAGTGGGTTTTATCACGTTTTACAAGTTGGCCATGCCCACCCAGTCACATGACTGCCAAGCCACTCCCACTCAGTCACCTGGCTGGCAATCCACTCCCACCTGGTCACCTGGCTGGCAATCCACTCCCACAAAGCAGGCCACACCTACAGAAGAGGTTCTAAAAATTTTTGAAACCCACCACTGTCCCTAATCCTAGTATTTTAGGGTCTATCCCAATTGTTGAGGAGGACTTGATGAGATTGTCCCATGTGTGTTCTTTCACTGAGAAATGTTCTTCAGATGAGGCCATGACACCCTCGTAACATGCTACAAGAATTTTTTTTGTCACGTATATGGTCTTCATGTTGAGATATCACTTTTATCATTACAAGTGTTATCTCATCGCTGAGTTTCTTCTGGTTGCTGCAAATATTTCATATTTTTTTGCTTCAAAGTAGGCCTAATGGAATACTTCAAGGAGCACTTACATTTGTTTCACACCCTTCACAGAAATGTCAACAAGTACTTCTCACGTAGGAACAAACCAAGTTAAAAATAGATGAACAAAATGTCTTTGTGCCAGGATACACATGCACACACATACACACACGCAAATATTGCGCAATTGATATGAGTCACCAGTGGAGATATGCTGTGTGTCCATTCCGATGAATGTAGGCTCTGCTATATTTTGATTCGATTTGTTTTGATCACAGAGATGGTTGGTGGATTTTTTATCATAAAACCCACTTGGAGAAAAATGATGTTCTATAAAAAGCCAAGTTGTATATTTTTGATAGGCGTCTATAAATACCTATTCCAATGATCTACTGCAACTGTCTAAGATGACTTCTAGAAGTATTTGGTTTTAATATCCATCACCCCCAGCCAGCCTATTCCAAATGGATGCAGAAATATTAAGACAAGGAACAACTTAACAGGGCTGGGATGGGGCTTCAGTGTCTTCCATCTTAGGAGGCAGCGTGTTGTCTCTGTGGCTAAAGAAAAGAGGACGGCTTTTATGATTGTCATGGTAACCATGGCAAGAAAGAAAATTTAAATTGGGTGGAAATACATGAGCATCTAAACCAGTGGTGAAATTTGAATTTTTTTACTATCGATTCTGTGGTCGTAGCTTGGTGGGCGTCGCAGGGAAAGGACACTGCAAAATCTCCATTCCCATCCCACTCTGGGGCCAGACAGAGGTGGTATTTGGTGGTTCTCTGAACTACTCAAAATTTCTGCTACCAGTTTTCCAGAACCTGCTGAATTTCCGTGACCCGTCAAAACCGTGCTCGACTAAGCCGCGCCCGATTAAACCGCGTCGCTGATGTCATCAACAGGGCGACAACAGCCAGTGCAGAGAAAGAAGGGTGCTTTAAATAGCGCTTTGAAAGCAAGCCGATTCAATTTAAGGTAAGGGTTAGGTTTAGGGTTAGGTTTAGGGTTAGGTTTAGGGTTAGGTTTAGGGTTAGGTTTAGGGTTAGGTTTAGGGTTAGGTTAAGGGTTAGGGTTAGGGTTAGGTTTAGAGTTAGGGTTAGGTTAAGGGTTAGGGTTAGGGTTAGGGTTAGGTTTAGGTTAAGGGTTAGGATTAGGTTTAGGGTTAGGTTAAGGGTTAGGTTTAGGGTTAGGTTTAGGGTTAGGTTTAGGGTTAGGGTTAGGGTTAGGTTAAGGGGGGTTAGGTTTAGATTTAGGGGTTAATTTTAGGTTTAGCGTTTACAGCGTGCTTCTGTCTCCGTGCTGTTGTCACCCTGTTGATGATGTTAGCTACGCGGTTTCGTCGAGCGCGGTTTAGTGGAACGCGGTTTTGTGGTGGAACCCTGAATTTCACCCCTGATCTAAACCTGTTTCTGATCCTGGACTAGTTCTAAACATTTTCATTTATGAATCAAAAGTCCCTTCCGGGGCTTTCTTTGAAAAAAAAAACCACAAAAAAACATGAGGAGAATGTTTCAAAATTGGAAAGTGTTGCTTCTTCCTGAACATGCTAAAAAGACATCAAATATACTGTATTTATGGAAAAGGAGTCACTCCAGAGCCAGAGGTTGTGATTATTAACACTACACATCATTTTAAGCAGCAAAACACCCACTCTAGAAACCAAATTGTCATTAAAAAAATGACATGCCATTAACTTGCAACCACACTAATTAGCCGATTAAGTATTTAGCAGGAAATTTACTGGATCGTTAAATTAAGCTTAAAGTACAGGAAGAGGCAACCTGTGTTGGCCATGGGGTTACCCTATTAAAGATGATTCTTTTTTTTTTGTCTCTATCAAGTTTTGTTTATAATGCTTACTGAGAATTTTGATTATAAACGTCAAACTCAATACAAGCCAAAGTCAAAGAAAGAAAAAAATGGAGGAAGAAGTACAAGAAAAAAAAAGAAGGCAGAGAACAAAAAGGATATAATAAAGAAAAAATGCACAAAGAAGTGATTTCCAATCTTCATCAGAAGTATAGACAAATTTAGTGACTCTTCACTCCCTCTAAGTTTACAAACATTTATCTCTACATTCCATATCCCCTTTTTTTATACATAAACAAACTCATAAAATACCATTCTTTCCATCCTAATGGCAGCGGAACATCCAAAAAGGATAAGCAGAAGTCACCACATATTTTAAACTTGATCAAATAAGCCAAATTATATTCCTTCCTTATACTTCAAACAGCAAATTCAAACAGTTGCTGAATGGAGTGAGGACCACTTGTATAACCTAACCCCAATCCGTCATGTAAGCCATTTTGTTGCTAAATTTCAGCTTAATGTTCTTTGGCTGAGAAACAGAAATTACAATGTCTTATGTCACTTGTAGGCAGTAAATTGACCACTGCTTCTATTTATAAATTAATCTACAACCAGTTGCCCTTAGAGAGGTCCACTGGGAAGTCAAGATGGTGGTTGTAGTCATGTAATAGAAGCCCCGCCCATTTTAATACGTGTAACTTATGCAACGCACGTAAGAAAAAATCTTGGGGCTTAAATCACACAATTGCAGCCACCTTCTTTAACATTTTTGACCTCCTACTTCAGAGGTGGGTTCCTACCAGTTCGCACCAGTTCGGTAGAACCGGTTCGTCAAATCTACCGAACCGGTTAGAAGAGGTTCCACCAGTGGACCCGGAAAGCAGGCCACACCTACAGAATAGCAATAGCAATAGCAATAGCAGTAGACTTATATACCGCTTCATAGGGCTTTCAGCCCTCTCTAAGCGGTTTACAGAGAGTCAGCATATTGCCCCCAACAATCTGGGTCCTCATTTTACCCACCTCGGAAGGATGGAAGGCTGAGTCAACCCTGAGCCGGTGAGATTTGAACCGCTGAACTGCTGATCTAGCAGTAGCCTGCAGTGCTGCATTTAACCACTGCGCCACCTTGGCTCTGTTGAAGAGGTTCCAAATTTTTTTGAAACCCACCACTGACACATACACACACACACACACACACACACACACACACAGACAGACAGACTCACAAAGAGAAAGAGAAAGAAAGGAAGAAATAAATAAAAAAAAGAAAAAAGAAAGAAAAGAGAGATGAAAGAAAAAAGGGAAAAGGGACAGAGAAACAAAAGGAAGGAAAGAGAGAGAGAGAGAGAGAGAGCACATGGCCGTCAAGCCACTCCCACCAGGTCATATGGCCATCAAGCCACTCCCACAAATGAGGTCACACCCACAGAGTAGGTTTGAAATTTTTTTGAAACCCACCACTGTCCTACTTGCTGCATTGCACTCCAAATAATACATAGTTAGCATGCTGATTTTTACCAATCAACAATGCATGCAAATATCCCGCCATGATTCCTTTTCCAGGTGTATAATAAATGCGTCCAAAACACAGCATCAGAGCCAAAGTCATCTGCTTTGATTAGAACCTCGTCTGATTTTGCAGTACACCGTTATGCAGAGTTCCTGTCTTCATTTTCTTCAGGCTACTGTTTCATGATTAATTCCACAGGGAATAGGCCTTCTATGCTGCTATTGCTCAATTACGGGACTCATTTTATGCTTTTTATGTTAGTAGCGGTGAAAATGTAAATCTTCCTCTTGGATTTTGTTCTCTCTCGCCCAGCCCCGCCCCCAATTTCTTCTAATGTGTAAAGTGTTCCCTGACATTTAAGGGAAAGTAATATATAAAAGAAGGCAATTGCGACTCTGCCTTGTTACGCATGGCCTAGAAATTGTGGCATTCTAAAATATTCTCTATTATTTGCACTTGTGACATTTATGACAGGCTTCCGAGAGAACAGACTCATTAGTTAAAGGTGAACTTGAGAAGTGTGCCAGTTTTAGAATGTGCTCAATGCTTCCAGAGAGCATTTAATTTATAACTTGGCTGTGATATCTCTATTTCATACCAATATAATAAAAGAAGGTTGAACTTTCGCTAAATTCTATCAATAGAATGGCTCAGAATCCCCCTACCCAGGGCCCAGTAGATGTGTGGTGGACTCCCACATTCCCCAGGCTTGGTAGGGTGAAGGATTATTGTGAAATTTTGAAGGACATCAGGCTGAAGAGTGTTGGGAGAAAATCATTTAACTTAGTTACTGCACTGTAACTGAGTTTCCACCCTATACCAAACCATAAAACATGATTTGTTTGGATTTTGCTTAAGGTGCTAGCTGAATCCAGCCATTGTGCTGTTTATATCATGTCAGTGGTGGGTTTCAAAAATTGTTCGAACCTACTCTGTGGGTGTGGCCTCCTTTGTGGGAGTGGCTTGCCACCCATGTGACCGGATGGGAGTGGCTTGCCACCCATGTGACCGGATATGAAGATGCCGACGACACTTGTCAGAACCACCTTAAATTACCTCACACACAGCACTGGCATGCATAAGAATATGATGTAAACTTTTAAAAGGCATCTTTGGTTTGCGTTAAAACAACTTCGACACACACAATGTTCTGATTGCACCACAAACGCAGTAGTCATCCTTACCTTTCACAGAGGCACTGAGTTTTATAAATATGAGCATGCTAGTGTAGAATAATCATATCCAAGGACCAGTGGTGGGTTTCAAAAATTTTTGGAACCTCTTCTGTAGGTGTGGCCTGCTTTCCGGGTCCACTGGTGGAACTTCTTCTAACCGGTTCGGTAGATTTGACGAACCGGTTCTACCAAATAGGTGCGAACTGTTAGGAACCCACCTCTGTACCATGTTTTGTCATATAACTTGCCCTGTGAGTAGCACTCTAGAAAGGAGTGGACGTGGAGAGGCCAAAAAGTGAATATGATGGGACTGCATTTACTTTGAAATCTGAAATGAAATCTAAAATGAAATCTAGACCAATGCCTCCCTGGCTATATATTTAATGAGGTTTCTTCTTCCATCATATCACGTATAACTCTAGTTCACGTAATCTTTGATTGGGCAAAAGAGTGCATCCCATGGCAACAATTTGGGGGCAAGAGCTGTAAGAAATCTCAATTCGTGCAGAACTTGGGCAGTCAATGGTGTCAAATATATGGCACATGTAACACCACCTCTGTGTGAGGTACATTGGTTACTGGCAGTGGTGGGATCCTGCCAGTTTAACAACCAGTTCGGTGATTGCATGTTTCACGCGCATGCACAGTTTTACCAAAACTTACCTTCAGCGTTACTCCTTGGGAAGTAACACAGCTGAGGCACGTCAATCCACTCTGCCGCGCTAATCAACTGACAGGATATAGGTAAGTAAAGCACAAGGGTGGGCGGGCAGGTCCACCTGATCGTCGGGGGTACCAGTTCTTCCAAACCGATCTGAACCGGCTGAATCCCAACCCTGGTTACTGGTGTGTTTCTGGGTGCAACTCAAGGTGTTGCTGGCTATCTTCTGCCTGGCTTGAGATGAGGTTGCCTGAGAGATCACCTTTTTTCTAAGAGTCTCTACCTGTCCAACCAGATTGAGCAGAATGGACATGCTGTAGATCCCATCAGCCAAGGAGTGTCAGATGGTGAGGACTAGAAGTTAGGCTTTATTTGCAATGGGTTCTGCTCTATGGAACATTTTCCCTTTGGAGATTAGAATATCCCCAACCCTGTTATACTTTCTTAAGGCCCTAAGAACCTGGCCATGTTCCTGAAGCCTGCGGTGGTGTGAATATATCAAGCTGGCCAGGTATCTTGGATCTTATGTATATTTGTTCTGGATGTTTCCATTGCTTTTATTGTTTTGAAATGTTTTTAATATTTTGATTGTTAAATGCATGTTTTTGAAATGTAAGCTGCCCAGAGTCATTGACTGAAATGGACAGCTGGAGAAATTGAATAAATAAATACAATTTTAACCCAAGGTACCTCAAATGGATTCCACCACAAAACCGTGGTGGACTAAAGCACGCTCGACGAAAGCGTGTACGTGACGTCATCACAGCGCGACGAAAACATCGCGCTGTGACCGGTAAATTTAAAATTAAAGCGAAAACCTTACCCTAACCCCCTCAAACCTAACCCTAAACCTAACCCTAAACCTAACCCTTAACCTAACCCTAAACCTAACCCTTAACCTAACCCTAAACCTAACCCTAAACCTAACCCTTAACCTAACGCTAAACCTAAACCTAACCCTAACCCTAACCCTAACCCTAACCCTTAACCTAACCCTAAACCTAACCCTTACCTTTATGTGAATCGGCTTGCTTTAATTTAATTTTAATTTTAATTTAATTTATTTTTAATTTTTTTCATCGCGCTGCTGATGACGTCACGTACGCACTTTCGTCAGGTGCGCTTTAGTGGACTGCGGTTTTGACGGGTCACGCCTCAAATGGACTAACTTACAGAATGTGTCCAAATTATGGGATTCGTGATTCCCATGGAATAGAAATTTGGCAAATATTATAATACACTTTATGACATAAACATTACCATGAAACTATTTATGACATGATGCAAACTATCGTATGACATTTTCCTGTTCTGATATTTGACTAATGCTAGGCAATTTAACATCGGCTATTTTGAAGGCAGATATACCTCTGAGTATCTCCCAGAAGTTTTACAAACTTTTCAAATACATTAAAAGCTCTTCCATTGTTGAAGGCACTGAGGAATTTGGTAAGGAAATATCTCCGAAACAATAACCTAACAGGTCATGGGTTGTTTAGTTAAGCATAACATTTGGTGACAATATTTGACGATCTTTATAGACAATACCTCAGGATTTCGGAAGATAAACTTGTGGACTTCTGCTTTATACTTTACGATTATGTTAATTTACTCAACAGGCACAAACGCCACAACTATGTAACGTTGCAACTAGGAACTTGCAACTAAATTTGTGTGTGCCCCATCAGTTCTGCTTTTGTATCACTCACATGACTGCAAATAAATATATGTATGAAATGTGTTTTTTCCACACACTGACTGAAAAACTGTGACTTACAGATATACTAATAATAGAATTCAATGTGTGCCTCCTTCAAAGATCTTGAAAACAGAGTATATTGATAATTTTGTTAAAGCCAGAGATAATCTATGATATTTTTTATTTTTGTAATTTAATACATATTGGAAGGTGCATTCTGAACCAAATGATTGGGTTCATATACTATATTAAACCAGGGCTTTTTCATGAATAGACTATATTTCACACAACAAGCTAAATCATAAAGTATCATTTACAAATCGTAATAATTGGTTCAAGTCTTGATTGATTGATTATGTGCCATCAAGTCATCTTTGACGCCTAGCAACTACATAGATTTTTTTCTCTCCATGATAATCTATCCCTAATATGGTCCTTCAAGTCTTCCAGTGGTGCCTTCATCACTACTGCAGTATATCTGAGTCATCCACTTTGCTGCTGAATGTCCATATTTTTCCTTTCTTCTTGCCACCTTTATCAGCGTTAGAGCTTTTTCCAGAGAGCTAGGTCTTCATATAATATGACCAAAATAGGATAATTGTAGTCTTTTCAATTGGTGAAGAACAAACTGTACTTTTTCTTCCCCATCAAGGTATTTTTCTAGCATTAAAAACAGAGCCCTTTAAAGTCCAACTGATTTACGTGCCAGAGTTAAGTGCAATCTAAAATAATGTATTATGAAAAAACCAGGGGAAATTAAGCAGTCTTAATATTGGCTGGATCCTGTCCTATTTAACTTGAGCCTTGGCTGCTGTGTATATTTACTTGTTTATCTTGGTTGTGGTGCACATTTATTTTTTGTATTCTTAAAGTATATATTGTTTTAAAATGTTTTTCTAGTTTTTAACTGTTGCATATTTTTGGAATTGTAAATCATCAAGAGTCATAGGTTGAGATGGGCAGCTATAGAAATCAAATAATAAATAAACCAGTTTACACAAGCAACATTCACCGACAAATGCGCGCATGACAAAAGCGCGCCGACAAAAGCGTGCCATCAACAAACAATGCGAAAACAAGGTAATAACCCTAACCCTAACCCTAACCCTAACCCTAACCCTAATCCTAACCCTAACCCTAACCCTAACCCTAACCCTAACCCTAACCCTAACCCTAACCCTTACCTTAACCCTAATCGTGCTTTTGTTGGCGCGCTGTTGTTGGCGCGCTATTGTGGGTGCGATTTCTACCTCGCTGTTTTCTCGCCGCGGTTTTGTCGGCGCGCTTTTGTCGTGCTCGCATTTGTCGGGTCACGATCAACATTTGCTTAGACCCAAGGATTCCAGGCATCTCCTTTATTTTCTTGTTCTTTTCTTGATTTTGTAAAGAAAAGGCATTAGGTGTATTATTGTTGAGAAATGCCTAGCCAGGCATGAAGGAGGATCCAAGTGAGGGATTAGCCTTGAAGAGCCGAGGTGGCGCAGTGGTTAAATGCAGCACAGCAGGCTACTTCAGCTGACTGCATTTCTGCAGTTCGGCTGTTCAAATCTCACCGGCTCAAGGTTGACTCAGCCTTCCATCCTTCCGAGGTGGGTAAAATGAGGACCCGGATTGTTGTTGGGGGCAATATGCTGACTCTGTAAACCGCTTAGAGAGGTCTGAAAGCCCTATGAAGCGGTATATAAGTCTAACTGCTATTGCTAATATCGCAAGAGATCCAGGATTGACACCTTTATCTATCTGTTCCCAAGAGAGGCAAAGAGTTTATGGAGATTCCTGTAGTAGAGTCAGAAAACAATAAAGTAGTTAGCTTGAATACTACATGCATGGATCTGGTTGTTTGCGCCCGACATTATGTTTAATTTCTTTATTGCGTCAAAAGCAACTGTGCCATGATAATTTCATGTTAAAAGTCAAATTTCCCATTACTTGTTGTTGGATGGTTGCTTCTGTCCAAAGGGTCTCCAAAACAGAATGATTTACATCTCAGAGGGATGAGAGACAGCATGGGAGACCTCCACCTAAATCTTGCACCTTGTACTTGATCCTAACGTATTTTAGATGTTTAAAAAGCCCTGATAGCACAGTGCTTAAAATGCAGTATTGCTGGCAAACTCTGCCCACAGTCTGGAGTTCGATCCTGATGGGGCTCAAGTTGACTCAGCCTTCTATCCTCCTGAGGTCGGTAAAATTAGGACCTAGATTCAGTGGTGGGATTCAGCCAGTTCGCATCTATTCGGGAGAACCAGTTGTTAACTTTTTAAGCAGTTTGGAGAACCGGTGGTTGGAAGAAATCTTATCCCCCACCACCACTTACCTGTAAGGAAGGCTGGAAGGAAACATTCTGGTGTTGTTTCTAGCCTAATCTTTATTGCCCTGCTTAGAGAAACTGCCTCTCTGGTAAACCCTTATTACAGTGTAACAGCTAAGGCGAAGCACCCATCGACACGAGTGATGTTGAGTTGGCTACGCCCACCCAGTCACATGACCACTGAGCCACGCCTACCCAGCTGGTCATTAGGGCAGAGAACCGGTTGTTAAACTATTTGAATCTCACCACTGCCTATATTGTTGGGGCAATACTGTATGCAATGTAATGCTTATATTGTAAACCACCCAGATTGCGCTGAACAGTGCTATGGAGTGGTATATAAGACTAAATGCTATTGCATTTAGCATAGAGCCGAGGTGGCTCAGTGGTTAAATGCAGCACTGCAGGCTACTTCAGCTGACTGCAGTTCTGCAGTTCGGCTGTTCAAATCTCACCGGCTCAGGGTTGACTCAGCCTTCCATCCTTCCGAGGTGGGTAAAATGAGGACCCGGATTGTTGTTGGGGGCAATATGCTGACTCTGTAAACCGCTTAGAGAGGGCTGAAAGCCCTATGAAGCGGTATATGTCTAACTGCTATTGCTATTTTTGCATTTCTCTGTCCCTGCCCACAGGTTTTCTACCCATGAATGAAAAAAGCGTAATCAGAACAAAAAAAAGTGGGCAAGTTGTTAATGTGTTGAATTCCATTTCCATATACCAGAAAAGTGCAACGTTTTGTGAAAAGGAAGATTTGGCTTCTGTCCACCAACCTTGCTTCTCTATCTAGAGGAAGCGGCTTGGCAGTTTCGCCCCTCCAGAGAGCGCATTTTCGCATTCCAGGTGAAGTGTTTAAGTAATGGAAATACTTCCAGATGTGATTTTATTCTCAACAAACACTCAAATCCTTTCCTGGGCTTCTTCCACGTGTGACAGGGAACTGCTGCTGAAGACTAATGGCCGATTAAGCCAAGTTCAAATCTCCCTGCCTCCTTTTTTGTGCAACCATGCTTAAAAAAGGCAAATCCGTTCTCTAAGCCAGAAACCGAGAGAAATCCAGTCCCGACCCAAATGGTCTTGATACTTTACACATTACATTTTTACTGAGTAATACAACTCAGTAAAAATATACTCCAGCTTTGTGACTGGTGTGCGATTGTTGGGCAGATTCTTTGGTGGAAGGGGAAAAAAAAACCCCTGCTATAATCAAATCTCCCTTTTTGCAATCATGTTTACAAATGAGTAAATGCATGATGTGCGTAAATGCACATCAACTTGGTGAGTATCCTTAGAGGACAATGTAACTAGGCAGGAAGCTTAACTCCGCTTTAACACTACAATCTGTGGATGGAGTTGCAAGTGTTCATTTTATAGCCCCCTTCTCTTCCTCTCCGACACCTCTCTTGGCAGACAAAGATTACTGTACGCCTCCTAAAAGTAGCAGAACCACGATAAGAGAGAGTTCTGATAGCGTTCTTCAAGTGCACAATGTTTCCAGCAAGCTTAAAAGAAATCAAAGAAACATGCCAGGTATTAAGTCCATTTACGTCCCACCAGTTCTGGAAGCTTTCCTGGTTGAGCTTATTTGATTAACCAATCCTATCTTGACTCTGTAGCTTGTAAGAGATATCCTCACCATGGTTTTACATTTCAACAAGATAGATTGACAACATCAGCAAGTATTGCAGGCCCAATACTCAGGACAGTATTGGTTGTGGAAAAGGCCTTCATCCTGCAGTGAATATAATAGAATTCTTTATTGGCCAAGTGTGATGGGACACAAAACGAATTTGTCTTTGGTGCAGATGCTCTCAGGGTACATAAAAAGACAAGATACATTCATTATGAATCGTAAGGTACAACACTTAATGATAGTCATAGGGTACAAATAAGCAATCAAATCATAGTACAATTAATATAAATCGTAAGGATACAAGCAACAAGTTTACAGTCATACAGTCATAAGTGGGAGGAGATGGGTGATAGGAACGATGAGATTAATAGTAACAGTAATGGAGACTAAGTAAATCGTTTGACAGTGTTGAGGGAATTATTTGTTTAGCAGAGTGATGGCGTTCTGGGGGAAAAAAAACTGTTCTTGTGTCTAGTTGTTGTAGTGTGCAGTGCTCTATAGCCTCATTTTGACGGTAGGAGTTGAAACCATTTATGTCCAGGATGTGAGGGGTCTGTAAATATTTTCACAGCCCTCTTTTTGACTCGTGCAGTGTACCAGTCCTCAATAGAAGGGGAGGCTGGTAGTAATAGTTTTTTTCCTCAGTTTTAATTATCCTCTGAAGTCTGTGTCTGTCTTGTTGGGTTGCAGAACCAAGCCAGACAGTTATAGAGGTGCAGATGACAGACATTGGATAGACAATGGCTAAAATGGTGATGATGATGATGATGATGATGATGATGATGATGATGATGATGATGATGATTCAAGAAACTGGGATTAATATTGTTCGATATCTCAATGCCGCCTGCTTAAGTGGCTGAATCCCATAAAATAGGGTTTCTCAATCTTGCCAACTTTAAGATGTGTGGACTTGAACTCCCAGGATTCTCCATGCTGGGTGGAAAATTCTTGGTTTTGAAGTCCACAAAGACTGAGAAACACTGTCCTAGAGAAACAGTAACACAAGTGGTATTTGCTGCAGCAGGGAATGTGGCTCTTTGTAGATAAGCCCATCAATCAATTATGCTTCTTCCAAGATACTCCATGTTACTTTCCTTCCATTTTTGATTCATTTCCCACAGGTGCCATTTTGTAACCCCTGACTATGTTTAACACTGTTGAATTGGATTATCTTCTTCATTTCCCCCATTGAGGTGTGGAAAACTATCTGGATTGACTTTAGACCAGTCCCTCTCTCTCAGCACAATTCACTTCACAGGATTGTTGTTGTGAGAAAAACAGGAGAGGAAGGAGCCGAGGTGGCGCAGTGGTTAGGGTGCAGTACTGCAGGCCACTTCAGCTGACTGCTATCTGCAGTTCGGCGGTTCAAATCTCACCGGCTCAAGGTTGACTCAGCCTTCCATCCTCCCGAGGTGGGTGAAATGAGGACCCAGACTGTGGGGGCGATATGCTGACTCTGTAAACCGCTTAGAGAGGGCTGAAAGCCCTATGAAGCGGTATATAAGTCTAACTGCTATTGCTATTGCTATTGCTATTGCTATAGTTTCAGGTATGTTTGCTGCCTTGAGTTACTTATCAAGGAATGAGATAAAACTTGAATAACTAAAAACAACTCCTTCATTCCCTCCTGTAGTTCTCTATATTCTGGAATTCTTCCAAGCTTATGGATATCAATTTCAAGAGTAAGTAGCTGTTGGACGAGATCAGGACATAGTTATTCTGACTCTGAAAATGAGTGAGTTATATCTGGTGTTCCAAAATGAACCCAAGAGAGCACCATGTCTTCAATTATTACATCACATTATTTCTCTCAACACTGCATAACCATAACTGTGAGTTTTAATCCTAAATCAAGCTAGATGGGTTTGTGCTGATATCATTCTTGGCGATGTGCGTGGTTGAATTACTCTATCACAAATGGATTGCCTTTGGGTGTTGTTGGAAGTACAATAACGTATAAGCTGACCAACTATCCCACATGGGGTTATGATGTACTATGATCCTGGTTGAAAATTCAACAGGGCGGTGTTGAAATTTCTCCCACAATTTCTAAACCCCTTTGCTAAAACAAGCACAACTTTTTCCCACCTCATTCTTGGGATGCTTGAGAATGCATTTATTGTTTTAAGAGTCAGGCCATGATTGCTGTTTTGATTACACCATTTCTTCATCATTCCATAAATCAGTGTTCTCAATATCAGCATCTTTAAGTTGCATGGACTTCAACTCCCAGAATTCCCCAGCCAGCACTGGCTAGGGAATTCTGGGAGTTGAAGTCCATACATCTTAAAGTTGCTGAGGTTGAAAAACACAATTATAACCATTCCGGTTTCCTATGTTTTCTGAACTTTTCCTTTTTAAAGGCCCCATAAGAAGAGTTCTTTGCTGAAGCCTTCTTTTGGGATTTAATTGAAACATTTAAAGCCAGGAGATCTGAAAGTGACTAGACAGTCATATACATTTGTAAAACAGGACATTCACATCCACTTTAATAAGACAGCAAGAATCCCCAATCCTCCCCCCCTCCAAAATTTAACAAGATGCTATTCCCTTTTGGGAGAAAAAGTGCTATTTCCTTTCTGTCATAATAACCCAAATAAAGTTTTAACATAGCATTAAGGATGCAACTTTAATTTGGCATTTGACACTCTTGAAGGCCAGATTAATTCATTTAAAAAAGCTGAAATGTAACTCTTTGTCCGGCTACACAAGGAAGTGGATTAGTTTGGATGCTGAGACTAATTCATCACCAGCTAATGCACGGTGTCAATTTGTCTGTCAAAATAAAGCAGCTATTCCGCCCCCCCCCTCTTAAGTTCTGTCACAATGGGGATGAAACCTACCTGTTTCTCAACCTGCTTATTTGTCTCTGAAAGTGTTTGTAGAGAGGATAAAGGATCATCAACATGATAATGTCACTATTCAGCATGTTGCAATTTACATTTATGGCCTTTTGGCTATGATGATATTGTGTACAGCAGGTTGCCATTCTGACATCAGTGCTTTTTGCAACAGATGCCACCGTTTTGATTCTGCTGTAATCAGGCATGAAATGGAGCCAAGGTGGCGCAGTGGTTAAATGCAGCACTGCAGGCTACTGCTAGATCAGCAGTTCAGCGGTTCAAATCTCACCGGCTCAGGGTTGACTCAGCCTTCCATCCTTCCGAGGTGGGTAAAATGAGGACCCAGATTGTTGGGGGCAATATGCTGACTCTCTGTAAACCGCTTAGAGAGGGCTGAAAGCCCTATGAAGCGGTATATAAGTCTACTGCTATTGCTATTTAAATGCTCTAACCTTCGCTACCGGTTCGGAACCGGGAGCGCATGGGCTTGCTTTGCTTGCCCACGGCGCTTCTGCGCATGCACAGAGCATCGGTGATGACGTCTGGGCGGGTGGACGGAGATGAACTGGGGCAAACCGGCAGAATACCATCTCTGGCTGTAATCAACAGAGATTAAATAAGGCAGGAGACCTCAGATCTATGATTTGATCACTATTATCTCAGAATCAGGATCTTTCACTTTTCTAATTAAACTAGATCAGTAAATCCCACCCCAATCCTGCCACCATCCAGGGTCTTGAGAGATGGTTATTATGTAATGACAGACCCAGTTCTTGATACTGATTTTATGGAAGAGCAACAACTCACAAAGTTTGAACACAACAGCGAACAAACTTTAGGCAGATGTTCCTTGGTGGGTTGAGCTACCCCTACTGATAGAAGTGAGAATGACTGGAAAACATGCACCACACTTAGTAATAATTCTGGCTCATCGTGAAATGCAAACAGGCCCAGGGAATTCTTCAGCCTTCCCAGTCTTCACTGTAAGCATATAAATGCATCTGTGCTCCAATCCTGTAGCTTAACTCCGTGGAAACGTGATCCAAGTACATTTTGGCCTATTTTACACAACATATGCTAAACTACCCTGCCTCTACTTTGCTATTGCCTGGTTTGGCTTAGTATATTTTGTGAACTCAGTGTGATGGAATGCCTAACAGATTGTGGGGGGCAGCAAGACAGCTAAGAAGGAAACAGAACCATTACAAAAGAGATAGAGCCGAGGTGGCGCAGTGGTTAAATGCAGCACTGCAGGCTACTTCAGCTGACTGCAGTTCTGTAGTTCGGCTGTTCAAATCTCACCGGCTCAGGGTTGACTCAGCCTTCCATCCTTCCGAGGTGGGTAAAATGAGGACCCGGATTGTTGTTGGGGGCAATATGCTGACTCTGTAAACCGCTTAGAGAGGGCTGAAAGCCCTATGAAGCGGTATATAAGTCTAACTGCTATTGCTATGCTGAGTCTCAGAGTAACTCCATTTTAATTACACGAGGTACAACTTGTGTTGGATAATTACTTCAGTAGGCTTTCAAGGTATTGCTTCTTTACTCCACTATCTTTAAAGTTCTTTTACAGGTAGTGGGGTAAATTGCTTTCCAGAAATCTGAGAGGTGGTTTCCTTAGATTGCCAGACTGAAAGGGCTAGATGCTCAATCGCTGTGGTTTGTGAACTACAGGGTATAGTCAGCCTTGTTGTATGATGTCAGCCAGCTATGACCATATCATAACAGAGCATGATATGCAAGCCATTTCTGAAGTTGGAGCTCTTGATATAAAATGCATTTTGATAATTTTTGCTGCAGAGACCCTAATTTGAATGAGGACTGTGGGAAAGGAGAAAATGATATTTTACTCCTCTGGAATTCCTATGAACCATAAAAGAGAAACCTGAAGACATCTGTGTGCGTGCGTCTGTCTGTCTGTCTGTCTGTCTGTCTGTCTGTCTGTCTGTCTGTCTGTATCTATCTATCTATCTATCTATCTATCTATCTATCTATCTATCTATCTATCTATCTACCTACCTACCTACCTACCTACCTACCTACCTACCTACCTACCTACCTACCTACCTACTTATCATCTATCTATCTATCTATCTATCTATCTATCTATCTATCTATCTATCTATCATCTATCTATCTATCTATCTATCTATCTATCTATCTATCTATCTATCTATCTATCATCAATATCTATCTATCTATCATCTTCTATTTTGTGGCTAAAAGTGCCTTGCGTGTTTTGAGGGGAGCTTTGTCACACAGCGGAATCTTTAATGTCTCATACACCATATCCCTGTTTCAGTGGTGGGTTTTAAAATTGTTCAAACCTACTGTGTGGGTGTGGCCTCCTTTGTAGGAGTGGCTTGCTGCCCATGTGACCGGATGGGAGTGGCTTGCCACCCACGTGACCGGATATGAAGATGCCGACGACACTTGTCAGAACCACCTTAAATTACCTTACACACAGCCCTGGCATGCATAAGAATATGATGTAAACTTGTTTTTTAAAAGGCATCTTTGGTTTGCATTAAAACAACTTCAACACACGCAATGTTCTGATTGCACCACAAACGCAGGAGTCACCCTTACCTTTCACCGAGGCACTGAGTTTTATAAATATGAGCATGATAGTGTAGAATAATCATATCCAAGGACCAGTGGTGGGTTTCAAAAAAAATTTGGAACCTCTTCTGTAGGTGTGGCCTGCTTTCCGGGTCCACTGGTGGAACCTCTTCTAACCGGTTCGGTAGATTTGATGAACCGGTTCTACCAAATAGGTACGAACTGGTAGGAACCCACCTCTGCCCTGTTCCAATCACGAAATTAAAAAACAAACTATTAAATTCTAAATACATTAGGAACACTAGACATGGGCTACAAAAATCTGAATGGCTAGTCCCCACTTATACTTCCTATATACAAAGACATATACACACCAGAGGTTGGTTGCTCCCAGTTCGACCCAGATCGGGTGAACCGGTAGTAGCGGTGGTGGAAGGCTCCGCCCACCCACCCGGATGCGCATGAGGGAGCGCACCTGAACGGGTAGTAAAAAAAATTAGCAACCCACCACTGATACACACACACACGCACACACACAGAGTATGTGTCTCTGTGGGTATATCTATCCTATTGTATATTATGTAATATATAATGAATTAATTTGTTGTTAAATGATATGGCTGTACAAGTTAAAACAGGCTTAGAATTTAATTTGCTATTTTACTGGGATGAAAAAAAAAAGAGAACTCATTCTGGAATCTGCTTGGCAGTGAAAATTCCTATTTGCAAGACAGCATTACTCCTGACCAGCATGCTCCTTCATTGTTGCAAAATAAAGTGAGTCATTCTCTTAACACGAGTCAGCTTGGAAATGATTAGCTACAGAAGACTCCCCCTCTCTACTAAAAGAAAGAATTTTGGCTTGTATTCTTACTTGACTTGGAGGGTATTTGGGCGATGATCACTGTTTCAGAAAATCACTTCTTTTTTTCAGTGCTCATTTAATGTTGAGTCTTCCTTCTAGAGTTACAATTTGTGTTGAGGCCCATCCTGATGTCTAGCTCTGTAAAGTTTTCCCACCTGGGTAACTTGCCCAGGAACTTTCTGCTTGTGGTATGACTTGTTCCTTTCTGGGGAGAATGCTCAGGACTGGCTGTATCTGGATGGCTTAATTGGGATGGTCAAAGTCATCCGACTGGCACAAAGAGGGAAACTGCCAGGGCAGAGCAAAAGGCAGAGAAATCAAAAGCAATTTTAGCATTTGCACGTTATTGTCATATATCACTTAAAATAGGAAAGGGCTGATTTTAAACTAACCAGGAGGGGAGGAAAAAGAATAAGCTGCCCCTGACAATATGGATTTCCCCCCTCCATATTACTTTCTGCATGTACGTCCTGGAAATAGAAACATGGTTAGATTAAGAGCTGTGGTGGCGCAGTGGTTAGAATGCAGTACTGCAGGCTACTTCTGCTGACTGCCAGCTGCCAGCAGCTCAGTCTCACCGGCTCAAGGTTGACTCAGCCTTTCATTCTTCCGAGGTCAGGAAAATGAGGACCCAGGTTGTTGGGGGCAATGTGTTGGCAGTGTAAACTGCTTAGGGAGAGCTGTAAAGCACTGTGAAGCGATATATAAGTCTAAGTGTGATTACTATTTGAAAGGTTATCATTTTTCACTGGATAAATGCTTATTTAACCATGAGATGCACTGAAAACATTTCACCCCATCCTTTCTATCTTTCTATAAAGAGGAAATTGAAATGGGCCTGAAATATTTAAGATCCAATCTCCATTTGGAGATTGTCTCCTGATACATACCATGTTTCCCTGAAAATAAGACCCTGCCCAGATAATAAGCCCAATTGGGCGCTAAAATAACTCCTCCCCCGAAAATAAACACTCCCCGAAAATATTGCAACACAGCGGCAGCAATGAGGTGACCACACTAGAGAGCCGAGGTGGCGCAGTGGTTAAATGCAGCACTGCAGGCTACTGCTAGATCAGCAGTTCAGCGGTTCAAATCTCACCGGCTCAGGGTTGACTCAGCCTTCCATCCTTCCGAGGTGGGTAAAATGAGGACCCAGATTGTTGGGGGCAATATGCTGACTCTCTGTAAACCGCTTAGAGAGGGCTGAAAGCCCTATGAAGCGGTATATAAGTCTACTGCTATTGCTACTCACCGCCTCCTGCATCTCAGAAATAATAAGACCGCTCCAAAAATAAGGCCAAGTGCTTATTTCTGGGGTCAAAAGAAAATGTCTTATTTTCGGGGAAACACAGTACCTTAAAATGGTGTATCTACAGGGGGAAGTACAAGGAGCCCTGATGCTATTACCTAGTTAGGGTAATGAAATGTCCACAAGAAAACAAGCTAGCTCAGAGCACACCAAAGACTCTTCGGTACAAGGAGTCAATATCTCCGTGGCACGACATAACCGCGAACGTCAAAAGCGCGCCGACAACACCGCGGCGCTAAAACCGCGATGTCAAAAGCGCGCCCACAACAGCGCGCCGACAGAAGCGTGATTTAACTTAAGGTAAGGTTTAGGGTTAGGTTTAGGTTTAGGGTAGGTTTAGGGTAGGTTTAGCGTTAGGTTTAGGGTTAGGTTTAGGGTTAGGTTTAGGGTTATTTTTAGGGTTATGTTACAGCGCGCTTCTGTCAGCGCGCTGTTGTCGGCGCGCTGTTGTCGCGCGGTTTTGACGGTGCGGTTTTGTCACCGCGCTTTAGTCACACGCGCTTTAGTCTACCGCGGTTTTGTGGTGGAACCAATATCTCAGTTGGTCAACTATGAATAAGCTAACCTTCAAGGGATTGTACCAACGAAACCTACAAGACTGGCCACCTGAACTCTGGAGGTTTACTTTCACGTCCTGCACAGACTTCTCCTTGAGATTTTGGTCTGGTGGAACAGGACAATTAGGTGACAGTGTTTAATTTGAGTTCATACTGTGGGTTGGAATGCTGTCTCTTCCCTGCCCCCTTTGACCAACCAAATAAATCTCGTCCCTCTTTGCAAACAAAAAGCAGCATGTCAAGGAAAAACCGTTATATACAATTTACATTACTGGCTGCTAGTTGCAGAAGTGTTTACCCAGGGAAGTGTCCAAAAATATTTGCCCCTATTTTTTCTGGATGACATTTGATCTAGTCTGAAGTTGTGCAGTCCTATTCATCGTTTCTGAACTCGAAGTTGCTAACTAACTACGGTAGTAGTGTTGCAACAGGAAGCCCAGAAGAGCATTTGGATAGGGTGATGACGGCAGTGGTGGTGGAATCCTGCAGGAGTATTTGGATGGAGAGAAATGAGGAGCTGCTCTACAGTATACTTCACACCTCCTCTTCCCTTTGGCCCACTACGAGTTTCCAAATGCTATTTCTAGAGCAGTGGTCATCAACCAGTGGTGGGTCCCCTGGTGGTCCGTGAGAAAATTTTGGTGGTCCATAGAAAAATTATTTGCACTTTTATATTGCACTAAATACTATTTATCTTTTTAAAAAAATCATACTGGTGGTCCGCGGGATTTAAAATTATGAATTTAATGGTGCCTGAGGTCTTGAAAGGCTGGTGAGCTTTGTTCTAGAGGACATTCTTACTCAGACATAACGGAGAGGCTTTCGGAGGACTTCAGTAGTGGCAAACCGAAGAGTCCTTGTTCATCTCCAGATGGTCATGAATCAGGGGAGGGCCTGTGGTGGCAAATCAGCCCTTAGCAATCTTGTTTCTCCTTGATTTCTTAATGAGGGGGAGGGACTGAAGGGGAAGAGCCCAAATGCAATTAAAAGTATGCAATCCTTCCTAAAGGATTCACTTTTGGAGTTCCACTTGTGCTTGGAACCACTCCTCGATTTTCTTCTCGTTAGGTAAGCGTTTCATAATTTTAATGGGTGTGCGTGTGTACGCGTGTGTCTCTCGGAATACAGCAAAATTAACCCCTTCGTAGATGCTTGCGGTCTTAACCGCACATTCGTATATAAAACCCATCTGTGCACCGTTTGAATGTTTAGCTGCATGCAGTTCCTGTTTGGGGAAGAAAACTTGCGCAACTTTGCTGGAATGACAATCCTTTTCAATCCTGATGTTGATGTTCAATCAGCAATGCCTCCAGCACACTCCCCAGCAAGTGCTGTGAATAGAGTGAAATTTAATCTTCAGTAAACATACATAATCTTGTGCTGCACAGGCAAGATCCAGCTTAAACAAAGACGTTTTGAATTCCAATGTCAGGAACAGTTGGGAGAGCCGATGACTTTCTTTTAAGGGGAGTGTTAAAGACATAGAAACAAACAAAAAAATGATTTATAGGAGCGACTGTATGAATGGGTTGCAACAAAAACACTTCAATAACTTGTGTTTTTTTTTAAATGCGCGTTTGTTACGAATCTCTCCAGCCTGTCGCTCTCCAAACACTTCGGACTCTAACTTGTGATCCCTAGCAACAGTAGAAGTCTATCTGATCAGATGCACTTATCTTCAAGTGGCAAGTTTGGACGTCCTAAGGAAAGCGGGGGTGGGTGGGTGGCTTAGACGAGAGTCAAAAGCCAGACCCAAAATCAATCCGATTAAAGTTTAGAAAGATAGGAGGAGACGATCGCGGTTTTTAATACGCCCTGTTAATACTAGTGTTCTCACTAACGTCAGAACTGGGAGCAAACTAAACTTGGCTTGCGAGTTCTAAAAAAAAGCGAAGGCAACCTTGCCTCGAGGGAAAAGTATTCGCCTGGCGAACGGAACTTCAGCCGAAATGGATCAGTTTTTGTCTCCCGAAGTTCTCGCCAAGCCAGAGCCCGGCGAGGAAACCGCCTCCCAGCCCCGAATCGCACTCCGACGACTCATCAGAGGGAAGCGAGGAATCGGGAGCCCAGCTAGAGGAAGGAGGCGTTTCCTTCGCCTCTCGGTGTCCATCATCTCCCCCAAACCCCGCCTTCCGACCAATAGGGAGCCCGGGACGCTCTGATAGACGGGCCCGTCCGCGAATAATCCTCCCTCCCCCCCCTCCCGAAGGGAATGTTTCTTTCTTAGCACGAGGGTGGGGAGGGGGGGGGTTAACCCAAGAGCCCGGGAACAGCAACAACTCGGTGCGTCTATCTTGACGCCCCCCCCCACAATTGGGGCGTCCAACTGAGCACCCGAGCGTTGGCGTTTCCCCCCCCCCCACCTCCACCAACCAGGCAAAGCAGGAGGCGGAGGGCGAAGCTGCTGCGCGTGGAAGCGCCGCGGAGCAAAAAGGAAGAAAAAAAAGTTTGCAGGAAGCAGCTTCCTCCGACTCCCAACTTCTGCCTTGACAGATCTCTGGAGAGGAGGAGGAGGAGGAGGAGGAGGCGAGGCAGCAGCGAGCCCCGGGTCCTGCGCGAGGGGAAAGCTGGCCAGAGGCTTCTCGGAAGGGAATCCCCGTTTTTCCAAGCCTGCGTGGTAAGGAGGATGCCTGGGTTTTGTTTGGGGAAGGAAGGAAAGGAAGGAACCGTCCCTTTCGCTTCTCTCCCGGCCGCCCGGGGAAGAGCCCAAACGCGCGCGGGTCGCCACCCCCTTCCCCTTCCCACGCGTGGATCTCAATGGGCGCCAATGGACAAAACGCCGAGATTCGTAGTTGAGCAGCGAAGGGTTTTTTTCTTAGGCTCCCGCGGTGCTGGGCAGGGCAGTGCAATGGAAAGGGGGGTTCGGGCTGCGGGGCAGGGGGTGCCTGAAGGTCTCCTCCGGGGGGTCCCCGTCTCCCCCCATGAGAGATTAGAAAGGGGGAAGCAGATCTCGGCCCTTTCCACCCCTGAAGTTGCGCCGGGACGGGGCGCTTCGCGAACTCCGCGGAGAAACTAGAAGCCTCCCACCCTTTCTCCCCCCCTGGATGTTTGACAGCTTCCCCGGCGGCTGGGATCGCGTGTTGCCCTCCTGCGCTTCTTTGGGGATCGCTTTCCTGTTGAATGCAGCCGGTTGTGGGTTAATTCATTAAATCGTGGTTTAAGTAAAAACCCTGGCTTAGCGCGACCTGCCAACTCGGAATGTGCTTTCGGACAGCCTGCCTTGAACGGGGCCATGAGATCCCGCCGTCTGCGCACCTTTTCTTGGAGGGTTCCCCCTATCTCTACCACCCCCCCCCCCGCGCAAACGATCTGGCTTTTAATAGATCGCGAGGTAATTCTGCACATTAAGCTTTACTCCTAAAGTAGGATTGCAGACTTTTGGAGCAGCGCTGGGGAGGCAAACGTGCCAGATGCAAGCTAGTTACTCTCTGACTTAAGTGCAACTAGCCATGTGCAGTTGCTCTGGAATCAAGGTGTTGCACAATGCGTGGTGGGCTGCAACTCTTTATCTGAGAAGATAATGAATGTTATAATCCACTCACAGGGTGCCACATTTTAGGGGAAACCTAATCTTAAAAGTAAGCATAGGCTGAGTTCAGCTGGCCTGTGCTAATTTACATAAGCTAATTGGTCCTTTATTTTGATTGCGTTACACCAACCCCCCTCCTTACAGATTTAGACAAGTGTCGGAAGCAATTGCATTGTGTTAGCATGTTACTTAACTAGTACACAATTATTATGCACTTGAGTTGTTGGTTATGATTATAGGCTTGATTTGAAAGCATCTGAACAATGTCACTCTTACTATGTTTAGAGCTTGATAAATGCTCTTAAACTTCAGGGACCGATTTCTTACTTAACAGCAATCCTTCACTGTTTTTCAACCATGCAGCAAAAACTACAAAATGCTGCAATTTGGTTCCTGGATTGTTAGATCATAATGGCTTTTAAGATCTATTCTAACTTCATATTATGCTTCCTGAAAAACCCCAGGTTCTGTGTTCAGGAAGGTGCCTGGTTTTTCTGTGTCTCCCTTGGCAATTCCGGTTGTGTGGACCCAATAGATTAAACTAGAATCCTGGATCCATTTCTTTGGAAATACGTCACAATAAACTTGATTGAATTAACTTCACACAAGCTAAAAGGGGGATGAACAATTAGATTCCCATTTTACAATTGCTAGGTGAAATTACAAGGGAGAAGTTTATGCGGCTGTAAACCCATTTTTTTCAGGAAGGCGTTATGTGTGGGATGAAAGTGTATAGAACAGTGCTGTGACATCACTATGCCTGAGGTGGTGATAAATATTCCTCTAGAGACAATTACAAATACTATCAGCTAAATAGTCAAACATCCCACCAGTGTCATCCCAAGACAAAAAGGTTTGTTGCTAAATTTTTGGATGACATTGGCTTTTGTAGTTTGGTGATTCAACGCAAGATAGCAGTAATAGCAATAGCAGTAGACTTATATACCGCTTCATAGGGCTTTCAGCCCTCTCTAAGCGGTTTACAGAGAGTCAGCATATTGCCCCCAACAATCTGGGTCCTCATTTTACCCACCTCGGAAGGATGGAAGGCTGAGTCAACCCTGAGCCGGTGAGATTTGAACCGCTGAACTGCTGATCTAGCAGTAGCCTGCAGTGCTGCATTTAACCACTGCGCCACCTCGGCTCTTTTTAGCTAACAAAAGCTTAATGATTTTAAGATTTGTTCCTGTGGTCATAATTTGCTGTTAATGCTCCACTCTACTACACAAAACAACTTTGAATGCTTTCGACAGGAACTTCTTTACAGGTACTCCTCGATTTATGACCACGATTGAGCATGAAATTTCCGTTGATAAGTGAGAGAATTGTTAGGGGAGATTTGACCCATTTTACAACCTTTCTTGCCACAATTGCTAAGTGAATCCCTGCAGTTAACAACACGGGTGTTCAGTGAATCTGGCTTCCCTATTGATTTTGCTTGCCGGAAGGATCCACTTTATGTATAAAATAACAAGAGTTGGAAGGGACCTTGTAGGTCATCTAGTCCAACTCCCTGCTCAAGCAGGAGACGCTATATACCGTTTCTGACAGATGGCAGTCCAGTCTCTTCTTGAAAGCTTCCAGCGATGAAGTTCCCACAACTTCTGAAGGCGAGCTGTTCCGTTGGTTGATTGTTCTCACTGATTATCAGTGTCCCTAGGACACTGCAAACATCATATATATGTGCCAATTGCAGAGCATTTGAATTTTGACTTTATGAACATGGGGATGCTGCAGTGGTCGTATGGGTGTGAAAACTGGTCATAAGTCACATTTTTTCAGTGCTGTTGTAACTTAAAATGGTCACTAAACCAATGGTTGAAAACCGAAGACTATCTGCATTCATTTAATTAGATAAATATCCTGTCTTTCATTTAGGACAGAGGTGTCAAACTCTATTTCATTGAGGGCCTCATCAGGGTTGTGTTTGATCTTGTGTGTGTGTGTTTGTGGCCAGGGTGTGCAGCCCTACCAAGCTCCATTTTCACTGGCAGAGGTACCACAGGCCAGTCCTTCTGTTTCCAGGGCAGCCCCATGGGCCGGATCTAAGCACACACATAGACGGTCCAGATCTGCCCCCCCGGCCTTGAGTTTGATATCCCTGATTTAGGAGATGGAGATGGAGTATAATGCTTCCTCCTCCCAATTTTGCTCACAACAACCCTGTGTGGTAGATTGGGCTGAAAGGGAATTTTGCCTCAAAGTTAGGGTTGGAGTAGAACAGTGCTTCTCAACCTTGGCAACTTTTAAGTCCTGTGGACTTCAACTCCCAGAATTCCCCAGCCAGCTATAGCTATAGCTGGCTGGGGAATTCTGGGAGTTGAAGTCCACAGGACTTAAAAGTTGCCAAGGTTGAGAAACACAGGAGTAGAACCTGAATGTGGCTGAGCATGGCTGGCTGAGGAATTCTGGGAGTTGGAGTCCACAAGTCTTAAAAATTGCCAAGTTTGGAGACCCCTGCTTTAAACAGCTTCTCTTCCATTCAGGGCATTCCTAGTAACTAACCGGGGATTCCTACTTTAAGCAAGGCCAAAATGTGAAACCAGACTGTTTTTTTTTTGTTTGTTTGCTTTTGCTGATCCTTATTAACTAAAACACCACTTAAAGAAAGGACTATGTGAATGCAGAGAAGATTGGCATTGTATGTACCAACATCTGGGCTAGATTATATGGAGTAATTTTAGGATAAGAGATGTTAATAGAATTGCTGGGTAGATAAAATTCTAGCATGGCAAGCCTTTTATCTTTTAACCGTGAAGGCAGATTTTTATTCTTGGTGGATCAAAATGTATTTGCTCATCTGTCTTTAAATAGAAGGTAATTTCCCCCTTACTGGTTTACTATCAGCTGGTAGAGTCAAGGAAGGTAATGCTGCTTTAAGGATGAGAAGCTGGAACAGTGTTGACCATATTGCTGGGCAAATATTTCTAAAGATGTGCTGAATTCTGTCTGCTAAGATTCTTGTGTCCACTTTTAGCATTGGCACTCAGAAAGCAATAGCTGTTTTTTTTCATATCAGTACTTTGCTTATGTATTTCAATTAAAATTGCCAGCTTCCCCTCCTCACCACTGTCCAAAAGCAGGGTGTTTGTGCAACAACTGTAGATATTTTGGAGAGAGAACTTTTTCCAGCCTCTGGAAATATGGGGATGGAAAAGCTTTACCCACAAAACAGCTGCTTGGCACACAGCTGTAACAAGCTTAGGAACCCTGCTGGGATAATAACTTATTAGCTTTTGAAGTATATTTTTAATTGCATTTATTTCTGAAACTACAATCCTTGTGGGAGGCAAGGCCGACTCATCTAAATGAAACTGGACTTTTGCATGAAAATGCACAGCATCAAGATATGAGATTTTTGATTGGGAAACTTTGATGGGCTTTTGGTTTGAATTTGAATTTGAATTTCCTTTATTTGTATGCCGCCCTTTTCCCTGGGGGGGACTCAGGGAGGTTCACAATTCAAAAAGGGAGGGGGGGGGAAGACAAACAGTATTCCAATATGGAAACAATACAACATATTAAAAGAGAGCACAACAGTCACACAATTCGGGTGGGGTTGGAATCTTAACCCCAGGCCAGCCGGGACAGCCAGATCTTCAAAGCGGCGCGGAAGGAGGGTGGTGAGGGTCCGAATCTCCACGGGGAGTTCGTTCCAGAGGGTCGGAGCAGCCACCGAGAAGGCTCTCCTCCGGGTAGTTGCCAGTTTGCACTGGCTAGTAGATGGAATTCGGAGGAGGCCTAATATTGCTTAAAAATATTCTTCAAGACTAGTTTGATGCACAGAATATGGTTCCAAGGTAGAAGACAAGAGACTGTAAGTTCTAGTCCTATCATAGACACAAAGCCAGCTGGGTGACTTTAGGCCAGCCACTCTCCCTCCGCCCTAGGAAACAGACAATGGCAAATCATTTCTTAAAAATCTTGTCAAGAAAAATACAGGGACTCGTCCAGGCAGCAACTAGGAGTCAAGAATGACTTGGAAGGCATGCATACGTACTTTGTACATATCCAGTAGCGTACAAAATATATCCTTGCAGGTATCATAGTAAAGAAGTCATTCTAAAAATACAAAAATGTACTGGATCGCAGTATAGAGTACTATACAAAATTTTGTTGGTAATATCTCATTCTTGCCTAAAAAGAACTAAGTAGTGAGATGGCTGCAGTATAACTCACATGCTTTGCGTTATAAAAACGTACTATCAATCTAGGTTAGTCACAGACAAAGAATTGTAGCGGAAAGGTGGTGTGGATAGGAGGCGCCAATAAGTACAGTCATGGTGGCTTGTTCAGTAAACTTAACCATAGTTTATTTGGCAAACCACATTTAAGCATCTTAAATCATAGCCTTCAAACCACAATAACAAGAGTTGCTTCGGATGCTTTGCTGAAATCAAGCAAACCAATTTATGGCTTGATGCGACATGAGAACCAGGCCAATTCAGGGTACATGGAAATCAGCCCTTACCTGTTATAACGCAGTCTTCTTTATTTCCATGGATAAAATGGGCTGTTAAAAGCTGTCATAATTATGTTGGATATGATTGCCCAAGTCATTATTTTGATAGTTACTAAATAATTATTTTAATGTATTAGGGCAATATTCCAAAGTTGCTGTTCTCAGTTGACAGTCTTTAATTAGCCATAAATTCTCTTAAAAACACCGAACCTTTCTTTGCTATTATTCACAAGGTTAAAGAGTAAGCTCATACATAGCACAGGGTGTTTAATATTTAAAGAAGATGTAATTCAAAAACTTCATAGTATTTCAATAATTTGAAAAGCCAAGGACATTAATACTGCCCTCTAATTTAGGTCTGCTGTAATATCAGTTGTTGAATGGCAGATATTTTGTAAATTAGCTAATTCCCTGCTTCAATATTTTGCGGCCACGTGAATAGCTGAGAAATCAGAGCAAGAAGTTGACTGGCTTATTGGAAGAGCTTTGCAATAAGGCTTTGAAGAAAATTGCAGCCAAGGATCTTTTGAGTTTGGAATTTGTTTCCCCCCCCAGTAGGTTTCTTGAGCAGAAAGATATTGACCCTGAGGGCATGTTACAAAGTTTATCTCTTCTCCCAGGCTTCCTCTGAGAAAAAAGGGCTTTCTTTGAATGGGGAGAATCTTTGGGTCACACAGGACAGGACAATACCAGATCTGTGTGCTTAAATCCTTAAAGCTTTGTTGCCTTCGGAGATCAACTGTAGGGTGGAGGGACCGTGGAGGGACAGTGTTAACACCTATAGGAGAATGAAGAGTGCTAAACTCTTCTCAGGTGCTATTGTACAATGTTCATTTGGAGCATAGATGATGGGAAAGAAATTGACCAAAAAAGAGATTTTATTTCATTAATATTTATTTCGTCATGAATGAATGAATTAGATAACAGATATAAGTATAAATATGATTATGTGTGGTGGCCCAGCAGGAGCCGTTGGAGCTGCCACCAGACTCCGACAGCGAGGGGTCCTATGAGTCGGCTTTGGATGTTGAGGACCCTGGACAGGGTTCCGACTCCGAGCAGGGCGCAGAGAGGCTGGTTGGCCACCAGGAGGCACGTGAGCCTTGGACCAGTGGGGAGGAGCCAAGGGAGTTGTTCCTAGATGCCCGGCACCGGAGAGCTAATAGGCGTAAGGAACAATTACGCAGTTACAGGAGGTAATGGCACTCAGCTGGTGGTCATTAGGCTCCTCTCCAGACTATAAAAGGAATGCTTGTGCACACGCACCTTTTGTAGAAGTCAATGCATTAACTAATGTTGGAGAACAGTATTGTGAGCTTGGCAGGCTGGATTGCTGCCAAGGCTTATCTGTGCTGGATTGCTGCCAAGGCTTATCTGTGCCGGTTTGCTGCCAAGGACCTGTCTGTTTATTAATAAATTCCGTAAAGTATCTTTGGCTTGGAGTGCTTTGATGTGGAATGAGGGGGGTCAGAACAATTATGTATACATGAAATGAATACAAAGGAATATTAGGACAGGGACAGTAGGCACGTTGGTGCAAGTATGCACGCACCATAATTATTTATTTAATTATTTAATAATTAAATAAATAATTATTATAAATTATTATTTAATAATAATTACGGAGGAACAAAGCCTTACAGGTGAGGGATCCACCTTGTTTGGTGTTAAAGGAGAATGGGGAGACGGACGGATGCCTCTGAGTTGGGTTTTGACTCTCTATGATTGTCTGAACTAGTTCCTGCAATTTTCTTGGCAAGATTTTGGGGAAGCGGTTTGCCATTGTTTCCTTCCTAGAGCTGAGAGAGGGTGACCAACTGATGATCAACCAGTTGGCTTTGTGCCTAAGGCAGTGGTTCTCAAACTTGGCAACTTTAAGACTTGTGGACTTCAACTCCCAGAATTCTCCAGCCAGCAGAGTTCTGCTGGCTGGAGAATTCTGGGAGTTGAAGTCCACAAGTCTTAAAGTTGCCAAGTTTGGGAACCACTGGCCTAAGGCATACTAGAACTCACAGTCTCACGGTTTCTAGCCTGAGGCCTTAACCACTGCAACAGACTGGATATCTAAAATCAGAAACCTTTTCTAATATAATCTGGTGGCGTCCATGGTTGCTTTTTGCAGTACTGTATGTCTGCCACTGCTCAATTTATTTAGTTTAATTGAGAAGAAATCTAATCTGTCGCTGATAAAATAATTGTGGATGTATGCGTGTTCAACCACATTGAAAAATAAAACAGAACAGGGATTATTTTGCCCTTTTGCCACCTTATCAGCTCATTGATTGTATGTCAGAATGTCCAAGGGTGCTAATCTGTGCTATCTGCTGTGTTTTTCACACTATGTGCTCATCTCAAGTTGATGGTCTCCAATAGAACCACAGTTTCCTAAACCAAGAAAAGCTATTTAAGTAAACAAATAGCCCGTTTCTTAGTTTCGAGGTGGCGCAATGGTTAGAGTGCTGTACTGCAGCCACTTTAGCTGACTGTTATCTGAAGTTCGGCAGTTCAAATCTTACCGGCTCAAGGTTGACTCAGCCTTCCATCCTTCCGAGGTGGGTAAAATGAGGACCCAGACTGTGGGGGCAATATGCTGACTCTGTAAACCGCTTAGAGAGGGCTGAAAGCTCTATGAAGCGGTATATAAGTCTAACTGCTATTGCTATTGCTATTGCTATTAGGCAAAGCTTTTTGTTGTTGTCCTCGCCCTGAGGCAAGCCCGTGAAAGGAAGAGGGAGGGTAGGCAAAATATGAATATATTTTAATGGAGGGATTGTGAGGAACTCAAATTGTAGAACTGAAGTTTCTCCACCATGCAGAAACATGACGTATTGGCGAGGTAATGGCCATTTCTGTCATACATCCAATTCATACATTGTACTTAGCCAAGAAGGAGCGTATCAGTGGTGGGATTCAGCCGGTTCGCACCTATTCGGAAGAACCGGTTGGTAACTTTCTAAGCAGTTCGGAGAACCGGTTGTTGGAAGAAAACTTTTGTTTTCCCCCACTTTACAGGGCTAATCCTGTAAGGAAGGCAGGAAGGAAACATTCTGGTGTTGTTTCTAGCCTAATCTTTATTGCCCTGCTTACTGCCTCTTCGGTAACCCTTATTACATTGTAACAGCTAAGGTGAAATGCCCATCGACCTGAGTGACATTGACTTGGCCACGCCCACATAATCACATGACCACCGAGCCCCGCCTACCCAGCTGGACATTAGGGCAGAGAACTGGTTGTTAAATTATTTGAATCTCACCACTGGAGCGTATGTGTGCCCCTATATGTCTCTTAAGTGCAGATCCCCTTTTCTTTTGGAACATATAAATAATACAACGCATTAACAATAAAATGCATTTTCAGTACATTCTTAAGTAATGCTCTCTAAATGCAGTAGAAAACAAACACTTGAAGTAATTATAACCAGCACCTTTTAACTGTTCAAGTTGATCAACAGCTTTCACATATTTCATATTTGTTTTCTTTCACAAAGGCAAGGAACTCTAAATGCGACAGTTATAGGCATCCAAAATTTTTGAATTAAAACGAAAACTGTTGTAGATGCATCAATAATAGTGATTTGGCAGGAAGATCTGGGCAAGTGGGATACCCTTGAAAGCTTCTGTTTGCACAATGCAGTAATAACGTTCTAAAGCAGGGATTAGTAACCCACAGCCTTCTGTTCTTGTTCTCCTGAAATTCAATGACAAATCATTGAAAAAAAAACCAGTGTCCTTTCTATTTTCAAGGAAAAAAACAAAAAGAGCAAAAGTAATATGCGGTTAGCCTTGATAAACATATCTGGAAAAGATATTTCTGTGTTTATATCTCTGTGCATATGCTTGTGAAGGGCAACTTAGCAGAACAAAAAATAATAATCATGTATCCTTCTTTCGTATGAGTGCTTACCACCTGTAGCCTTGGAAGAAGAAGAAGGAGAAAGAGGAAGAGGAGAAGAAAGAAGAAGTAGTAATAGTAGTAGTAGTAGTAGTAGTCTGCGAGATATTACTAACAACTTAGTTTCTTCCTTTGCTAAAGTGCCCCTTCACAAACTGATGTTTTTGGTCCTCTTAACTGGAAATCATAGCAGTTTTGCAGTTGTGCAGTTCTGGTCACTAGTTTGGAGACACCTTTCCTGAGTACAGATAGTCCTCAACTTATGACCACAATAGAGCCCCAAATTTATGCTGCTAAGTGTGAAATTTGTTAAGTGAGTTTTGCCCCATTTAATGACTTTTCTTGGCACGTTTGTTAAGTGAATCACCGCAGTTGTTAAATTACTAACAGGGTGGTTAAGTGAGTCTGAGTTCCCCATTGACTTGTCAGAAGGTTGCAAAAGGGGATCACACTGCAACCATCATAAATATGAGTCAGTTGTCCAGCATCCAAATGTAAATCATGTGACTATGGGGGGATGCTCCGGCGGTCATGAGTATGAAAAATGATCATAAGCCACTTTCTTCAGTGCCACTGTAACTTTGAATGGCCATTGTTCTGGCCCCCCCTTCTCCGTCCCGGAATGAAAGCCAAAAGCCACGTAACTAAAAAGGTTTCTTTTAATCAGTCCAAGCTCTTGTTGGCTGCAAGCCCAAATAAACAAAGATAATAGCTCCGGCAGAAAGTCCTATAACTCACACCACAATGCAAACCTGGCTTCTCTTATCTCAAACCACTTATCCAAGTTGACTTCTCTCGGTTTGTGAACGCGAACAAGAACAATCACTAGAACAGGAACAGAACGTTGACTTCTGCAACCAGGGCATGGCACCAGCAGTCTCTTTATACTCAGGAGAGGATCCCAATGAGCAACAGCTGCTCGCAATCATCTCCTGTAAGTACTCAGTTGTTCCTTCTGTCGAGTAACCCTTCGACAGGGTACATCCTGCAACAACTTCCAAGTGTTTCCCTGAACACTCCCTCTGATCCAATGCTCTGCCGCCTCCTGGTGGTCAACGGCTCCTGCCGGGCCACAACAGGTCACTAAGTGAACTCTAGTAAGTCTACCTGTATACCAATTGAACGGTTCTGTGTGATGCAATAGGAGTAGTTCTTGATTTATGACAGGTTGCTTAGCAACCATTTGAAGTTCCAATAGACTTATCTGGGGTACTTGCAACTGGTTCCGAAGTTCTGATGGCTGGAAGCTTCCTCCCCTCCCCCTCCCCAATCATTCAATTGCATTTGGATGTTCAGCAATGAGTTTATTTATGCCCGTTTGCAGCATCACGTGGCTCACATCTTATGACATTTTTGCCAAAACTCAGCATTTACTTCCAGTTTTTTTGCAAAACTGACTCAGAGTGAACCATTGGTTCACCGACTATGGCATTTGCTTTATGGCCATAGTGCTTGCTTAACAGCTGCTGCACAAAAGTTTGTAAAATCTGATTGGTTTCATGGGTGACTCTTATCGTGATAGGATTTACAACTATGATAGGCAGGCACCATTGGGGTTGTAAGATGAGGACCACCTGTAGTTGGATGTTGCTAAACTGGTAGAAGATTTGGTACATGTGTTCTGCATGTTTCAGGGTGGATTTGAGTTAAATCAAGTCAATTTGATTTAAATCACTAGTAAAAAGGCTTGATTTATAAATCATAATTTTTAAAGAGCAACTGTCATCTCTGTCCCACAGTGGCTCCCCCTCTGACCTGCTGTTGACTTGATTTAAATCAAATCCACCCTGCTTTTACAAGAACCACCCATTTAAATTGGCATTTTCCTCCTCTTCCCTCCTAAATTCTCTTCTTTGTGTCTGTGTTCTGCACTAAAATGAGTTACAATACAGCAGGTAGAACATTCTGAAACTCTCAAAATTTGCAACAAGAATGTCTGTTTTCTGCAGCATGCATAGAGGTTTCGGAACACACAGTAATTTCTGAAGATTAAGGGAGCAGCTTCCACTTAGTCCCTAGACCTAATGTGGCATTCTTAGTTTGATAATTGTGGAGTAAAAGTGCAGTGAAGATTCTCAGTGGGAGGAGGAGTTCCTGTCTTGATTGCAACTAATTTCCACTAAACAGGAAGCCAGTCTGGAGGGCTAAAAGCTTAGAAAAGATTGGAAAGTCCTTGCGATTCAATTAAATCATCTCTACTTCTGCAGAGAGGAAAAGATTTTTCTCAAGGAGCAGCACAGTGTTTTTTTAAAAAAAGTTTTTTTAAATTGTTTTTTGCAAACATACCAATGCGTGGACAGTGTAGCCCCTGGATGTCATGCATTCTAATAAAAATAAAGCTAATAAAATTAATCGTAATTATTATGTTCAACCAACTTATATATTTCCAATAGTAGTACATACTCATATTAAATTGCAGTCTGTCATTATTCAATTATTCCATGTTTTCTCTTGTTATGCTCTTATTTTATTGTATAAAAATGTTTACATTAACATTCCCCCTTTCTCTTATTTGTATATCTTATTCTACCTTTGAGTTACATCACCTTTTATTAAAAGACGTTTTCTTTCTATTCTATTTAACTTCTAGTCATGTTGCCTACCTAAGAAAGGAAAGGAGAGAGAGAAAAAAAGAAAAGCAAATGTTTGAATGTATGTTTGAATGTTTATTTTATTTATATGCTGCCCTTTTCCCCCGAAGGGGACTCAGGGCGGCTCACAACTCAACCAAGGGAGAGGGATACAGACAAAAATTAAAACGACACGCAACAATACATAATTTAAAACACACAAGAGTCATACCATTCGAGAAGGGGGTAGAAGCTTTTTAGCCCCAGGCCTGTCGGAATAGCCAGGTTTTAAGGGCTTTGCGGAAGGTCTGGAGGGTGGTGAGGGTTCGAATCTCCACGGGCAGCTCGTTCCAGAGGGTCGGAGCGGCCACAGAGAAGGCTCTCCTCCGGGTAGTCGCCAGTCGACACTGGCCGGCGGATGGAATTCGGAGGAGGCCTAATCTGTGGGATCTAATCGGTCTAGAGGAGGTAATTGGCAAATCAGAACAATAACAATAAAGAGAAATCATCTAACCATCATCTCTTGCCCGCTTCAATACTTTTAATTGCTATGCTTTTTTTTTTTGACTTGCCTTCCATATTCCTCTCTTGGCTCTTTCTCTCTGTTTGCATCTATTTTTTGGCTGTTCATTCTAGGTATCTCTCCCATCTCTACCCTCTTCCAATGCCTAATTTCCAAAATTAGAAGAAATAAGAAAATTGGAAAGTCCTTGCCATTCAATTAAATCATCCCCACTTCTGCAGAGAGGCAAGGATGTTTCTCAAGGACCAGCACAGTGTGTCAACGGGGGTCTGATCAGGTGCTCGTGTTTTTAAAATCTTCAAAAAGTTCACAACATTTGGGTTTGTGTGTTGTGTTGTTTTGCCATTGCAACAAGAGGGGGATTTCCAGCCGACACCAGGTATGCAGCTGGTAGCAGAACTTGCTTGACATGGGAGAAACACAGGGAAGCCGCTATGTTGCCCCCTCTGCAGGGGTGGGTTTCTCGCCCTGTTCCAACCGGTTCGGTTGGAACGGGGCCGGCAGCGTCTTCGTGCACGCGCGCAGTGCACACATGTGTACTAGCATCTGTGCGATGCTCCAGTTTCTCCTGGAGGATCACGCAGTCGCTGTATGCATCCTGCACATGCGTGGAAGCGCAGAACTCGTCAAAACCTGGTAAGGAGGGTGGGCGGGTGGGTCTTTCGCCGTTCCCGGAAGTTACTTACTTCCGGGTTCACCGACCAAGCGGTTCGCGGGGACCGCCGCGAACCGGTTGCCCCTCTGAGACAAAAGCTACGAGAGCCTCAATCTTATGAGTCAGCCGGGTGCAAATGTTCTTTCTTGTGGTATCTTCCTTTCCTGCAGTTTTGCAGAGCGATCATGGAGATGTTGGCAGCGTAAACGTCCACAGATTTGTGTGTGGGGTGGTTGTGCAAGCCTCTGTAGGTAAGGAACTATTTGCATAGTGTGGATATGGTTGTGGTCTGCCAATTTTGGGAAATTCAGGCTAGAACAATGTTTGCATGCTATTTTCTTTTAACGGCTATAATTCAGGGGACTGCACCATGATCACTTAATTGCAGTTCGTTCTCTCAAGCTATACGATTTGCACTTGTACTTGACCAAAAACTTTGAAAGCATTCTTGGGGGTTGTCTTTGAATCCGTTTCTTGGCCATTTTCCACTAAAAACATTGCTTCTCTCTAGGAGTATCAACTTTGACAATCTACGCCTTCTAGTTAGGGAGTGGCATGATTCCTCCTGATGAAGCTCTAGATGTAGCTATGTAGTATGTGAAGCGGGGGGTGGGTTTCAGGTGGTTCGCGGCGGTCCCCGCGAACCGGTTGGTCGGCGAACCCGGAAGTAAGTAACTTCCGGGAACGCCGAAGGATCCACCCGCCCGCCCGCGTTTCTTACCCGGTTTTGACGAGTTCTGCGCTTCCACGCATGCGCAGAACGCATACAGCGCCTGCGCGATCCTCCAGGAGCAGCTGGAGCATCGCACAGGCGCTAGTACGCATGCATGCACTGTGCGCGTGCACGAGGACGCCGCCGGCCCCGTTCCAACCGAACCGGTTGGAACGGGGCGAGAAACTCACCCCTGATGTGAAGCCTCTGATCTATTAGAAGTTTCTTGGCTTGAACCCTTTGCACACTATAAGGAAGAAAATAGCAGCAAATTAACTCTATCTGGAATCGTAATGATAGCGGTCATTCGGCTGTATAAAGTAGGAGCTCTTCTCCTCAACAGTAATGAGTATTTTTTTTTCATTGCTGAGATCTTACTTTTTTCCCATAGGAAGTAACCCAGCTCAAGTTAGAGCAGATGGCCAGTTTCTTAGCTTCAGCATGTAAGGATGATTTAATGTTAAAGCTGTGAAAATGAAATAAATTGGTTATGCTTGGACCTTGAAAAAGACATTTGGGATTGTAAGAAGATAGTTTATTGGAAGGCACAATCTGCATCTAGCGAGTTTTTCTTGAAAAGAAGGAGGATATACTATATCTGGGGTACAATAACTACTGTTAGATGGAGCTTTGGTTGAGTTATTGAGTTGTGTTAATCGCATCACAATTATATCAGTTTAGAAAATAGTGAAATATTTCCCACTTAACAAACTATATTCTTTGGGGTACAAAGGGATTGCCCGTGACCCGTCAAAACCGTGCTCGACTAAGCCGCGCCTGATTAAACCGCGTCGCTGACATCATCAACAGGGCGACAACAGCCAGCGCGGAGAAAGAAGGGCGCTTTAAATAGCGCTTTGAAAGCAAGCTGATTCAACTTAAGGTAAGGGTTAGGTTTAGGGTTAGGTTTAGGGTTAGGTTAAGGGTTAGGTTAAGGGTTAGGGTTAGGGTTAGGTTAAGGGTTAGGTTAAGGGTTAGGATTAGGTTTAGGGGTTAATTTTAGGTTTAGGGTTTACAGTGTGCTTCTGTCTCCGCGCTGTTGTCGCCCTGTTGATGATGTCAGCGACGCGATTTAGTCGGGCGTGGTTTAGTCGAGCACGGTTTTGTGGTGGAACCGGGATTGCCATGCATCGGAATATATAAATGGACTGTCTAGTAGATTTTGGTCCATTTTAATGATTCCATAAATATAGCTAGCTCCTCCTTAGCACCCAAGTCAGAAAGGAGATGTTCTTGCCAGTCTGAATAGTCGAGAACTCAAATTATTTTGCTTCCTTCTCACTTCATCTCGTAACAGGCATGGAAGAGCCACTCAAAATTCATGACAAGGGACGCTCTTTGTATCTCTTTAGGGCGCCAGAATGAACTGCCATCAAAATGAACTGCCAATGAATGAGCGGGTGGGCGGGGAGGCAGGCTGGCTCTGAGCCAATTGAAAAGCATGAAGATCCGTGATCATTTATGCAATTCTGGCAAGGCTCTGAAAGATCAGCCTCCAAAAGTAAATTGGATTTTGGACAAGGACCTGCGAGATCCATGTCCATACTGAGTTTTTTTAAGAGTTCGCTGAAAAACTTTGAACTCATCTCTGTTTCTCAGTCCAATTAATATCATAAAGATAGCATTTGTGGGAGACCATACTCTGTGGTGCGTAACCTTCTGGAGATAAAATAGACTGCACGTAAAAAATCTGTGTGTACAGAAAACATTCCTTTTTCTACTCATAGTTTAGCGTTCAGTTTTCACTGCACTGTTTTGTGGAATATTTTCTGGAATATTAACAACCGTTTTTCTTAAAAGTATACAAAACCTGATCTTCTCTATGAGAAAAGGAAGAACATTTCTTGTCCAGCTCAGCTTTGAGTACATTCTTGCCTCCAATCTAAAATAGGGTCAGTTTTTTTCCAGCCTAGTGCCTTCCAGATGTGCTGAGCATCTGTACGGAGAGTAATAAAGCTACACCCCTGTGCTGGAGAATCTCAGGTCAGAGAAGGTTGGTCCAATCCCAGAAGTCTTTGTCTTGGCACGCTTCTCTTCCATGATTGACGATGACCAAGTTGATTGATCACCTTCTGTATCAACTCTAATATAAAATCAAGGACTTCACTTTTAGGCTTGTGAGGCACAATTGGGAGAAAGGCTCACTCTTCTTGTCGAGGAAGTTCCTTTTCACTCACTATTTTAGAAGTGTTGCACTTAAAAGCCTTTTCCACATGTTTCCTAATTCCGACACGCATTTTTAATCTTTTATGGGAAGTTGCTCAGCTGATTGTTTTAGCATTACTACTACTACTACTACTACTACTACTACTACTACTACTACCACCACCACCACCACCACTACTACTACTACTACTACTACTACTATGTGGTTAATCTTTGGTGAGATTCACAGCCTTTGGGGCTGGTTGGTAGCTCAACAGCTTGAGTCCTAACCAAGGACCTAGGAACTGTTAAGGTAACGTCGGAGGATATAATCTGTTCCAAGTAGGGTGGTTTTTTGTAGAGTCAGAATGTTCAAGTCAGGTAAATTTAGAACTTCCAAATAGCGAGGTAGCCCTTTAGATATTGCTCCAAGGGCTCCAATTACAATCGGGACAACACACGATTTCTTTTTCCACAGTCGCTCAGCTTCAATTTGCAAGTCCCGGTACTTTGTGATTTTTTCTTGCCGCTTATCTTCAATTCGCGCATCACCAGGTATTGCAATGTCAACGAACCAAACTTTTTTCTTTTCAATTATTGTTATGTCAGGTGTGTTGTAGGCCAAGTGCCTGTCAATTCTGCAGTCCCATAAGATTTTGCCTTTCTCATTCTTAAAACCTGAACCTGATGTTCCCAGTGGTTTTTGCTATACTCAAATCCAAACTTTTGGCACCATTTCCGGTGAATAATCTTAGCAACGTGGTCATGGCGTTGTAGGTAGTCAGTTTGTGAAATTTTGCTGCACCCACTGATCAAGTGGTCGACTGTCTCATCTTTCTCATTACGGAGGTTGTTGTTGTTGTTATTATTATTATTTGTGGTTAATCTTTCGTGAGATTCACAACCTTTGGGGCTGGTTGGTAGCTCAACAGCTCAAGTCCTAACCAAAGACCTAGGAACTGTTAAGGTAACGTCGGAGGATATAAGTTGTTCCAAGTAGGGTGGTTTTTTGTAGAGTCAGAATGTTCAAGTCAGATAAATTTAGAACTTCCAAATAGCGAGGTAGCCCTTTAGGGCGATATCAATAAACTCTACACTTCGGCCCTCTACAACCGTGATTATTATCTTAATGCTAGAAAGTTAGTTTTAGTTGTTCTGGAGATGCCTATGGAACAAAAAGGTTCTAATTGGCATAAGTGTAACATAACAAATTTTCTAATCTTTAACTTAGTGCTGCAAAAGTTAAATGTTCAAAATCCATCTGCAGGCCTACGCCTTCCTTGTTAGTGCACAACTTTTGGGTGCGAATTTGCAAAAGTGTAAAGAGGGTACGAAAACAGAAGGAGAGGCCAATCTGGAAAAGATTAAGCTGGCTTATTTCTCTGATAGGGAGTTTCCCATAGAAACTTTATTTAGACAGTATTAGGAGCTTTTATCTCTGGAAATTAATTGCATCAAAGGTTATGAGACAGTGACTTAGATAAGACCTTTTTACCTAGCTAAATAAACATTGTAAAATATATCATGTGGGTGTTGCTGTTTTTGTCATAAATATAAAATCCCTTGCTGGGATTTTGATTGCATATGCATTGTCCTGATTTGAGCCAAACCGAAAGAAGAAGAATGAGAATTTAGCATATTAAATGCTAAAACCAGGAATCTTGTCTCCTACCTAAATACAAATCAATGGACAAAACCAGAATGCAAGAAATATGTACATATGTGCCAGGGGTGGGTTTCTCGCCCCGTTCCAACTGGATCGGTTGGAACGAGGCCGGCGGCATCCTCACGCACGCACGTGGCGCGCGTGTGCACACACGCAGCGTCCTCGCGCACGCACGCAGCGCGCGCATGCGTATTAGCATCTGCGCGATGCTCCAGCTGCTCCTGGAGGATCGCGCAGGCATTCTGCGCATGCGTGGAAAGCGCGAAATTCAAAAAAACCAGGTAAGGAGCAGGCGCGGGTGTGCGGGCGCGCACGGGTGCAGGGGGGGGCTTCGCCGTTCCCGGAAGTTACTTACTTCCGGGTTCGGCGACCAACCGGATCGCAGGGACCGGTGCGAACCGGTTGAAACCCAGCCCTGATATGTGCATAATATTATTAAGACAATACTCGAGAATTCAATCCTGAAGACTGACTGACTTCTTGGCAGAAAGGGGCAGTTATGTGAGCACATATGCCAAATACCAAGCTTGGTGATATGTTAACAAAAATTGTGCTATCTTCTTTGTAGATATTTTCTAATAGGCACCCTAAATAATACATTTACTGGGTGACTCAAAAAAAGCATGCAAGGAAGGATTAATTATCTTCCGCTGTTGTCTTTACACTTATCCATGTCTAGATTCCCAAGGACTACAATTAATCTTTAAAATATGCAAGAGGTAACTTCATTAAGGGTTTCTGTCTCTTATCTACTTTAACTTTTAAACAATATACTTTTTCTATTGGTTGCAAGATGCATCATCATTGAAGGTTTAAAATGGGGTCTTTTAAAAAAAGCTAATGAGCACATTCAGGATTTTAAGGTAATGCTGCATGTGATGTCAACCCTTTAAGGTAGGCCAGGAAACTGACTCTAAAAGTTTATTTGTAATCATATTTTTTTGATTTAGACTAAGTAACAGAATCAATGTTTTCCTCTTCCCCCTTCAAATAACCTCATGGGGATAGGACAGAATAATCTGAGTTTCTTCCTAAACGTTTTCTTTATTTCCCAGGCTTAGAGCATGAGTTGGTATACATTTTTGCTAACCTTCACTGCATAGTTTCTCCACAGTCATATCTGTACCTCTCTAAACCAAAGGACTATGGAGAAACTTAGTGGAATAAAACAGAAGATTGTGTTTCAGTGGTGGGTTTCAATATAATTTACTACCATTTACTCGTGCATGTTCGCACAACACTTTTGTGCATGCGCAGAAGTGTCCGGGCGGGTGGACGTAGCCTCCCGCTGCTGCTACTACCAGTTTGCCCAATCTGGGGCGAACTGCCAGAAACCCACCTCTGATGTGTTGTCTGGTGGTGTGGAAATTTTGTCTGCTCTAGTTTTAAATAGTAATATGAATGGAATTTTATTCCTGTAAAGTTGTGCTAGTTTTGTGACGTAAAGCAGTATCAAACATTACTCTAGAAATGTATTTCCCCCAGCTGTTGTTGTGTTAAGTTAGGTGTTAATGTGTATGGAGATTCTCAGTCATCCAAGTCATGGTTGTCCCAAAGGAACTTCTTCAAGACGCTTCAAGATGTTTTCCCTCCAAAGTCCAGTTGCCTTTTGAAAAAGCATGTTAAGATTGTATTAAATCATAAAGATGTTAAGATTGCATTAAATCATATTGTTGGAACCCCCAATTGTCTTACAGCCTGAGCTAAACTACATCACACCCATTGAGAGCATGGATAACATAAAAGCATCTGGTAGGCATCCCATGAGGCATATTTGGGCAAGGCATATTTCCCGTTCTGAATAAATTGAAGACTCCTGCTATTGACCAAACATTTCAGACCAGCTTTTCCAACGCTTATCAACTTTAGGACTGTAGCGGGACACTCTTAGAGTGCTCCTCCATTTAGCCTAGGGTGGGCAATTTTAATATTTGGGCTATATTGAGATTTTTGAGAACGTGTTGTGGAGACTCTCTCACAAATATCCATTTGTGAGAGAGTCTCACAAGAGCTGAGGTGGCGCAGTGGTTAGGGTGCAGTACTGCAGGCCACTTCAGCTGACTGCTATCTGCAGTTCGGCGGTTCTAATCTCACCGGCTCAAGGTTGACTCAGCCTTCCATCCTTCCGAGGTGGGTGAAATGAGGACCCGGATTGTTGGGGGCGATATGCTGACTCTGTAAACCACTTAGAGAGGGCTGAAAGCCCTATGAAGCGGTATATAAGTCTAACTGCTATTGCTATTGCTATTTGCAGAAATGGAATTGGTAACTTTGCTCTCTTCTAACAGCCCCTACAATGTTTCCTACTTTTGTTAGGGTAGAGAATTGATCCTCAATCTTGGTAGCTTTCAGATGGATGGATGTTAACTCATCTGCAAACTTCAGCTGAAGGCTATGGAAGAATTCTGGGAGTTGATGTCCAGCTATCTGAAAGCTGCCAAGGTTGAGTAACATTGGGGTAGAGGCATACATTGGAAATAACATAGTTATTTTGACCCAAGGATGACTAGATTAATTCTGCTGATCTATATTTCTACTAACCATTGTCCCTGGATTGATTAAAACATTTTTTTTTCCTTTTTCCACTACTCAGAGACAACCAGAGGTTGAACCGGAGATCTCTTTGTACAAAAGAGATGCTATTAGACAGAAATAAAAAATTTACAAACTGTCCTTGGAGCGGTTGACTAGATGCAGTATCAATTGCAGAACAAGATGAATTTGGGTTACTGCAGGAGGAAAAAGAGAAGCCTCTATTTTTTCTTAGGGTATAATTATGTGTATTTTGCGGCTTCCTGTAATTTGACAGAACACACAGCAGTGTGTTACCTTTAAAAAGAAAAAAAGAAGTTTCAACCGTCATGTGAGAGTGGAAGAAGGCAGATCTGGGAGTGACATAACACATCCAGTTTTGGCACCCCTCCAGTTCCCATAGCCTTTAGCTGAGATTTGTGGAAACGTCTTATTAAATGTAGCTGAAACTGAGTAACTCTCAGCCCTCACTGCAATTCTCTCCTTGGGATTTTGCTAGTAAAATTGAGAGCTATTTTAGCTTCGTAGAAATGAAATGTTCTCGGTCCTGTAAAGTTCAGCCTGTTTCCCAAGAGTTTATAAAAGTTTCTGTTTATGATTTTGGTGATCAAGCTGAGTCTGAAAGGGAGACTGTTATTTGCTTGGAATTTCTTCGTAATAACCAATAATCACATTATTTGGCTCCTTGGCTTCTTCTGTAAGTAGATTCAGCAGGAAAAACTAAGAATATAGTACAGAGACAGACTAAAGAGCACTATGGCTCTGTACTTAAGAATCTCATGTTGGGAGAAAACACTGCTTCTTTAGAAATATTTCACCCAGCTGTTTCCCAGTTCCTGCTAATATTTTTAAAAATGACAAAATCTGTAAATATTTCAGATTCAGATTCAGATTTAATTTATTTGTATGCCGCCCTTCTCCGGGAGGGACTCAGGGCGGCGAACAACTCAAAAGGGGAAAGGGGATACAAACACAATACATATAATTAAAATACACAAGAGTCATACAGCCATACAAGTCGAGAGGGGAGGGGAACTCATCAACCCCAGGCCTGCCGGCACAGCCAGGTTTTGACGGCTTTCCGGAAGGCCTGGAGAGGGGTGAGGGTCCGAATCTCCGCGGGGAGTTCATTCCAGAGGGCCGGAGCTGCAACAGAGAAGGCCCTCCCCCGGGTAGTAGCCAGATGGCATTGGCTGGTAGACGGAACCCGGAGGAGGCCGACCCTATGCGATCTAACGGGTCTGTGGGAGGTAATTGGCAGAAGGCAGTCTCTCAAGTACCCAGGTCCAATACCATGAAGGGCTTTATAAGTTACGACTAGCACTTTGAAGCATATCCGGAGACCGATCGGTCTCCATATCGTCTGGAGTCATCATTTTCAGAGCATAGATTAATCATATAAGTGGTTGCATAATTCTGAATGCCAACATTGGTGATATCAGATCCACATTGCAATTGAATGATCCAAAATAAAGCGAGCCAAATACTGAATTTCCGAGAGGTCACATTGCCCTTGTCAGTTCTGTGTGACTTTCCTAGTTGCACTTTTATTTTCTAAAGCCATAGAATGTCACATATTTTTTTTACATATATTTGATTCTAAAGCAATGCGTCTTTGAGTATATGTGTTACGTTATTCCACAGTGGGTTAGGCAAACTCCAATTAAACGTACCCAAGAGCCAAGCTGAGGTGGCGCAGTGGTTAGGGTGCAGTACTGAAGGCCACTACAGCTGACTGTTATCTGCAGTTCAGCGGTTCTAATCTCACCGGCTCAAGGTTGACTCAGCCTTCCATCCTTCTGAGGTGGGTGAAATGAGGACCCAGACTGTGGGGGCAATATGCTGACTCTGTGAAACCGCTTAGAGAGGGCTGAAAGCCCTATGAAGCGGTATATAAGTCTAACTGCTATTGCTAATTGAAGATTGCTGATAAGTAAAAACTTATAAAAAAAAAACCCGAGAAGCGGTTACAAAACCATTAAGTATCACAACCCATGAGTCTGGTTTACTTGAGGGACCACCTCTTCCCAGTTATATCTACCATCCCCATCAAGTCTAGCAGGAGAGACATGCTGGGGTGGGCGTGGCCAGCCAGGGGTGGCATTTGGGGGTTCACCGAACTGGACAGAATCCTAGCTAGAGGATCACCCAAACCTGTGTGAACCCCCAGCAGCCCACCCCTGCATTTGGTAGGGAGATTGGCCCCAACCCTGCTGGCCTCTTCAAAAAGAAAGTACACTTTGTTTTGCCAACAAGCATGGAGAACCGGGAATGTGGCAGAGTTAGTATAGTGGGTGTATGCAGTGTTATTGGTACATGTGACTACCTTGGCTGTGAATTTTACGATCATTTTATGATGGGTTTTTAATATGTGTTTATGTTTTTTTTTTTAAATCATTGTATTTATATTTGTTTAAATTGTTTGTAAGCCACCCAGAGTGGTGAGATGGGTGACTATTGAAATCTGAATAATAAATAAATAGAAGTTTTATTTACTGTATAGTGAAATCTTTATAGAGCCGAGGTGGCGCAGTGGTTAAATGCAGCACTGCAGGCTACTTCAGCTGACTGTAGTTTTGCAGTTCGGCTGTTTAAATCTCACCGGCTCAAGGTTGACTCAGCCTTCCATCCTTCCGAGGTGGGTAAAATGAGGACCCGGATTGTTGTTGGGGGCAATATGCTGACTCTGTAAACCGCTTAGAGAGGGCTGAAAGCCCTATGAAGCAGTATATAAGTCTAACTGCTATTGCTATTACTATTGCTAAATCTGGGTTCCTATGTCTCTAGCTTCCATCTGAACCTTGCAATGAGCTAGTCAGCATTTCCTTTCAGGCAGGAGACCTGGTTTTCATCCATCTCTTGATATCAGGTTGCTTTCTTCTGATTAGCTGACAATTGGCTTGCCCGAGTTTGAACTGAAAACTGTATCACAAAGCCTAGAGAAGAGTAAAACACACAAGTAAGGTAATTGTTTTCTGATTCATGTATTCATCTGGGAAATACAAATTGACTTCATTCCATTAAAAACATAACCTAAACAAAGTATTCCAGTATCTGTAAATAATGTTTTGTTTCTTCTTTGCTGGTGGTGGGCTTGGATGATACCAGGCTTCATATTTTAACAATTCTTTAAAAGAAATCAGATTTTATGTAGAACTGCTCTGAAATTATAAAAGATGTTAAAACTTAAAGATCAAACATGTTCTGTGAAACAACAGCAGCATCACAATACCACAAGAAAACCTTTTGTAAGAAATGTGTAATGCTTAAAAGAATGCTAGCATTAGATTCTCATCCCATTGGGGAAAAAATGCCCTCATTCTGAGCACAAATTGTAATGGTTTAAAAAACATGGGAAGGAAACTAATAAACCCAATAAAGGTAAAACTCTGAATGGGGATTAGGCATAATATTTCAAATGACTCTTGAATAGTAGCTACATGTGCCTTGACTCTTGAGTTCCATTGGTGGACCTTGGATTCAGAAGATAGGCTGGCTTCCTCTTGGCATTTTTAAGCCCGGATAACATCTCTCTGGCTGCAGAGAGAATAAGATTTTAGCACTGCATGGCTACTATACGCAAACACAAAGAATTGAGCATATGAAAAAGCAGCTTTCTGCTTTCCCAATCTTGCATTATGCCTTGAACGGAAACACAGATGCCATTGCAATCAATTGTGGGTTGCACTCTTACAGTTTAGAATTTCCATGCGAAAAGCCTGGATTTTGACTTTATAGAGATTTTTTTAAAAAAAATTAAGAGAACCATGGAAGCAAACAGGAACTTTTTCCCCCCCAGAAATGCGATTGCGTGAGATCAGGTCAAAAACGTGGGAGTAGGGTGTCACTATGTGTGAGCTGCATTTTATTCCTGGACGGTAGCTTATTGGCCGAGGCAGCATCTAAAAGGCATTCATGGTAAAAGCCTATTGATGCCGAGTGGTGGTAAAGTTGTGTCCTTTGATAATGAGTGTCAGAAGAGCATTATCTCCCATAACCACTCTTTTCTTTATGCCCCCTTAGAAGGGCTTCCTGTCCCACAAAGAAGAGCATTGCTGTATTATACACTGACCTTATGGAAAGTGTGATCTAAGCCCCTGGTTACAATTTTCCTATTCAAGGAGTTCTGTTCAGAACTTCTGTAGCGAGTTATTCTTCCCTTCTGTTCATTGTTTTCCAAAATTGACACGGGTGTCAACTTTAGTGTTTCTGATGGCTTTATTCATGGCCTGAAAAATATCTGGCCATTTGCCCTGCTAAGAAGCTGGGAAGGTTGGTTTGATAATTTATAAATTGGTTATTTCTTTCATTCCTCTTGAGATGTTTGCGGTGTTACTTACGCCATCTGAAAAGTCTACTTCAAGCATTTCTTGTAGTAGATTCCAATCTGGGAAAATCTTGTTTCATTAATATGTCTTTTAAGATGTGAGAAGAATCTTGGCTTTGCCGTAAGAGAGATTCTTGGATTTTGGTGTAGCAGTGAAACAAACCAGAATAGGGCTGCATTGTCTCTGGGATAACCTGTTGAGGGTTTCAGGAGAAATGGACAAGGAAAAATCAGATGTGGACGAGTGTTTTCACTCTGAACCCTCTTTTCCCCCTTTCCACCGCAGACTTAAGGAGAAAGCAGAGATCTCTTAACAGAGGAATTGGCTGGTCCTTTATAGACAGGTTTTGAAGTTAGGCCAAGAGACATTCAAGAACTGCAATTTGCCACACTACATTTGTTGTGGCCCACCAGTGGCCAGAGGAGCTGGCAGCAGATTCGGACAGTGAGGAGGTTGGGGAGGAACACGAGCCAGTCCTGGAGCCGAGGTGGCGCAGTGGTTAGGGTGCAGTACTGCAGGCCACTTCAGCTGACTGTGATCTGCAGTTCAGCGGTTCTAATCTCACCGGCTCAAGGTTGACTCAGCCTTCCATCCTTCCGAGGTGGGTGAAATGAGAACCCAGACTGTGGGGGCAATGTGCTGACTCTGTAAACCGCTTAGAGAGGGCTGAAAGCCCTATGAAGCGGTATATAAGTCTAATTGCTATTGCTAAAAATGCTTTAAAAAGTGAAAAAAAACCCCTTCCAATGATCGCACGGCTCACAGTTGATCAGCTGTGAGCTGCGCGATCCTCGGAAGTTTCTTCTTCTTTTTTTTTTTACTACCAGTTCTCAGAACCAAGGGCATTTGTCCTTACCGGTTTGGCGAAACTGGGCCGAACCGGGAGGATTTTGCCCCTGCTTTACAGCACTAAGTGGTTTACAGTCAGAATATTGCTCCCAGCATTTTACGGACCTGGGAAGGATGGAAGGCTGAGTTAACCTTGAGCCAGTCAGAATCGAACTCCTGACAGTTGGCAAAATTAGCTTGCAATATTTTATTCTAACCACTGTATCACCACGACTCTTAACAATAGCAGTAATAAGGAAGAGACAAGTGTCCATATAAAATGAATAATGAAGGAGCACATATAATGCTGATTTGATGGTATTGGGACCACATGGCATAATTCATCCATACATGGATTTTTTTAAAAAAAATCCCTTTCAGGACTTGGTTAAAGAGAGCATTAAAATGGGCCAAGGTTAATGCCCTTCTGAATGTAAAAACTGTAATATGATTTAGCTGTCGGGCTGGTTTTAATTTTAAAAGGCTCTTTGGAAATATGTTTCTGGGAAGGCTGCTTTCATTTTTCTGAAGACTTTGCCTATTTTTTTTTGTTCATTATTAATAACAAAAAGATGTCATTTGCAAGGTGGGCAATTGCAAAGTTGCCTTAATGTTTTTCAGGTGGTTATCCTTAGCGAGAAGGAGAGATAAATATAAATGTTACTGAGCCATAGAGGAGGAGGAGGAGGAGGGAATAAAAATGGGAAACACAACTTTATAACAATCCATTCATCATAACGACATGCTGTATATATTTTAATAAATCAATTTAATGTTGCTCCTTGAATATACTTTGAGAGCCTTCCTTTGGCAATTGTGTTGAGGCCCTTCCACTGACATCATTAGATCCCTGCTTGTATGATCCAGATCCTTGGTGGCTGGCTTAAATAAGGAGTTTCTCTTCTTGATATATTTCTTTGAAACGTACATGCACATGACTTTACATGAGGATGAGGACTAGCAACCTGTTCAATAGCTTGAGGACTATTTTTTATTTCTTAATTGCTTATTCCATGTATTTGTAGGTCACTTTGTCAAACCCATAAAACCGTACAGTAAAACCACAATAATAAACAACACAAAAATTAAACCCTACTACCGCCATCCATCATCACCCAAAGAACTGTCCCCAATTTTATAGCATCTTCTGCTCCAAAAAGCCAACCTGATAGGATTGCAAGGAGGAGTCATTTCAAAACTACAGGACACGCCCTTTCAGAGGGACAGGGCTGGGACTGAGAAGCTCCACAGCCAGGAGCTATACCCAGTTAATCTCCCGGGGAGGTATCGCCAACTTGCCCTGCCAACCTGCGTGCAATCTGAATGCAATGAGCAGATTCCCTTGGTCCCAAAGGCAAAGGTGAGGACTAAAGCCATAAGTGGCATTGTAAGTAATGGACAGCAACTTGAATTGGACCCTGAGGCCCAACTGATGGCCTTTGAAGCTTCAGCTTCTGCTGAAAAGGGAGCCAGGCAACAATAGGTGAGCTGCTGCATTCTGTGTCAATATCGCTTTTGACTTGTCTTAAGGCAACCCCATGTAAAACAAATTGCTATAGTCCAAATGTAAGATAAAAAGGGCACGATGCACTATTGCCAGAAAATGCACTCTGCAAAGGTCACAATCTATGTACTACTAGGAAGCGTACAAGGTCTCCAGCCCCTCCATTTGCCGATCTAGCAGGAATTTTAAATCCAAGAATAGCAATAGCAATAGCAGTTCGCCTTATATTTCGTTTCATTTCATTTCACTTTATTTGTATGCCGCCCTTTTCCCTGGGGGGACTCAGGGCGGCTCACAGTTCAAAAAGGGGGGGGGGGAGGACAAACAATTTACAACATAAAAGCACTACATCATTTAAGAACTCAACAGTCATACAATTCGAGTAGGGGTTAGAGTCTTTAACCCCAGGCCAGCCGGGATAGCCAGATTTTAAGTGCGGCGCGGAAGGTCTGGAGGGTGGTGAGAGTCCAGATCTCCACGGGGAGTTCGTTCTAGAGGGTCGGAGCAGCCACCGAGAAGGCTCTCCTCCGAGTAGTTGCCAGTCTACACTGGCTGGCTGATGGAATTCGGAGGAGGCCTAATCTATGCGATCTTATCGGTCTAGTGGAGGTGATTGGCAGTAGGCGGTCTCTCAAGTACCCAGATCCAATACCATGAAGGGCTTTGTAGGTGACAAGTAGCACCTTGAAGCGCACCCGGAGATCAACAGGCAGCCAGTGCAGCTCGCGGAGGATAGGTGTTACGTGGGTGAATCGAGGTGCACCCACGATCGCTCGCACGGCTGCATTCTGGACCAGCTGAAGTCGCCGAATACTATATACCGCTTCATAGGGCTTTCAGCCCTCTCTAAGCAGTTTACAGAGTCAGCATATTGTCCCCAACAATCCGGGTCCTCATTTCACCCACCTCGGAAGGATGGAAGGCTGAGTCAACCCTGAGCCGGTGAGATTTGAACAGCTGAACTGCAGAACTGCAGTCAGCTGAAGTAGCCTGCAGTGCTGCATTTAACCACTGCGCCACCTCGGCTCTTTGTCAAACCCAAGTAAAACTCCAATTGGGTACTTGTTTCTTTGGGGAAGAGGTATTTGTTCTAAAGCTAAAGATGGAACTGCCCTGGAACCATGTTGACAAACGAGACCGGGATTCATTTTAAGCTTGTTCCATCCCATCTGTCTCCCACAGGCAGCACATCAAGTCTTCCATCGTATCTCCTGATCAAGCTAGGTAGAAATGTCTAACAAGGCATCATTACCTTGTTGATGATAAATCACCCTAACCTGATCGATCGTCTCCCTCCCAGCGATTTTAAATAGCTATTGAAACAATTAGAAGAGAGGCCCTCTCCCGAACACACCAGTTGAATCTCTTACTCTGGAAAGAGCAAAATCGCGGTAAAATTACACTCTGTAGAAGAATAGTTCCTCCATTGATAGGCGGTATTGAATGTTGCTGAGAGAACAGGCAAAGTAAGGAGAGGTATTCACGTTGGATCATAAGAGTAACCAGTATCATTTCTGATCTGTTTTCGGGTCTGGGCCTGATTGGAAGATATTCAGTTAATTTAGGGATGCTTGTTGTGGTCTGGCGGTGGCTTGTGGAGCTGGCAGAAGAGTTGGACAGTGAGGAGGTTGGGGAGGAACATGGGCCAGTCCTGGAGTCTGGGGAAGGCTCCGACGAGGGCAGTGGTAGCCTAAAATAATTGGGTTTCAGGAATGGTTTCTTGAAGAAAGTTGGACCATCTCTCTTCCAGGGCTAGAAAGATTACTTCTTCTCTCAAAGAGGCGCTCACTCACCAGTTCCTGAACTCAGTTCCCTCCCTAACAGTTCAAACCAGGGAAGAGGGCCAAGGATCTATCTCACACTTTGGGGAGCTCATCCCACAGGGAATCCTGTTTCAGAGAACCCTGCAAGACATCACCCTTATTGTCTCATTGGATTCTGTCCAGAAGACCTTGAATCCACCTCAGATATGAACAAGTCTGTCTACAAGTGCCTAGCAAAATGATCACAGAAGCCCGAAGAAAATTTTTCTGACTCACCATTTCTCAAAAGGGAGTGAGTTATGTTACCGTCCTACCCTCCTCCTTCCAAACAAGTTCCAGCTGCTCCAAAGTGAAGGGTAGATTAATTGTGTTCCCTCCCATTGTATACTGGGCCTGTGATGACTTGACACAAGCCTACGGTTGTCATGGAGGCAATGAAAACACAAGTAAATCTCATCTTCATGGCTTGGAGGTTCCCCACCGCCTAATGCCAATGGGGGAATCCACTAGCAGCTCATTGATGAGATCCAGCAGCTTGGGTGCAGAAAGTATCAGACATCAGGGCAAGTGGTCAACCCTAAGCCGGTGAGATTTGAACAGCCGAACTGCAGAACTGCAGTCAGCTGAAGTAGCCTGCAGTGCTGCATTTAACCACTGCGCCACCTTGGCTCATGCCTAAATAGCTCTGCATAGAGCCAGAGCGGGTGGATAGGACCCGATTTCCGCTACGTTTTCAGGTGAACTGGCTGAACGCCACCTCTAGTACAGGTAGTCCTCGGCTTACAATTACAATTGGGCCCAAAATTTATGTTGCTAAGTGAGACATTTGTTAAGCGAATCACTGCAATTGTTAAATTAGTAACATGGTTGTTAAGTGAATCTGTTTCCCAATTGACTTTGCTTGTCAGAAGGTTGCAAAGGGTGATCACTTGACCCCAGGACACCGCAGCCGTCGTAAACATGAGTCCTGGGGTCAAGCGTCTGAATGTCCATGGAGATGCTGCAACAGTTGTGTGAAAAACGGTCGTAAGTCACTTTTTAAAGTGCCATTGTAACTTTGAATGTTCACTAAACAAATGATTGTAAATAGAGGACTACCTGCATTTATTTTCCTGTGTGTGTTCTTAAAACATTTACTTATCAACCTTCGTTCAAATAGGATTTGAGGGCAGCGAAAAATCAATTTTCTAGATTTGATTCTGATTCCGTTAGGAGAATAAATGCAGCCTTCCTGTTTGGAAAAGGATTTTACTTTTCTGAAAGAAAAAAAGAGAGCCTCATATACCTCACATGTTTTTACTTTTGGAAACCCATCGATGAACTTCCAGTAAATCTGTGGTTAGGCTTGGTATGCATTGTGAAGAACATATTATTTTGTTCTAAAGTCAACAGCAAAATGTTCTTCTGCTACATATGGACAGAATGATGGTTTTAATTTGTGCCTGTGGGTGTGTAGAAGGGAGGAGGAGAAGAACCAACAACCACGGCAAATGTATCAGGGGGAAGTTTTGTCTTTTCTTGCCTTGTAAGCTTTGTGTGTGTGTGTGTGTGTGTGTTGGGGAATGTGTTGAAATGTCAAGCATGCATATCACCATCCTCGCATTTAGCATTCTGTTTGAAATCTCGGGATTTTCCCGAGTCTTCCCTTTGTCTCAGCATAGGTATGTTTCCACCATTTAGCATTTATTGATTTATTAAAGGAGTTAAAATAAAAACTTCATTGAAGTTTTTTTTTAATAATAAAATAACAAACTACAGGTGGTCCTCGGCTAACGGCCACAATTGAGCCCAAAATCCATGCTGCTGGGTGAGAAATTTTCTGAGTGAGTTTTGTGCCACTTTACGACACTTCTTGCCACATTTCTGCCAATTGGTCTCCGGACGCAATTCAAGGTGTTGGTTATTACCTTTAAAGCCCTACATGGCTTAGGACCAGCCTATCTGCGAGACCGCCTACTGCCATACACCTCCCAATGGCCGATAAGATCCCACAGGGTGGGCCTCCTTCGGATACCGTCAGCCGGACAGCGTTGGCTGGCGGGCCCCCGGAGGAGAGCCTTCTCTGTGGCTGCTCCGACCCTGTGGAATCAGCTACCCCCAGAAGTCTGGACCTTACCCACTCTCATGGCCTTCAGGAAAGCTGTTAAAACCTGGCTGTTCTGGCAGGCCTGGGGCTGTTGACCTTAGTGTTAAGGTCCAGCCCCGATTAGAACGTATGTGTGTTGTGAATTTTAAACTATTTTTTAGTTTGCTTTTCTTTTTCTTCTTTCGTTGTAAGCCGCCTGGAGTCCTCCGGAAATTTCTTAACTGAATCACTGCGGTTGTTAAATGAGCCAATGCCATCTGGCTACGACCCGGGGGAGGGCCTTCTCTGTTGCAGCTCCAGCCCTTTGGAACGAACTCCCCGTGGAGATTCGGACCCTCACATCTCTCCTGGCCTTCCGAAAAGCCGTTAAAACCTGGCTGTGTCGGCAGGCCTGGGGTTGATGAGCTCCCTTCCCCTCTCGACAGGTGTGGTTGTTGGTTATTTTAAATGCCTGTTTTGTATTTGTATGTTCCCTTTCCCGTTTGAGTTGTTCGCCGCCCTGAGTCCCTTTAGGGAATAGGGCGGCATATAAGTAAAATAAAACTTCAAACTTCAAACTTCAAATGAGTAAAGGTGGTTGTTAAGTGACTCTGATTTTCCCATTGACTTTGCTTCTCAGAAGATTGCAAAAGTGGATCACTTGATCCCGGGACACTGCAACCGTCATAAATGTGAGCCAGTTGTCTAGTATCCGAATGTAAATCACTTGACCATCGGATGCTGCAACGGTCTTGTGTGAAAAGTGGTCTTAAGCCACTTTTTCAGTGCCATTGTAATTGCAAACAGTCACTAAAATGAACTGTCATAAGTCGTGATCAAGGTATCTCCCCTGCCAGGTAAGAATATGTCAGTTAGAGTTAAGGAAAATAGATATAAAGTGATATGGAGGTGGTACCTAACACCACATAAATTAAATCAAATAGATGGTAAATATACAAATATTTGTTGGAGGTGCAAGAAAGAGGTTGGAACATATACACATATGTGGTGGGATTGCGATAGTGCACATAAAATATGGGACACAGTGTTTAGAGAAATTAGAACACTCTTGAATGTAAATTTAGATATGTCACCGAGAATTGCGTTACTGTTGCTGGTGGAAAAACGGGATATAAATGAAACAAAAAAAGGAATTGATTGTAAATTTGATAATGGCAACTAGATTAGTGATAGCTGAATATTGGGGACGAAATTGGGATATTCAAAGAAATGAGCGATATAATGAAATTTGGAGGATGGCAACAAATGATAAATTAACAACAGAAATTAAATTTTTAAAAAGGGATGATTAAAGCAAATAATTATAATGAAATATAGTTTTTTTAAAATAAAATCAATGTTGGTGGAACGCAAGGGGAATAAACCTACTCAAGAATATATGTTGTTTTAGAGGGGATAAGGGCACAATTGGAATATATTGTATATCTTTTAGTTGTTATAGACAAAGGAACGTAAGGGGGAAAAGTTTTCGGGGTGTGTGCGTATTATAATATTTGTTTTTCCCCCTTTTTCTTTTTTCATATTTCTTTTTGCATTTACTATGTTTGTATTATTTGTATTTAAAAAAAATATTTAAAAAAGAGAAGAGAATACCAGTAGAGGTTATCAAGAAAGAAACTACAGGCACTGAGAACAAAAACATGCAAACACAACCCAGAATGGAGATTTTAAAGGTTGTCCTTTAAAAAAAACAGACCTCTGAGACTGACAGGGATGTCCTGATGTCATTTTATGCGGCAAATCAAAACAGGTCTTTGGCTCAATTAAAAGAATAAAATCATGTACTGTATTCAGTTTTGGCATTGGGTTGCTAGATTTTGGAAGACACATTTTTTATCCCTACCATAGCAAAATTTCTCTTTCCAACGCCTGCATTTAATACTTGATTGATTTGGTTTGATTTATAAGGCTGTTGGAATCTTTTGGATTGGAGATAAGGCTCTTTATGGCATGCCTAGAGGAGAAGAGCAGGCAGAGGAAAGAGAGGAATCAGCCTGGAGTCGTTACATTGCTACAAGGGGTGTAAATCCAATATCCTCTTGAATTCCATTAACTCTTACCTAGCACTAATATAGTGCTGACGGTTAGATGCCTGTATATAGGCATGAGCAATAAATCAAGTTTACTGAAACTTATCATGTGCTTCTGGTGCTTCACACCTGACAATGTCCTGCAAAATGAAAATATAAAATGTGAAAGGAGCATCAAGAAAGTTGGTGGATTAAGATATCTGCTGTATCTTATATCAGCGGTCCCCAACCTTTTTGGAACTAGAAACCGGTTTCGCAGAAGACAATTTTTCCATAGACTGACGGGGTGGGGCAGTGGTGAGTTGCAGGTGTACCGGTGCCTGCTAGGAGGTTACCGTTCCAGTACGGTGCTCCAGAGAGCCCGCCCACCTGCCGTCCTTACCTATATTTGAGCTCTTTGGCGCTTCCGTGCACGGAGCGTACAGCGTCTGCACAATGTCGCGGAGTCATCGCGGAGCGTCGCAGGCGGCAAGGACGCATGCGCGCGCTGCGCAGGTTCATGTGGTTGCCACCAGGCCCCATTGGACCATACTGGTTGCAACGGGATCTGGAACCCACCACTGCGGTGGGGAGAGGATTGTGCAGCCTAGATCCTTCGCATGCACAGTTTATAGTTGGGTTTGCGCTCCTATGAGAATCTCATGTCTGATGATCTGAGTTATAATTGAGGTGGTGAAACTAGCACTGGGGAACGGCTGCAAATACAGATTAAGCTTCACTCACTCATCTACCTCTCAGCTCCACCTGTGTCACCTGGTTCCTAGAGACTAAGGATCCTTGCCGTATAGGATTTTGGAAGTGCTCTGATAGCTAATAGGCAGTTTTTTGGTTCACCATCTTTCAAAACCAGTACAGATAAAATCTCATGCACAAAAAATATAAAATCATTGATTACTGCTCCTGGAAATGGAAGTCAAGTTCATCCCAGGGGCCACAAAGTGGGGGAAGCTGCCCTATTTATAACACAGATACTTTAAAATATTGTAATTTACTATAATGTATATAAGCTATTCAAAAGGATTTTTTTTAAAAAACCCAAACAATCATTATAATGCTCCAGTTGAATTTTTGAACCAATAAAGGACATTTAGGTCACTTATAATTTAGACATGCCACTATAAATATTTAATACACCTTAGTGACTTTCATACAATATTATTATTATTAAAGGGAGAGCAATTCTATAACCACCTTCCTTATCTAAGGAAGTTTCCTTACCTTCTCATTTGTGGTATTCTACTGAATCAGGAACAGAGAAGTGTAGTAGGTTTTGACCAGTGGTGGGTTTCAAATTTAGAACCTCTTCTGTAGGTGTGGCCTGCTTTGTGGGAGTGGCTTGCTGGCCATGTGACCGGGTGGGAGTGACTTGGAAGCCATGTGAGTGGGTGGGCGTGGCCAACTTGTAAAATGTGGTGAAACTCACTTAACAACGCTCTTGCTTAGCAGCCAAAATGTTGGCTCAGAAACTCTGGCATTTGAAGCACACAAGTCTTAAAGCTGTCAAGTTACAAGACCCTTGTGCCCCTAACCTTTTAGGAAAAAAAAACATAGGGGTGTTCAAACTTGACAGCTTTAAGTCTTCAACTCCCAGAATTCCTCATCTCGCTCTTCATCTTGATGATGGGCGGACGGGCGTGGGGAGGGAACTGGAACCGGTTCTAAACGGCACTGTAGATTTGTGGGACCTCTTCTATAGAAGAGGTTAGAACTGTCAGGAACCCACCCCTGGTTTTGATTTAGACCAAGGTTGTCCAACATTGGCAATTTTAAAACCACAGCTGGCTGGAGAATTCTGAGAGTTGAAGTCTGCAAGTCTTAAAATTGCCAAGATTGGACAGCCCTGACTTAATACCCTGAAGCTAGAGAAAAGTTTTTGACAAGAAGACAATCTGTTGCTCTCTCTGATGGTTTATAAAGTAAGATTTTTTTTTTTAATGTTTTTGTGGAATGGTAACGGAAAATCATGTCTGCTTAAGCAATGTTCTAAAATTGGTTTTGAACATTTTTGCAGGTCATTACAAGGCTGGAGAACTTCCAGAGAATCCCCATTAATCCTTTTCTAAGATCAGCGCTGGTACAAAGCGCGATTGAAAGGAGATAATTGCGGAACTTGGGGTGTGGCAAAAATGACTTCATACTGTATCCTTCCAGCATTTGCTTTGATGATTGGATGTTTAGCATTTCCAGGTAAGAGAAATTAATTTTATTTGGGCTTTAGTGTACCTTATGTAATGAGTACTTAGTTTGAAAAATGGCTTTTTAAAGAATCCCTGTGAAATATTTTGTTAATCGTCTATTGCATTGGCTAAAGGCGTACACATTCAAATAAGACGTATAATTTGAAATAACTGAATAATAGAGTTGGAAGGGACCTTGGAGGTCTTCTAATCTGACCCCCTGTCCAGTCAGGTAACCCTACACCCTACATCATTTCAGGCAAACAGTTGTTAAAAACCTCCAGTGTTGGAGGCAAGTCAACTCACTGATTAATTATTCTAACTATCAGGAAATTTCTCCTTACTGGATAACAGGAAATAATAGTAAGAAATGTACATTAATATACAACAAAGTGCATAGTCTGATGCCCTAGAGAACCTTGATTATGACCTCCAAGATCCTAAATTTTCATTTTAATGTAACAAAAGGGAAACGTTATTAAATATACATTAAGGCTGATTTATTTGTGCTCCTGTCCTAACTTTCAAGAGTGTGCCACTGCATGCCATTCAAAGAGTAAAAATCAAAGGTGGTATTCAGCCAGTTCTGACAGGTTCTGGAGAACCGGTAGCGGAAATTTTGAGTAGTTCAGAGAACTGGCAAACAGGCTGGCCCCGCCCCCACTACCTCCCATCTTCCCAGCTGATCTTTTTTTTTTGCCATGAACAGGAGAACGGAGCTGGAAAGCAGGTTAGTGGGGTGGGGAGGGAATGGGGATTTTGTAGAAACCTTCCCCTGCCACGCCCATAAAGCCACGCCCACAAAGCCATGCCCACAGAACCTGTAGTAAAAACAAATTGAATTCTGCCACTGGTAAGAATGGCTTGATCTGGGGAAAAATTGCTGGAATTCTCTGTACTGAAAAAGTTGAACTTTGTCTACCTATTGATTGAATTTTTTTGGTGTGAGCTTTTTTATATTGAAATCTCTTCAGGAAATGTTTGTTGAGTTTTCGTTATGTAAGTCATGGCAGAGAATGCTCTGTGTAGACAGTTTTGGTTTTGGAGGTCCCTATCTTAGCAGTCCTTAGCAGAATTATGAAAATCATTTGCATCTCTTGGACTAGGCCCTCTTTTTATTTTTTTTATTTTATTTTTTTATTTTAATTGAACAAAATTGAACAAAAACACAAAAAAAGAACCAATACATTTCATTACATCTTGTAGAAAGCGTGTCGATTGGTTACAGATAACTTTCGTGCATTTCTTCCACAGTCATTACTTATAGTTCATATTAGATTATACACTTTAAATCAAAAATCTTTGCATATCTTACTATCGGAGTACCACAATTCTCATTTGACTACAATTATTTGAACATGCTTTTACCTCAAATCATTCATACTTAAAGACACAACCACATAATGGCATTCATTAGCTATTTCAAAAAATCCTCCAATAACATTACACCTTTATAGCATCTTTTAAGTAAAAGTCAATTAATAAAGTTTCTAAGCCTTCCCCCCCCCTTTTTATTTCCAACTCACTGACTAAAATTTATATCCAAGTTACTTTATCCAATACCATAGCATGTATATATTGTTAAACAATGTTCATTAACATTTCCTTGTTGTTATTATAATTGGCTAAAAATCATTTACTATTTAGGTCCCATCTCCTCTCATGAGGGCCCCCACCACCCCAAAAAAACCTTACACCTTTATAACAAGATCTAAATGGAAATTTGTTAATAAAATTTATAGGTCTTTTTCCCAAGTCACAATTTACAATTTATATCCAAATTTCTTTTACTAAATTGTCAATACATGTATATATCATTACGCTGTATCCATTATCATTTCATTATTATTATTTATGGTTAATTAATTGTTAGCGAGTAAACATTTAATAACAATCTAAAACAATCTAGGAGTTACAAAATTCCTACTTATTAATCACCAATAATTAAAAAACAAAATTTTTATTACCAACTTTCATTGTCAACCTTTATCTTTCCGGTAACAAAACAGTCTTATCTCTCTTGCCAATTGTCAGTCTTATTTTTATCTCCTTTATAAGGTTTTTATAAGCTTCTCTCTGCACTTTGTTGCTTGAAGGGTCTCTCAGATAATCTCCTTGCCCACCAGTTGCTACTAAAGTTAACTTGTCTTTGTTTGTCAATCTTGCTTCTGAAAAAAATTATCTTTTTATGTCTATAATCATTAGTATTTTTTTCTCTTCTGTGTCCTGGAATCTGTGGTATAGCTCCAATTCATCAAATTTCCTTTTCCACATTCCCTTTCCATTTTCACCCACATTTGCTCCATTAATAAATTCATCTATTGTCTTATTTTTATCTTCTATATCTTCATTCTCCCCTTTAATTTTTGGGACTCCAACCCCATCATCTTTTGCTTGTAAGGACGACTAGTCTTTCCAGCTTCTTCTCAATTCTCCCATATCCTTCCAATAGATTTTGAATTCCAGCCAAGATATTTTGGAATTTTAAAGTTTCCTCATCTAAGTATTGACCCATGTTTTCAAAACAGAAGAGAGAAAGAAAAAAGAAAAGAAAAACTAATAATGACTGCGAGTCTAGTCTTCTAGGCCTCTCTTACTTTTATTTTAAATTGACTTAAACACAAGTTCTTTTATGCTCTTCTTTCTTTCTTTCTTTCTTTCTTTCTTTCTTTCTTTCTTTCTTTCTTTCTTTCTTTCTTTCTTTCTTTCTTTCTCTGCCAAAATCTCAGAGGCACCTGTAAAAACAGTTCGTGCCCTTGGTTTTTTATCAGTTTCTGTAAACAAGTTGCAAACCCTTCAGCTGCAAAGTTAGTGAAGTCAAATAAAGAAAGATACGTTGTTTCAAAAAACTCCGACTGGCAGTTAATTTTCACCTTCTGTAGGAAACAAAGTTCTTTAGATTGCTTTTAGTGTGATTTAATAATAAGTAGTAGGAAGAATTGTTAAAATAAAAAGGAAGGTTTTAATCCAGAAGTCAAAAAATAAAGCAACAAGAAGCAGAAGAGAAAAAAAATCAATCCCTTCACTTTAAGAGGAGAGATGAAGAACGTTACGAGCATTTCAATCCACAAAAAATAGTTACAATGACAAAGGAAAAAAAAACTTTCCACAGCAATCCCATTAGGATTATTTTCACCACTCAGTTCTTTTGTTTAAGGATCTAATTTGGCTTTAAAGAAACATTTCTTTGGGCAGTCTTTAGCAAAATAGAAAAAATACCTCACCAGATGGACTCACTTTCTCTTTTCACTTCCTTCCTTCCGGAGTGTCCCGATTTCATCAGACTAGGGGCTGCCTGTTTACCGCGGGCTTGAAGCACTTCCCTTGGGTCTATCAGGGATTTTGCGATATCCCGGAGACCAGCAAGGCTTTGTCTTCCTGATCCCCATCTCTACGGGACGGTTTAGGTCTCAATGGACCCCCCAGTGGCAAAAGTGTCAACGGCGGTTTCAGAGTATCAAGACCACACATTGTAACATCACGACGTGGCTCCTTCCAAAATATCACCTCTGTCGTCATGGAAAATAAGAGTACGGCTCTGGTGCCGATGAGGAAAATTAAGCAAAATCTTTTAGCTTGTTTACAAACCTGTCTCTTTTTAAAAAAAAAAAATGTGCGTCTGTTCAAAAATAAATGGAAGGGCAAAGCCAAACACAGATATTCTTGGCTGTTCTCTGTCACAAATCACAAATTAAGCAGTTTCTGTCCTGAATTGCTAAGCAGGGCAAATCTCCTGAAAGGGTGCTTTGCAGTGTGTTGGCCCAAGGGTACAATCCGTTCTCAAAATTTTTGAGGCAGTTGCGTCAAAGGCTTTCTCAGTTGGTCGCATAACCCCTCCGCTCTGCCAGCGGTCGCAGTGGAAGTGTTTGTGCAGACTGAGGTATAGGTACACAGTGGCCACCTGTGAAAGCAGCTGCATCAGGCCATCCAGAAAACAGGCTCACCACAGCATTTCAGAGAAATTCTTCACAAAGAATTCATTTAACTGCTCGGAGAAACTTTACGCAAAGGCCTGGTTAGATATTCTATCTATTTCATTCTATATAGCTTCATGATCAAATGAAACGGGGTATTAGAGGATACTACAGCTATGTCTCTATTCAACACTATTCTACCTTGGTTCCACCACAAAACCGCGGTAGACAAAAGCGCGCTCGACGAAAGCGCGTACGTGATGTCATCACAGCGCGACGAAAACATCGCGCTGTGATCGATAAATGTAAAAATAAAGCGAAAACCTTACGCTAACCCCCCCAAATCTAACCCTAAACCTAACCCTAAACCTAACCCTTAACCTAACCCTAAATCTAACCCTAAACCTAACCGTTAACCTAACGCTAAACCTAACCCTAACCCTAAACCTAACCCTTACCTTTATGTGAATCGGCTTGCTTTAATTTTATTTTTATTTCAATTTTTAATTTTTTTCGTCACGCTGTGATGACGTCAAATGTGCGCTTTTGTCGTTGACGGGTCACGTTCTACCTTTAGGGCAATCTTAAGTAAGGTAGAACGAGTTTTAATGCGGGCCTCTCTATTGTCAGAACCATTCACCAATCCTAGCAAAGTTTTGTTTTGGAGTGATTTCCCATCAGATGGCAACTCTGTATGGCATGTAGTAGTACAGATAGTCCTCGACTTACAACAGTTTCTCTTAGTGACCGTTCAGAGTTACAATGGCACTGAAAAAAGTGACTTATGACCGTTTTTCACACTTATGACCATTGCAACATTCTCATGGTTATGTGATCAAAATTCAGATGCTTGGCAGCTGACTCATATTTTTGAGGGTTGCAGTGCCCCAGGGTTATGTGATCACCTTTTGTGACCTTCTGATAAGCAAAGTCAACAGGGAAGCAAGATTCACTTAAAAACCATGTTACTAACTTAACTGCAGTGATTCACTTAACAACTGTGGCAAGAAAAGTTATAAAATGGGGAAAGTTCTCACTTAGAAACTGAAACTGGGCTTGTGGTCGTAAGTCGAGGACTACCTGTATATCCAAAGTCTTTAGAATGTCTACAGAAGGGTTTGTGTTAGTGACTGTTCTAAACTTCAAAACAGAAGAAGCTTTGTAAGATAAAAGCTACAGATGATTACTCTAAAGGTAATGCTGATAAAAATAGAATTAAGTCATGGAAGCTGTATCTTTTTTAATGATTGTTATATTTATGCCTTGTCCAGCTCTGAGCCCAATGAAATTATTAGCTTTATTCGTGCTATAAAGGTAAAGGTTCCCCTTGCACATATGTGCTAGTCGTTCCCGACTCTAGGGGGCGGTGCTTATCTCTGTTTCAAAGCCGAAGAGCCAGCCCTGACCGAAGATGTCTCCGTGGTCATGTGACCGGCATGACTAAACGCCAAAGGCGCATGGAATGATGTTACCTTCCCAACAAAGATGGTCCCTGTTTTTCTATTTGCATTTTTACATGCTTTCAAACTGCTAGGTTGGCAGAAACTGAGACAAGTAACGGGAGTTCACTCCATTACGCGGCGCTAGGGATTCAAACGCCAAACTGCCGACCTTTCTGATCGCCAAGCTCAGCGTCTAAGCCACTGAGCCACTGTGTCCTTTTTATTCGTGATATAGAGTCACTCAAATTAATTTCATATTTTGCAGGGAATGGTGGATGGGAAGAGTATTGCGTTGCAAAGTTTGAGAAGTCCTGTGGTAGTAAAATATGTTAAAATAATGTATATGAGAGATTTGATTTATGATGAGTCTATCTGTCTGTCTGTCTGTCTGTCTGTCTATCTAATCTCTCTCTCTCTCTCTCTCTCTCTGTCTATCTAATCTATCTATCTATCTACCTATCTATCTATCTATCTATCTATCTATCTATCTATCTATCATCTATCTATTTCTCTCTCTCTCTCTCTCTCTCTCTGTCTGTCTATCTAATCTATCTATCTATCTATCTATCTATCTATCATCTATCTATCTATTTCTCTCTCTCTGTCTGTCTATCTAATCTATCTATCTATCTATCTATCTATCTGTCTGTCTGTCTGTCTGTCTGTCTGTCTGTCTGTCTGTCTGTCTTATCTATCTATCTATCTATCTATCTATCTATCTATCTATCTATCTATCTATCTATCTATCTATCTATCTATCTATCTATCTATCTATCTATCTACCTACCTACCTACCTACCTACCTACCTACCTACCTACCTACCTACCTATCTATCATCTATCTATCTATTTCTCTCTCTCTCTGTCTGTCTATCTAATCTATCTATCTATCTCTATCTCTCTCTCTCTCTCTCTCTCTCTGTCTGTCTGTCTGTCTAATCTATCTATCTATCTATCTATCTATCTATCTATCTATCTATCTATCTATCTATCTATCTATCTATCTATCATCTAACTAACTAACTAACTATCATGAACTTGCTTGACTCTATGTAGCTCTTAGTGACTCATAGTTTTAAAAGCAGGAAACAATAAAATAGGAAAACAGACCATACGCATCTAGAAGAAAATCATACCTAGCAGACAACAAAAAAAAATCCCGCAGGGGTTCAGCAACCATTCAACTCCAAGACTTGGGCAAATAGCGAGGTATTCAATGATTTTTCTGAACATCATCAGGGTGGAAGCCAAATGGATATATAGGCGGGGGGTGGAGGGGTTAGTATTGCAATGGGCAGCTGCTTCAACAGAAAATGTATGCTTCCAAGATCCTAATAGATGATATTAAGGAAACATGGCACGCATCACTCTGTCTGAATCTATAACGATGGGCAGGAACTATTCCAGATAGGCAATCCCTATGCCAAGTATCGTAGTCCCTGAACTAAACTGGACTTCTACAAAGAGCTTTACAGATGGTAGCCAGCACCTTGAATTGTGTCTGGAAACTGACTGGTAACCAATGCTGTTCATGGAGCAGTGATGTCATACGATCATACCATGACATTTCCATTATAGCCCATACTGCTGAATTCCGGACTAGCCGCAGCTTCCAAGTGGCCTTCAAGGGCAGCCCTATGTAGAGTCAAGTCATAAGAACACGAGGGATCTCCTGAGCCTCAGTGCTGAGAGAAAACGAAACAGGCACATAATTAAGAAACAAAGACATTTGCTTTTAGTGTTGTCCAAAGCTTCAGCAATACATGTTTGGATCAGATCCCTACCACCCGCAGCAAACTTCATGCAGACGTCTTAATTGATGGCATTCTAAAAAATATACTGATGTCAACCAGTATTAAAGATGCTTCCATTGTTCTGTTCTGGCTCAAACATATCGAAGGCAGCAGTGGTCATCAGAGAAATGGCCCAGTGGAGATGATGTAGTGGGGGAGACTGGATAGTAGATGGATGACTTGTTCTAAATCTGGGATGTCCTCATTATGGAAATAATGACCATCTGGTTTGGGAGGAATAGAGAACATTACAATCTGACCTCTTTCTACATCAGATACATGGAAAATAATACTCTTTGAAGAATGAGTTTTAAACCTTCTGGGACTTTCTCCAGCGATGAACTTTACTAAAGGCATATGGCCAGTACAGACTCTGTTTGGTTACCCTGCATGATGCCTTGATGTTGTAATGATTTTATTTTGCAACAAACCCTTATATAAATAAGATACATATGCTGACAGTAGGCGTGATATACAATGCGATTGTAAAGCAGTGTGTTGCCTATGAACAGTCACGTTTAATGCTCCAAGAAGGGTTCAGATTGCTTCATACGCATTCTCTCACTTTACTTTCAAATAACCCTGAACTGGAAAACAGAAGAATTATTCTAGAATACTTAACTATAGGTTAGAACCCAGATTGGGGGATGAGAACTTCCATAATCCTTTATTGCAATACTATCAAATAGTTTCTTAATTTTACCCAGTGGTGGGTTGATAATCCCGTTCCAACCGGTTCGGTTGGAACGGGGCCGGCGGCGTCCTCATGCACGTGCGCAGTTCACGCATGCGTCTTAGCGCCTGCGCGATGCTCCAGCTGCTCGCGGAGAATCACGCAGGTGCTGTATGTGCCATGCGCCTGCGTGGAAGCGCAGAAGCCTTCAAAGACCGGTAAGGAGCACGGGCGGGTGGGTGGGCCCTTCGCCGTTCCCGGAAATTACTTACTTCCGGGTTCGCCAACCAACCGGTTCGCGGGGACCGCCGCGAATTGGTTGAAACCCACCCCTGATTTTATCCAAACAGAATGCACTTTGGTGGGAGTAGCAAACAAACATAGCTATTTGTCACAAATCAAAACAGTGGTATGTCAAACAAATAGTGGGGCTTGAAACCTGTTGTTGCTGAGGCTTGCAGCACAATTGCACTGGATGCTTGTCAAAAAAAAAAAAGAATTGGATATGTGGCCAATCAGGGGGGACATAATAACGCTAATTACAGAAACCAGCCATGCATATGTCCATGACTAATTTGTACTGAAATCAAAGAAGATCATGAAGTCTCTGGAAAGTTTTCTTAGTTAATTTCAGCTGCTTTGCTAATATAATAACAAACACCAGGAAATTGAAATAGAATGACTGGCAAAAGCAAGCAAAGATAATACCAATAGTAATAGGCACCTGTGTGTAATCCCAAAACAACTGGAGTACCACTAGAACGCCATCAGTTAATTACAGAAGGCAGCTTGATTAGAACTGCTTGCATCCTGCCCTGATAGCTTTAACCAGGGGTGGGTTTCTCGCCCCGTTCCAACCGGTTCGGTTGGAACAGGGCCGGCGGCGTCCTCGTGCACGCGCGCGGTGCACGCATGCGTACTAGCGTCTGCGCGATGCTCCAGCTGCTCCTGGACGATCGCGCAGGCGCTGTATGCGTCCTGCACATGTGTGGAAGCGCAGAACTCGTCAAAACCGGGTAAGGACCGCGGGCGGGTGGGCGCGCCCTTCGCCGTTCCCGGAAGTTACTTACTTCCGGGTTCAGCAACCAACCGGTTCGCAGGGACCGCCGCGAACCGGTTGAAACCCACCCCTGCCTTTAACACTATCAAGCATCTATATCTGACTATCCCAGCTGCTTGAGAAGGGATCAGAAAGTGGACAAAAATGTCAAATTCAATCTGATGTGCTGGGAACTGTAATAATAAACTATGATACAAGCTTTGAGCTAAAATAGCTATGTTGATGATCAGTAAAATGAAATAACGTTTTGAAATCTCTGAGTGGCCTTTTGTATTGACAACTGAAGTAAATTTTCATACAAGCCCTTTGTTATTTGAATATTTTATTTGGTATGTATAATCACATCTGTAATCGAAGAATTCTCATAGGAGTGATAGTAATGATTTTCATCTTTTTTTTAAAAAAAAATCATGTTTGCTTCTTCTCGATTCTGAGTCAGATTATACCCCAGTGAAGTTTGGAAATAGAATAATACAAATCATATTTACAACTGGAGTTTCCCCTGTTTTTATTGAAGACAATGTTCAGTGGCCTGCAGCGGTATTTCCAAATAAATTACAAAATCAGACCCCAGCCATAGAGTGAGTTGCATTTTAGGTCTGAATAGAAATAAAGAAATGCATGCTGGTTTGGGTTTTTCTTTTTCTTATTGAGTAATCTCAATTCTTCATTGTATTTCATTTTTCATCCATTATATTTAATACAGATGGTGTTGGAAATGTAGAGACAGATGAGAATACTTCCTTTCCCGAAAACCAAAGTTTTGCCATGCAGTTGTAACTGACTTAAATAAAAAAAGTGGAATTTAAGTTGAGAAACAGGATCATTTTTGACCTATCTGATCAGAATGTTTAATTCACATTGTTCTAATCAGTGGTGGGTTTCAAACTTTTTTCGAACCTACTCTGTGGGTGTGGCCTCCTTTGTGGGAGTGGCTTGCCGGCCATGTGACCTGGTGGGAGTGGCTTGCCGGCCATGTGTTTTCTTTCTCTCTCTCTCTCTTTCTCTCTCTCTCTCTCTCTCTCTCTCTCTAACTCTCTCTCTCTCTCTCTTTCCTTCCTTTTGTCTCTCTGTCCCTTTTTCCTTTTTTCCTTTCATCTCTCTCTCACTTTTTCTTTCTTTTTTCTTTATTTCTTTCTTCCTTTCTCTTTCTCTCTCTGTGTGAGTGAGTGAGTGTGTGTGTGTGTGTCAGTGGTGGGTTTCAAAATTTTTTGGAACTCTTCTGTAGGTGTGGCCTGCTTTCCGGGTCCACTGGTGGAACCTCTTCTAACCGGTTCGGTAGATTTGACGAACCGGTTCTACCGAACTGGTGCGAACTGGTAGGAACCCACCCTGGTTCTAGTTTGTAATAAATATACAGATTCCACTCAATGACCTTTGAGTGCTTAAAAACAGGTTAAAAAAATAAGTATAGGATGGAAGGAAATATGTAGACAATTGGATCTTGTCCCTTAGTCAGAACAGAGCTAGAAATTGAGAAAGACATGCAGAATCAATACAGTGGATTAATTTTACAGTAGTGAATGTGATGCTTACAATGCTTTAACTCAGTGTTTCTCAACCCTGGCGACTTTAATTCCTGTGGACTTCAACTCCCAGAATCCCTCAGCCAGCTGCTAGCTGGGGGATTCTGGGAGTTGAAGTTCACTGGAATTAAAGTCGCCAAGCTTGAAAAACACTGCTTTAACTGATAAATCAATAAGAATTTATAAGAGAAGTTTCTACACAATACAAAATGTTTTATTGGAACAAACAATACAATTATTGAAATGCTTCACAAGTTCTTAATCTTTCTAATTCTTCAGTGTTACTATAGCATCCAACAAGGAGACCTCAGTTTAAATGTCTATTAGGCATTTATAATTCACTGGGAGGTCTTAGATCATCCCCATTTGAGTCTACCTAATCTCACACTTGTGAAATTAAAATGGAAGATAGTTATGTACTCTTTTATATTTATTTATTTTTATTTATGCATATGTTACAATTGAATGCTTCCCAATAATGCTGATTGGCTTTTTGATGGAGCTGATATAGGAGATGACCAGGCTGAACATGAGAGTGGGGTCAAATGCATTATCAGTCATGAGTCCCTGCATGCCCACAAGAAATTTTCATACAGCCCACCTTGAATTCCTTTCTATTCTTAACTCCCTCTAATTTCCTTTGTCTGTTAGTAGTTCAGATTCTTGTAGAGAGCTTAAGCTTTCAATAAATGTTTATACAGTTGTGAACTGCCTGGGTCTCCTGATTTCCCTGGTGCTTGACATTTTTTAATATTAATAATTAAATAAGCATTGTTGGAAGCCAGGGGGAAATTTTGAGGATCAAAAAAGACAATTCTTGTTAGAAAATTATACGTGGATTATGTCACTAATATTTGGCATCCATCTCCAGAGATATTTTTTTTAAATCCTTGACATATTGAGAAAGATTACCAAATGAAAAAGTTTGTTCTTTGAGATATCCCAGTGTTCATATTTGTTCATATTTTTATACAGCATCTATAATTTTATATTTCAACAATAATAAATAATTATAATCAAAATAATTACATCATTATAATTTCAGTGATTTCAGTAATTTTCAATTAATTGAAAATATAATTTGAATTGAAAATATAACATGGCTAAGTTTTGGTTTAGTGCCAGTGTGGCCTTAAATAAAAATTGGAGAGAAATGAATAGCTGCTAGAGATAGTTCAAACAGGTAACACACACTGTAAATAAAAACTGTACCAGTTAAGAGGCAGACTTTCTGTTTCAGCATTAGATTAATTTCCAGTCTTGTTTGTTTTTATCCCTGCTATCTACTGAAGAACTCAAAGTAGCTAGCTTAAGAATGAAAAGTATGAAATAAGTCATGAATATTTTTTCTTTATAATAATAATAATGTTTAAGCCAAATGCCGAATAAAGAGAAACTGAAATAAACTACAATATGTGTTGCATACAAAAACACTGTGCCTTGTCTGTATAAGTAATCCATGTTATCAAGAACTAAGTCTTCAATTGTCAGATGGAGAGCAGGTTATTCTTCCCCACAAATTTAATGTCCCCATTTCTTTTAAAGACTACATAAGTTCTCATTTTGTATAAAAAAAATAATGCTCTAGTGCAGTGATGGTGAACCTTTTTGTAAAGGCGTGCCAAAATTGTCTGTGCGTACATCCACAATGTAATGTGTGCCACACACATGCGCATGCGCACAGGGCTACCCCAGGCAGAGGGGTAATTTTCGCCCTCCCCAGGCTCCAGAGGCTTTCCTGAAGCCTGGGGAGGGCGAAAACAGCCTCTCCCAGCCTCCCGGAAGGCTGAAAATCAGCTGGCTGGTGCATACATGCACACTGGAGCTGACAACTCACGTGCCGGCAAATACGGCTCTGCGTGCCACTTGTGGCACATGTGCCAGAGGTTCACCATCACGGCTCTAGTGGCTCAAATCTTTTTGATGATCTGAGTTATTTGGCATTTTCTGCTGTAGACCTGGGATGAGGAATTTTGTGTCTAAAGAAGGGCTAGATTTTGCTGCATTTGTTCTTCAAAGAAGAATGTCATTATACATAACAAATAAAAAGTCCAGAATTATCCCACCAGAACCAGATAGATAGATAGATAGATAGATAGATAGATAGATAGATAGATAGATGATAGATAGATAGATAGATAGATAGAGATAGAGATAGATAGATAGAGATAGATTAGATATAGATTTAGATATAGATAGATATAGATTAGATATAGATATAGATATAGATATAGATATAGATATAGATATAGATATAGATATAGATATAGATATAGATATAGATAGTGTCACAACCCCTGGTAAGCCCCAATTATGGGAGGAAGCTAACAGCTTCCATTATCTGTCAATCGGCTTGTCACAAGAGTCCATCACGACAGAAACCCAATATTTTTACTGTTGCCTTTTACTGTTGCCTTTGTTACACATTTTGTGTTATATTTGTGCTGATAAATAAATAAAAGGGAGACTAGTATAGATCTATTTCAAGCTATTTAGCTCTCATCCCAGTAAGGGTATGGCTTGAAATAGATCTATACTAGTCTCCCTTTATTTATTTATCAGCACAAATATAACACTATACACACACACACACACACACACACACACACAAACACAAATAAATAAATAAATAAATAAATAAATAAATAAATAAATAAAATGATTGGGAGCCTCATTTGCTAAAATGGGTTTTTAGAGGCTTTTAAAAATGCAAAAGATGTGTTGCAGATGAGGTCAAATTACTAATGAGTGTGGGGTTTGCTCCTTGTTTAGATACAGTAGCTTGCCCTGCCAGTGTTGATGAGAGTGTGGTGGTCTCCTTGATAGTTCCTTGATAAGGGTATTGTTTTCTACTTGATTGTTTGTCTGGTGTTAATCCCTGCTTATCTCTGCATTTGATTACATTTGGCTGTTTCCTTCTTGGGGTTTTTTCCTCTCTCTCTTGAATGGTTTGTAAATGTGGTTTTAGTGATCAAACCCATCTCAGAAACATCTAATCAAAAACCTCTCAGAAACAACTAACAGACTATTACAGACATTATGGCATCATTGTAGAACCAACTAAATCGAAGTAAACAGCAACAACAAAAATTTAGCTGCCCAAGAAGAAAAAATAAAAGTCATCAACCACATAACGTGAGGACTAAAACAGCCACTATGTAAGACAGACAGAAGACTATCTGATTGCATTCATCAACACAAACTAGCAGTCAGAAGGTATTATGAAAAGATCTTAATCACACAACATATAGACAAACTCAACTGGGAAATAGCATCCTACATCAAACTTGAACTACTGGGAACTACTGATCAAACTTAATCCTAAAAGACTAGGGAAATCCTGAAAGCCTGATATTCAGAAAAATCAACCATCAGTAGCAATAAGCAATTGGATTTATATACTGCTTCACAGAGCTTTACAGCCCTCTCTAAGCGGTTTACAGAGTCAGCATATTTCCCTCAACAATCTGGGTCCTCAGCTTACCGACCTCGGAAAGATGGAAGACTGAGACAACTTTGAGCCAGTGAGAATCGAACTGCCAAATTGGTGGCAGCTGGCAGTCAGCAGAATTAGCCTGCAGTACCACATTCTAACCACTGTGCCACAATGGCGCTAGACTTATTGGACTCACGGTCTTCTATCCTAATGCCTTTACTGATTCTCAGTAGGAATTATTATTAAACAAGATTTGAAGATCCAAGATTTGAAGAGTCAAGGTATTCTGTGGTAGAAAAAAATGCCTTCGAATATATCAAACTAACAGTAGCCACATAGTACCGTATTTTCACGACCATAAGGCGCACTGAAAATCCTAAAATTTGATCAAAAACCGGCAGTGCGCCTTATAATCCGGTGCACCTTATATATGAAAAAAAGTATGAAAATTTACCGTTAACTGATACTGCGCCTTATAATTTGGTGCACCTTATGGTCGTGAAAATACGGTATATGTTTTACTACTGAAAAAAATGTCGTAAGTACATGCATCGAAAGTTTTAAAAATTAATAGCTGTAAAAGAAAACTCACCCCAAAAGCTTATTTTAAAAGAAAAAGCATCTGGCATCTCTGCACTTCATGCCTTTTATCTATATAATCAAAACCTTGAGTAGCATTAACCAACAGTGTTGGCACATGCAAATATATTCCAGTGGAAAAGTTTATTGTTTGCAAGAACTGTGGGAGTTCAATAGCATTTTTTAATGAGCACATCAGGACAGCAATTGTTTTTCCGACAGCAGATGCTTCATTCCGAAGCAAAACACTGGGGTTTTTATTTTTTTACACCATTTCATGTGTAACTTAAACAGCTGGATTGTCTGCAGAAGGAATGGATAGCTATGCATATTCCCCACGCAGGAGCCAGTATTTAACAAGCTGTCATTTATTTAGGTATATACAATCATCACGCCAGTCTTTTAAGCATTCATGCCCCATGCTGTTTGTTGATCACTTTCTAAGTGGAATATTCCATTTGTGTTACAATATTCTGTCAGCAGTTCATGGCTGTGAAAACGTATTTGTACCAACAGTAGGAAAAAGCTATTATCTCTGATTCTGACTACATTCTAGAAATGTCAGCTGTGGGGATTGCATAAATTACATCCAGGCTACCAAATCCTATGATAAACAGTGTACCGTTGTTCATTCATTTTCACTCCCCGGGACAGTCCTCAATGTGCAACATTTATTTAGAATAGGTAGTCCTCGACTTAGGACCACAGTTGAGCCGAAAATCTAGGTCGCTAGGCGAGAAATTTGTCAAGCAAGTTTTGCCCCGTTTTACGACTTTTCTTGGCACATTTGTTAAGTGAATCACTGCAGTTGGTAAGTTGGTCGCCTGGGTGTTAAGCGAATCTGGCTTCCCCATTGGCTTTGCTTGTCAGGGGGTCGCAAAAGGGGATCACATGACACTGCAACCGTCATAAATATGAACAAGTTGCCAAGCATCCGAATGTAAATCACACGACCACGGGAATGCTGCAACGGTCTTAAGTGTGAAAAATAATCATAAGTCACTTTTTTTAGTGCCATTCAGAGGTAGGTTCCTACCAATTCGCACCTATTCGGTAGAACCGGTTCCTCAAATCTACCAAACCGGTTAGAAGAGGTTCCACTAGTGGACCCGGAAAGCAGGCCACACCTACAGAAGAGGTTCCAAAATTTTTTGAAACCCACCACTGGTCCTTGGATATGATTATTCTACACTATCATGCTCATATTTATAAAACTCAGTGCCTCTGTGAAAGGTAAGGATGACTACTGCGTTTGTGGTGCAATCAGAACATTGCGTGTGTTGAAGTTGTTTTAACGCAAACCAAAGATGCCTTTTAAAAAACAAGTTTACATCATATTCTTATGCATGCCAGTGCTGTGTGTGAGGTAATTTAAGGTGGTTCTGACAAGTGTCGTCGGCATCTTCATATCCGGTCACATGGGTGGCAAGCCACTCCCATCCGGTCACATGGGTGGCAAGCCACTCCCACAAAGGAGGGCACACCCACAGAGTAGGTTCGAACAATTTTTGAAACCCACCACTGGTGCCATTGTAACTTTGAACGGTCGCTAAACAAACTGTTGTAAGTCAAGGACTACCTGCACTGTTCAAAGTTGCAGTGGCACTGAAAAAAGTGTCTTAAGACTTGTCCTCACACTTACAACTGTTATAGCATCCCCATAGTCACATGGTCAAAATTCAGGCACTTGTCAACATTTCAATGATAGCGGTATCCCAGAATAATATGATCGTCGTTAGTTACTTTCCCTGCCAGCTTCCAATAAGTAAAGTTAAAGGGGAAGCCACATTTCTTTTAAGAACCAGATGATTCACTTAACAACCATGGCAGATAAAGGTTAAAAATTTGGGCACAACTCACTTAAACACCGCCTTTCTTAACAATGGAAAGTCCCAATTGTGGTTGTATGTCAAGGACTACCTGTACATGAAAAGTAGAAGTGGATATATTATTTGTGGCAGAAGATTCTGCAGTGAAGCTGTCCAGATTTCTCTCAGGTTAATGGCAACTCTCATTGGCAATAGGATCGGGATTATTATTCCTTCAAGGGACGCGGTGGCTTAGTGGCTAAGACGCCGAGCTTGTTGATCAGAAAGGTCAGCAGTGCAGCCATTCGAATCCCTAGCGCCGTGTAACTGAGTGAGCTCCCATTACTTGTCCCAGCTTCTGCCAACCTAGCATTTCGAAAGCATGTAAAAATGCAAGTAGAAAAATAGGGACCACCTTTGGTGGGAAGGTAACAGCGTTCTGTGCGCCTTCGGTGTTTAGTTATGCCGGCCACATGACGACGGAGATGTCTTCAGACAGCGCTGGCTCTTCGGCTTTGAAATGGAGGTGAACACCACCTCCTAGAGTCAGGAACGCCTAACACATATGTGCGAAAGGAGCCTTTAACTTTACCTATTATTCCTTAAATCCAGTTTTCCTTAATTTTGCCCTTTGTAGATGGGAATTCTTCATTAAGTGTTGTGAAAGCTTTGCTTTAGACCAAACTCCTAGAGAAAAGTTTTCTATTCTACCTTCCCTTTTTTCCTTTAATTGCCTTCACAAAGACAATTGACTCATTAAGTAGAAAAACATGTTTCTATTTTAACATTAGAAAGGGAAGCTCAGAGAGATGCTGGACCGTTTTCAGGGACTGAGGTATCTGTCTTTTTTTTAATTACATACAGTTTTGTGCCAAGCTACACTGGGACTTTAGAGCTGGGAAAAAAAAACATTGAAATATGGCATACTGTGGAGCCAAGTAAATGCAAACTCAGTAACTCTCAGTTGAAGCAGAAGGTGAATCCAGTTAAGATCTTGGGGTTTGTAGCAAAGCACTTCTCACATCATACTGTACTACAGATGCAGAGGTGGTATTTAGCAGGTTCTGACCAATTCCGGAGAACCGGTAGCAGAAATTTTGAGTAGTTTGGAGAACTGGCAAATACCACCACTGGCTGGCCCTGCCCCCATCTATTCTCTGCCTCCTGAGTCCCAGCTGATCGGGAGGAAATGGGGATTTTGCAGTAACCTTCCCCTGGAGTGGGGAGGGAATAGAGATTTTTCAGTATCCTTCCCCTGTCACACCCACCATGCCATGCCACGGCCATCAAGCCACGTCCACAGAACCGATAGTAAAAACTTTTTGGAATCCCACCACTGTACAGATGATGCCATTTTAATGAGACTTTTATGTGTGATCTGTTTATCTTAATGAGAGAATGCTATGAACCCTGTAATTGCAAATGCCGTGTGATTTCGTGTATGTGCCTCAACAATTGCTCGACAGATAGGAATGCTAAAAATTGCTCTTTGCTGAAGTATGAAAGCGATCTCCCTTCTCGCTAATCTTATGCTTCGCAATAAAGACGCTGAATGGAATTTACTGGCTGTTTGGCAATAAAGGTCTCTGCTAAGAGTGATCTGAGCAATTATTTAGTGGATTTTCTAGGATGTTTTACCCTTCAATTTAAACTCTAAAGCATTTCTTTGGAAACCATCTCGTTGGGTACTAATTTAAAGTAGCAAAGAATTGTGAACTGTGTATGTTTGTTCCTGTTCATTCTTGAAATGTTATATTGGTAACAAAGTGCATGCATTTATTCTTGATTGAATTGAATTCACAAAAACAAAATGCACAACAAAAATGAAATGCACAGGTACAGTATAGGTGGTACTTTGCTCAACAGTAGTAACTGTGAAAGGGATCTTGGAGTCCTAGTGGACAACCATTTAAATATGAGCCAGCAGTGTGCAGCAGCTGCCAAAAAAGCCAACACAGTTCTAGGCTGCATAAACAGAGGGATAGAATCAAGATCACGTGAAGTGTTAATACCACTTTATAATGCCTTGGTAAGGCCACACTTGGAATACTGCATTCAGTTTTGGTCACCACGATGTAGAAAAGATGTGGAGACTTTAGAAAGAGTGCAGAGAAGAGCAACAAAGCTGATTAGGGGACTGGAGACTAAAACATATGAAGAACGGTTGCAGGAACTGGGTATGTCTAGTTTAATAGAAAGAAGGACTAGGAGAGACATGATAGCAGTGTTCCAATATCTCAGGGGTTTCCACAAAGAAGAGGGAGTCAAACTATTCTCCAAGGCATCTGAGGGTAGAACAAGAAGCAATGGGTGGAAACTAATCAAGGAGAGAAACAACTTAGAACTGAGGAGAAATTTCCTGACAGTTAGAACAATTCATCAATGGAAGAGCTTGCCTCCAGAAGTTGTGAATACCCCAACACTGGAAGTCTTTAAGAAGATGTTGGATAGCCATTTGTCTGAAAAGGTATAGGGTTTCCTGCCTAGGCAGGGGGTTGGACTAGAAGACCTCCAAGGTCCCTTCCAACTCTGCTATTGTATTATTGTATTATTGTATTGAACTCCGCAACATCAGTAGTCTTTTGGGTTAATGCCAGAAATATTTCTTTTCCCTTGATTTAATTTTCCTTTGCAGCTCTCTCTTTTGAGATGTCTCATTTATAAACATTCATTCTCAAGGACTTGACTTGAGAAAAAACACTGACCAATACAATAAAATAATTTTGGCAGAAACGTCCAGAACCATCAGTTTTGCTACGGTTAGTAAAATTCAAAATATTTTTATTATATGGTGTGTCAATTACAGTAATTGCATTTCTGCTTCCACCCTTTGCAATATTGCTGCCATATAATTGGGAAAATGACCAGCACGTTGCCTGTCAATATTATCTTTAAACTAAAAATTAGCTCATAAATTATAACAATGTATTCAAAATCATTTACAGGTGAACAATATTTTGATTATTGATAATACTGGCCTATTTTACTCTCCCGTCTTAATTCTTTAGTTCTGTCAGCATCTATCCTTGTACCATTTTATTCACCCTGACTTATAGGGTAGGCAAATACTGCATACAATGGCTTTGCACTGGCTTCACAGCTTAATTGGAATCCACAAGTATATCTTCAAATCCTAAATCTAAACACACCCAGTGAATCCCTATCAGTTTGAATAATGCAGCCTTATCACATTAATCCCTCTCTCAGGTTAACCAGAACTTAAGATGAGGCCTGCATGAAAACCCTGCAAGTAAATTGAAACAAGAATCTCAGGCAAATTTTGGTTTTATGGATATGATTCAAAAGAGAAGAATCCTAATGAAATGATTCAGAGCCCTGCGCCTTTTAATGAAGTTGTTCAGTCTTCTGCATAAAAGAAGATTCTTTGGTTTCTCCATTTGGTTGAAATGTTGCAAATAAACGTTACACAAATATTTCGTGTGCCAGGAATACATTTTGCTCAGCTTATATACGCAATACATGTGTATTTAGAGCAATGAACTGTCTAGAAAGCAGGATTTCTGCATTTAATTCTGTTAAAAGCCCTTCTGATATGGAACTTGAAACTTAATGTGATGGCAGCTTTCTTGGCTTGTAAGCACATTTAACATTTTGAATGTGTATCATAGGTGGTTGTTATTAGTTACGAAGTCATGTCCAGTGGTGGGTTTCAGAAATTTTTGGAACCTACTCTGTGGGTGTGGCCTCCTTTGTGGGAGTGGCTTGCTGGCCATGTGACCTGGTGGGAGTGGCTTGCCGGCCATTCTTTCTCTCCCTCTCTCCCTCCCCCCCCCCCCTCTCTCTCTCTCTCTCTCTCTCTCTCTCTCTCTCTCCTTCCTTTTGTCTCTCTGTCCCTTTTTTCTATTTTTCTTTCATCTCTCTCTCACTCTTTCTTTCTTTCTTTCTTTCTTTCTTTCTCTCTCTCTCTCTCTCTTTCTTTCTTCCTTCCTTCCTTTCTTTCTCTTTCTCTCTCTCTCTGTGTCTGTCTGTCTGTTTCTGTGTGTCTGTGTTGTGTGTGTGTGTGTGTCAGTAGTGGGTTTCAAAAATTTTTGGAACCTCTTCTGTAGGTGTGGCCCGCTTTCCGGGTCCACTGGTGGAACCTCTTCTAACCGGTTTGGTAGATTTGATGAACCGGTTCTACCAAACAGGTGCGAACTGGTAGGAACCAACCTCTGGTCATGTCCAACCCGTTGCAACCCCATGGACAACATTCTTCCAGGCCTTCCTGTCCTCTACCATCCCCTGGACTCCATTTAAGCTTACGCATCCAGCCACCTCATTCTCTGCCGTCCCCTTCTTCTTTTGCCCTCCATCGTTCCCAACATGTGGCTCTTCTCCAGGGAGTCTTTTGTAGATTGAAGGCGGACAGAAGACGTAGTAGGAGTATTCTACAGAGTCCTTCCTTCTCATTTGGTGGCCCAAAGTATTTGAGTTTCATCTTCAGGATCTGGCCTTCTAAAGAGCAGTCAGGGTTGATCTCCTCTAGGACTGACCAGTTTGATCGCCTTGCAGTCCAAGGGACTCGCAGGAGTCTTCTCCAGCACCATAGTATCATAGGTACTTCCATAAAATGGCTGCCATGGTGAATGAGGCTGGTTATAGACCACTTATTTATCATGGCATGACCTTTGAGGATGCTACTAACTATATTTGTGACATCGTGGGATGCTTTGTTCCATTTCTCTCTCCTTGCCTTCCCCCCAATAGATGAGCAGTAAAAGCACTGGACTACAGCTGTTCTTAAAGTTTAAGGCAGGGATCCCCAATTCCAGGGCCACGACTCACTACTGGGCCATGAGCTTTTCAGAACCGGGCTGCAGAAGTGGCCTGCGCCCATACACCCACACTTGGGCAAACAGCAGGCAGGTGCATGTGTGCAGGCTCCATTTGTGCGAGGGGCAGGTGTGCATGCCTGCCGCTCATGCAAACAGAACTGCACGTGTGTGTAGTTGCCAGCTGCTTCGGTGGAACCATCCCCCCCCCCGTCCCCTGCTGGTCCGGAAACCCCAAAAGGTTGGGGAACTCTGGTCTAAGGAACCCATTGTTCATAATATCTAAAGAAACAAATGGCACCTACAAGACATCCAGGATGGAGTACTGCAAGGTGCTCTACATGGGGCTGCCCTTGAAGAGTATTCGGCGACTTCAGCTTGTCCAGAATGCGGCCGTGCGAGCGATTGTGGGTGCGCCTCGATTCACCCACGTAACACCTATCCTCCGCGAGCTGCACTGGCTGCCTGTTGGTCTCCGGATTCGCTTCAAGGTGCTAGTTGTCACCTACAAAGCCCTTCATGATATTGGATCTGGGTACTTGAGAGACCGCCTACTGCCAATTACCTCCACTAGACCAATAAGATCCCACAGACTAGGCCTCCTCCGAATTCCATCAGCCGCCCAGTGTCGACTGGCGACTACCCGGAGGAGGGCCTTCTCTGTGGCTGCTCCGACCCTGTGTAACGAACTTCCCATGGAGATTCGTACCCTCACCACCCTCCAGGCCTTCCGCATAGCCCTTAAAACCTGGCTGTTCCGACAGGCCTGGGGCTAAAGACTTGCAGCCCCACTTCGAATGGTATGATTGCTGTGTTTTTTAACTGTGTATGGTCTTTATATTTTGTAACTTTGTTTGTTTCCCCCTCCCTTGAATTGTGAGCCGCCCTGAGTCCCTTTCACGGAAAAGGGCGGCATACAAATAAAGTAAATTCAAATTCAAATTCAAAGGAATTACTGGAAATAAAGGTAATGCTAGACGTTTATGCTTATGCTCTGCAGTGTTCCAATTCCTGATTTAATTTTCAAACTTTAAAAAAAAAAGAAGCAAAACGTATGCAGCTGGAGAGACGAACTGCTGAATGCCAAGGGAGACGTTTGGAGATAGACGTGTCTTGGAGACCTTATTCAAAGGCACCAAACTCAACACAGTATTTGCTGCAGTATCCCTTTCCAATTCACAGGTTTTTGTTTGTGGCAGTATGTTCAAGCCTGGAGAGAATAGGAGTCAATACTCCGATGACAAGAGTTCTAGAATCGGTAGCAGCAGGTGGCTACAATGGGCAAAGATATTAAATCTCATGATAACTTCTCTTTGATGTGTTCCTAGCGGCAAGCAAAAGTGGACTGAAGCAGAAACATTACCCTTACTCCTTTTTTCTGTCTGTATTTCTAAATCAAAAATTTTCCTGGCAAATTTTACTTTTTGTTCAAATGATGATTGTTTCTGTCTACCATTTCCCAGAACTTCATCATGTGATATTATTAGAAGAAGATCTCTGCTTTCTAAGTGCCTTCCTTTCCTATATGATTAAGCACAGAACATAGTTATTCAATATTTATGTTCAAATTCTGTTTATGAATAACAAAGAAAAAATATGTGGCTCTGGGACTGGGATGGCGAACCTAAGACATGCGTGCCTGAACTGGCACACGGAGCCATGTTGCCTGGCACATTCAGAGTCGCCCGTTCCTCTTCCAGTTTTCTGGCGCGCATGCATACGTGACGATCAACTGGCTTTCGTACGTGCGGCAGTGCCGGAAACTGGAATAGCTGGTTTTCATTTTCCGGTGTGGGTATGAGCATTGGCCAGCTAATTTTCACATGTGCATGTGCGCCAGAAACCGGAAGTTCATTTTCCAGTGTGCACATGCCCCCTGGGCAGCTCTTCTTCCAGGTTGTGGCCCCGAAGAGCTGCACATGTGCTCCCTTTTTGGCACTCGGTGCTGAAAAGGTTCGCCATCACTGTTCTAGGACTTACATTTATGGAGAATAATAAGTGGAAACTCTATGAGAATTGCTCCTGGCTAGATTTATTTATTAAATCGATTTATAGGCCGCCCAATCCCGGAGGACTCATCATATCATGTCATCATATCTTAGACATGATCTGAACATAAACTTATTTTATCTCCATCTTTATAGTCTCCCCCCAAATGAAATATCCTCTATATTCTCTATATCATATGATCCAGGCAATCATTCCACGTGTTCAATACAAGTGGGTTTTTTGGGGAAGAGCTGTAAAAAGAGGTGGAGTGAACCAGTGAAAAGAAGAGCTTCATCAGTAAAATGAGTAAATGATTAGATTTGGGGAATAATGTTGATACTGTCTCCCTGCACTATGCCCCTTTTTCCTCTAAATATTTTTATAATCCTCTCTATCTTGTACTGCTTCTAAAATTCATTTATGGAACTCAATGGATGTCAAATTAAATAGCCCTTATAAACAACCAAGTCTTTTCTATTAAAATGTTTTTATTTTCCATTTTTCATTTTCATACACTCACATATATACTGTGCATAGCCGGGGCCATACAACATTAAACAATAATCACAGCAATTCCTCTTGTCAACAATACCCCCAAAAATAGAAACCCAATATATCTCTTCCACTCTCCATACACCTCTTTCTTCCGCCCCCCTCCAACTTTCTATCTTCCCTCCATCATTCCCCTCTACCCTACTTCCCCTCCCCCTCTACCACTCCTCTCTCCCAGTCCACTCCCTCCCTTCCTTCTCACCCTCCCTCCCATCCTCTCTCCCGCCCTCTCTACCCATCTTTCTTCTATCCCACTCCTCCTCCCCTTGGTGTATTTCTACTATATGTCAATGTACTCAACTTGTCCTATTTTTAACAGAGAAATTAAAGAGAAACAGTATACATGTGAAGTCGCATTACATTGAAATCTAACACATCGTATCTAACCTAGTATATATCCCTCTCTCCCCCCACCCTCCCCCCAACACCCCACCTCCCTCCCCCCCGACTTCCCAGAGCCCGTACACGGTATAGATTTTTAACAAACACAGTCTAAAATATATTGAAAAAAAAGAAGTAAAAAAAGAGGTTAATAACATCTCTACATTGATCTTAGCTTTGAACAGTTTAAATCATTCCTGATCTTAAGCATAGGCTATCTGGAATTTCTTAGTCCCGTATTTAAACAACCAAGTCTTGTAGTAATCTTATGGAATGTTAAACCTCGACAATGTCATGCAAGTATTTCTCTTACTTTGCACACAGTGTGAAAAGGGGCTTTATGGCTACCATCATGATAGTGTTCTGGAATGCCGTCAAAATTTAACTGTTTTTTTTTCAGGCCTTGGGGCAAGGTGGATGGATCACTCTGTTTGAGGCATTGTAATGTTTGCTTTCTTGTAATTACGGTGTTTCCCCAAAAATAAGCCAGGGTATTATTTTCTTTTGGCGCCCAAAATAAGAGCTTGGCCTTATTTTCAGGGAGGTCTTATTATTTTTGAGGTGCGGGAGGCCCCTTAACCTTGGCTGGCAGCCCATGGATCAGCTGATCCAGAGAGGACCGGAAGTTCTGTCTCTTTTTCTGGCACACTCTTGCCAGCCCTAGCATCGCTGGGCCTGCTGCTCTTTTTGCGGCTGCCACTAAGAGAAGGAGCGCGGTAGCTAGAGTTTGCAGGAGCGGCCTCCGCGAGGCTGTTCTGCATGGAGGACAGGTGCATGTGGGGCATGTTCCCCCCTCCCCTCCCCAGGAAAGAGCGGAGACCGGCTGCGCATGCGTTTAAATATTTTAGGGGAGGGCTTATTATCCGGGGAGGTCTTATTTTTAGGGAAACAGGGTACCTTGCAATTCTTTTGGGACTAATTTTTTGTTTTTTGTTTTTATGTTGTTCTTTGTCAACTGTCCAGAGTCAATTGGAGTCAGGCACCATCAAAATCAAATCAAGTCAAATCAAATCAAATGCATTCATGTCGTTATTAAGATAAGAAAGGTTTTGCAATCAACTGGTTGGGGACTAGTGAGTTAAGTATTCTCTTAGATTTGGTTACAGTCTTTTTTTTAGTTATAGCAACCAGTACACAAACGTCTTTCATATAGAAGTATTAAATAGGGTGTGTAGAAATATGAAATAATGATTTTACCATTTTTTAAATTAGCTATACAATTATCAGTATGTTGTTCACACTCTCAATTTAATGCTTTTCTTTTTGGTGTATAAACCACTTTTTCTTGTGGTTTCACATTTCTTGTTCCTTGTTCTGTTTAGCTTAATCTTATTTAAAAAAGGGGGGGGGAATGTCAGCAGAAACCCCCATTTGAACCTCTGTGTAGAAGATTGTACCAATACTGCATACTAGATAAGTCTTTAAAAAAGGAACTTAGTAATGACGTGTAAAAGTATTTGCGGTATCAGGAGTACTTAAAACAATGATGCACTCTTAGAGTATGTTCAATTATGTTTGGTAGTACAAATAGAGAACTTTTTAAGGATCTGTTAGATCCTTACTATTAGGTTTATAAACTGTTATATTTATAAAGTTAAATGTTTTAGTAAAAAACAGTATATTGCTCGCTCACGGGTTAAGATTAATTGACTCCAATATTGAACTATTCCTGGTGCTAAAAAAAGATTGAGCCATTGCAACACTTGTAACAAAAGATAAGTTCTTGTTATTCTGAAGTGCATGTTCTGAAGAAACAATTGTCTTAAAACAATGTAAAAAGAAGCCAAAGATATGTCTCAAAATCAGGAATCTCAGTTGTTAAGGTCATCTTGCAGGAATTCCAGAGAGCTATCTGCTCCAGAAAAACAAGTTTAAATGTAATGCAACCACCACTGCTGATTTGTTTAGTTAACAGAGTCTGAAATTACTTTCTGCAAGATTGGAATGTTGCCTATTTTCATGTATGTTATAAAAGACCATAAAATCTATCTCTTTAATGGAGAGAGATGAAACCACACCTGTATTATTAATTCATGGCAAGGTTACCATGAGCATTTCCTTCAAGTTTTATCTGGTAGCTGTAGAAAAAAAAAACCTCATTTGAAAACTTGGGGTACATTAACAGGGCACTTTAACTGCAATGTTTTATTATGATAACTTTTTTCTTTAAAAATAGCTCCATTGAATTAGTGTTTTCGATAAAATGCCTGACTCTTTTATGGATAATTGATCATTCTTCTGGGAGTGCAACATGTATAATAAGGGGCTAATATTTGGAAAATTAATCTGGCAGAACCACGACAGAAAGAGTTTGAATGTAGCAGTTATAGCAGTTAGACTTATATACCGCTTCATAGGGCTTTCAGCCCTCTCTAAGCGGTTTACAGAGTCAGCATATTGCCCCCAACAACAATCCGGGTCCTCATTTTACCCACCTCGGAAGGATGGAAGGCTGAGTCAACCCTGAGCCGGTGAGATTTGAACAGCCGAACTGCTGAACTGCAGTCAGCTAAAGTAGCCTGCAGTGCTGCGTTTAACCACTGCACCACCTCGGCTCCTCCATGAATGTAGGGAAACAGATGTTCGTAACTTACAATCCGTTTAGTGACCATTCAAAATGGCACCCGCACTGAAAAATGTCTTATGACTGTTTTTCACAGTTACAACCTTTTGCAGCATCCCCATGATCATGTGATCAAAATTTAGCAACTGACTCATATTTGTGATGGTTGCCGTGTCCTCTGGTCATATGATCAACTTTTGTGACATTCTCAGAAGCAAAGACAATTGAAAACTTAAATTCACTTAATAACCGTTTGACTAACTTAACAACTGCAATGATTCTCTTAACAACCGGGGAAAGAACAGTCATAAAGTGGGGCAAAACTTACTTAACAAATGTCTCACTTAACAACAAATTTTGGGCTCAGTTGTGGTCGTAAATCGAGGACTACATGTATAATGGCAGTTGGCTGTATCAAACTTAAGATACAGTTTTTTCTGTTTCTGATGTAAATTTACAGGCTGAATGGATGGGTAAATAGCTAATTGTTTCTGTTTTTGTAGTTTAAGAAAGTAAATGTAACAACATGCTCATTAGAGAAGATACCAGAAGAAATATGTTTTCTAACCAGCAATGCATAGATACTCATTTCTTGATTATGAAGATAGCTTATTTTAAGGTTTTATTGCTGATGTTTATTATTATATTATTTGAGGTGTGACTTAACTCTTTGATAGGTTGTAGCCTTAAGTAAAATTAGTAGATAGTTTCAAAATTACCCCAGTTTGGACTTTCTTTCTAATTATTTGTATTTTGCAGAAGAGCTATGCCGCCATTTAACTGAAGCAGAATTTCTTTCCTTATGTGGCGAACAGCAGACACTGAACGAGAAATATTTTCAAAAGTTTCTTTTTGTTTTGTCACCAACTGATTCTATTTATTTAAACAATAACAGTTTTATGGAGGGAATGGTTTGTAATTATTTTGAAGATGTTCACAAGATCCTCAGCTAGTTAAATAAGAGCAATAGCAATAGCACTTAGACTTATATACCGCTTCATAGGGCTTTCAGCCCTCTCTAAGCGGTTTACAGAGTCAGCATATCACCCCCACAGTCTGGGTCCTCATTTTACCCACCTTGGAAGGATGGAAGGCTGAGTCAACCTTGAGCCTGGTGAGATTTGAACCGCCGAACTGCAGATAACAGTCAGCTGAAGTAGCCTGCAGTACTGCACTCTACCCACTGCACCACCTCGGCTCTCACCTCAACTGGTCACTGAGTTAACTAATTTTTAAGTGAACTATTCTTGAAATTACTGATAGCCTTCGACTTATGACGACAATTGTGCCAACATTTCTTTGCTAAGTGCGACATTTATTAAGTGAGTTTTGTCCCATTTTATGATCTTTCTTGCCACATTTGTTAAGTGAATCATTGCAGTTGTTAACAACATGGTTTTTAAGTGAATCTGGTTTCCCCATTGATCTGTCAGAAGGTCCCAACGTTTGATGACATGACGCTGCAACCGTCATAAATATGAATCAGTTGCCGAGTGTCTGAATTTTGATCACATGACTGTGGGGAATAATACATCAGTCATAAGTGTGAAAAAACGGGCGTAGGTCACTTTTTTCATTGCCGTTGTAACTTTGAAAGGGCACTAAATGGACTGCTGTAAGTCGAGGACTGCCTGTATATTTTTTTAAAAAAATTAATATATAGAAAACATTTTGTAAATGTTTTCCATTTGGATGCAGTAGAAATTTAAGTAAAATGGCAATTACATTTTAACCAAAATGGGGTAGAAAAAGGGGGCACATTTTTCTTTCCTATGTACTTAATTGGTAATTGGGGTCAGAGCAACAGTGAGAACTGAAATTGATATTACAGCGATTGCTAAAGAAAACAAAAACCTAGCAAGATGGAAAGAAAATGTGTTGGTTTATTCTTTATATGGCTTGTTTTCCAGAGATCTGACTTCCTTGATAAGTTTGAAAAACTACGGCAGTTTTTGTTGGAGGCAGTCACATCCCCAAACAGGAAAATTTTATTTGCATGATTTCAGTACCAATCCCCAGAAGAATCGTTGAGAGATAATTACAAACTAAGCTGTGTTTTTAATGCTTAGGATTTCCTTTTTGTTTTGTTTAATAAGAGCCGAGGTGGCGCAGTGGTTAAATGCAGCACTGCAAGCTACTTCAGCAGTTCTGCAGTTTGGCTGTTCAAATCTCACCGGCTCAGGGTTGACTCAGCCTTCCATCCTTTCGAGGTGACTCTGTAAACGGCTTAGAGAGGGTTGAAAGCCCTATGAAGCGGTATATAAGTCTAACTGCTATTGCTATTGCGAAAAGGCACCATTTTGGGGAGCATGCAACATAATACAAAGCTGTTGTATCAATATTTTCATGAATGAAGAGAATTGCACTGTTGTGCAAATTCTGGGATGGGTTGGAAGGTGGGTGCCTTTGATCATCTATCTGATGATTGCTTTACATCAGGGGTGAGTTCCGGAAGGCATTACTGCCTGTTTTCTTGTGTGCTGTGTGCGCATGCACAGTGCACGCACATGTACAGTGCGATTAAAATTGTTCACATGTGCAGAACCAAAAGGGGCAAGGGGCAAATTCATGGTCCCTCAGACTTGTGGGTAGGCAGTGGATAGGTGGTCATGTGACTGGGTGGATGTGGCTAGGTCATGTGACTAGGTGGAGGTGGCCAATTGAACAGTCCATTAAACAATGCACACAATTAAACTTTAATTTGTTTTGCTCCTGGGGGTGTTTTATTTGCTTTTGTTTGCATGTTGCTTTTTTGGTTGAATTTTCTTTTTACTAGATCGTTGTTTGGGAGTCTAGTGGTCCACTTCCGGAAACTCAGTTTTGCAGCAATTCTTCTCAGTCCCAAAGAGCATACAATCGGCAAATCTCTCTCTGTCTGTCTCTCTCTCTCTCTCTCTGTCTCTCTCTCTCTCTCTCTCTCTGTGTCTGACTGTCTGTCCGTGTCTGTCTTCTGGAGGTGGGGGAGATGAAAAATGGTCCTGTTTGTGGCCTCCTGGGACATCTGTGCACCCCATTTTTCACCTCCCCTGCTTCCAGAAGCATTCTGCAGGCAAAATACAGGTGAAAATGGCCCATTTTTTGGTCTCCTGGGGCTCTGTGCGCCCCATTTTTCACATCCTTGTTGTGGCCCAGCAGGAGCCGTTGGAGCTGCCACCAGACTCCGACAGCGAGGGGTCCTATGAGTCGGCTCTGGAGGATGTGGAGGACCCTGGACAGGGTTCCGACTCCGAGCAGGGCGCAGAGAGGCTGGTGGGCCACCAGGAGGCGCCTGAGCCTTGGACCAGTGGGGAGGAGACAAGGGAGTGTGTTCCTGACGTCAGCAGTGAGTTGTTCCTGGATGCCCGGCACCGAAGAGCTAATAGGCATTAGGAACAGTTGCACAAGTACAGGAGGTAATTGCACTCAGCTGGTGGTAATTAGGCTCCTCTCCAGACTATAAAAAGACTGCTTGTGCACACGCCCTTTTGCAGAAGTCAACGCAGGAACGAATGTTGGAGAACAATGACCTGGCAAGCTAGATTGCTGCCACGGCTTATCTGTGTTGGATTGTTGCCAAGGCTTATCTGTGCCGGTTTGCTGCCAAGGACCTGTCTGTCTGTTAATAAATTCCGTAAAATATCTTTGACTCGGAGTGTGTTGGTGTGGGACGAGGGGGGTCAGAACACATCCCCCACCTCCAGAACATCTCTGCAGGCCAAAACTGTTGACCTTACCTTTCAGTTCCAGCCTTTTTACCCCTTCGTTAAACCGGGGCGGGCGTGGCCAGGACATGATACTTCCGGCCTGCGGCCCGTGAGTTTAACACCCCTGATGCATGATGATCTGGGTGCTGATTGCTTATGGAGAGGTGCTTGGGTCTTTTAGTTCTCTTTTGGGCTGGTTGTTAAGTGAACCAGGCAGTCATTAAGTGAATCCAGGTTCCCCCATTGGTTTTGCTTGTTGGAAGTTGACTAAGAAGGGGGCAAATGGTCATCACATTCCCCCAGAATGCTGCAACCATCATAAATCCATGCTGTCATAAATACATAGTGATGCCATGATAGTCATAAGTGTAAGGATCGGTCATATGTTACTTTTTCAGTGCTGTTGTAATTTCAAACAGTTGCTCTACATGGGGCAGCCTTTGAAGAGTATTCGGAGACTTCAACTCGTCCAGAATGCAGCCACGCGAGCGATTGTGGGTGCACCTCGGTACACCCACGTTACACCTATCCTCCGCGAGCTGCACTGGCTACCGATCGGTCTCCGGATACGCTTCAAAGTGCTAGTCGTGACTTATAAAGCCCTTCATGGTATTGGACCTGGGTACTTGAGAGACCGCCTGCTGCCAATTACCTCCCAAAGACCTGTCAGATCACACAGGGTCGGCCTCCTCCGGGTTCCGTCCACCAGCCAATGCCATCTGGCTACTACTCGGGGGAGGGCCTTCTCTGTAGTAGCTCCGGCCCTTTGGAATGAACTCCCCGCGGAGATCCAGACCCTCACCTCTCTCCAGGCCTTCCGGAAAGCCATCAAAACCTGGCTGTGCCGGCAGGCCTGGGGTTGATGAGTTCCCCTCCCCTCTCGACTGGTATGGCTGTGTGATTTTTGTGTATTTTAATTATGTGTATTGTTGTTTATGTTCCCTTTCCCCTTTGAGTTGTTCGCCGCCCTGAGTCCCTCCTGGAGAAGGGCGGCATACAAATAAACCAAAACTGAAACTGAAACTGAATGGTTGTAAGTTGAAAACTACCTATAACCAGGATTTTAATTTGAGCTTGTTAAATTTTTTAAAAAAAAACTTTTGAAGTAGTTTTCTAAGGAAAAGTCACTTTCATTTTGGAATTAGTTTTGGCTCACAAATCATCAGCTTATTGCACCAGGTGGCCACTCTGACAAGCTACTGAAGAGGCAAAAGTTGTGTGTGTAAAAGTTTAACCAGCGTCTCCCCCCCCCCCCCGCCCTCCTTTGAACAAGCAAACTGAACAGAATTTTATTAGGAAAACCTTTCTAGAGAAACGTCCAGCTTTTGTGCATCTTCGGTAACAGAACCAATCAGATTTAACAGCCTTGACAAACGTTTCAATTAATTCTGTAGTTAACATCTGTTTTCTATAATTAGGCATCTATGGTTCAGATTCAATTCCTCCATGAGGCTTTTTTTATTGAGCGTGGCAAAGTATAGTACCATGGGAACTGTCCTCTGTTTTTGTTGCAAAAATGAGAGACGTCAACGTCAAACAAATTGCATCTGGAAGTCAGGGAATAGAAGTGTCTGGTTTTTTTTTTTAATGTTAAGCAACTCTGTTTAGGCTACATGCTGTTCTAAATAACCATATCTCTGTTTATTAAACATACATCTCCTGAGACCTAGAAAAATAGTGATGGTTAAAGCAAAGACTTCTGTCCCACATTCCTAAAAATGACTATCCCAGATGGATATTTACCTGTAATAAAACCTCCAACTGTTTCATACGGTTTTCCTTCTAGCAAATTTCGCAGTTGCCTCTTGAGAGAGAATAACGTATATGTTTGGGGCATCATATAAATATAAGCTCACTACCGAAAACCCTTAAATCAGTGTTTCCAACCTGAACTTTAAAAAGTTTGGACTTCAATTCCCAGAAGCCTCCAGCCAGTAATGAGATTCTGGGAGTTGAAGTCCATACTTCTTAAAGTTCCCAGGATTGAGAAACACTGATCATGTTTACCGGGGTAAAATTAGGTTTTCTTAATTTTCTAAAGATTATTTTTATTCTCTTTATATCCCGCTATAATTATTTCTACAAATAACTCAAGACAGCGAATGTATTCAACTCAACACTTCCTCCTCCTATTTTCTCCACAACAACAATCCTGTGAGGTGGGTTTGGGCTGAGAGTTGAGTGTCCCCCGCTTTCATGGCTAAGGTGGAATTTGAACTCATAGACTCACGGTTTCTACCCTGGGGTCTTAACCACTAGATAAGACTGGATTACCCTCCACAGTCCAGGGAGCAGCTCAGTGGTGGGTTTCAAAAATTTTTGGAACCTACTCTGTGGGCGTGGCCTCCTTTGTGGGAGTGGCTTGCCAGCCATGTGACCTGGTGGGAGTGGCTTGCCGCCCATGTGTTTTATTTCTCTCTCTCTCTCTCTCTCTCTCTCTCTCTCTCTCTCTCTCTCTCTTTCCTTTTGTCTCTCTGTCCCTTTTTTCTTTTTTCTTTCACCTCTCACCCTTTTTCTTTCTTTTTTCTTTTTTTATTTATTTATTTCTTCCTTTCTTTCTCTTTCTCTCTCTCTCTGTGTCAGTCTGTCTGTCTGTCTGTCTGTCTGTCTGTCTGTCTGTGTGTGTGGCAGTGGTGGGTTTCAAAAAAATTTGGAACCTCTTCTGTAGGTGTGGCCTGCTTTCCGGGTCCACTGGTGGAACCTCTTCTAACCGGTTCGGTAGATTTGACGAACCGGTTCTACTGAACAGATGCGAACTGGTAGGAACTCACCTCTGGAGCAGCTGTTGTTCACAAGAAGTGTAAGATGCAGTTGTGTAGTTCAGCTGGTTGAAACACGTGCCGAAGAGCCATATTTTGGAAATCATTAAAGAAATGGGCAATCTAGTTAGTACTGAAGAATGATAGAACCTTGGATCATTCAGAAGATGTATTTTGATTAATTGTATTGGTTTAAAATAGTTTCAGATTCTATTCCGTATAATCCTTTATTTTCACGACTCCATCTGTATAAAGGCCACCAAACCAAATTTCCTCTCCTTTTCTTCTTCCCTTCCCCTAAAGTAATGATAGCTGAATGCTTACCAGGTCAAAATGGAAAATGTGCATTCTTTTGTGGTTTTTGAATGTACTGCTAAGCTATATATTTTCTGGCAATCTTCCAGCATAACAGGCTTTCTAATTGAAAGCAACCTTTGCTTATTGCTGACCTTCAGACTATTTGTGGCTTTGCTGGGAATGTGGGCCAACATTTGTTGTGCTTAGACACTTAAAAAACACACAATATCCCCTGGGATTAAAATGTGGTGTTGAGTTGTGTGGGCAAATAATATTGCTATGGTAACCTAAGATCGTTTATGTTCATTTTTTTCATGGTTCTTCTACTGTAAATGGAAAATACAGCTGTGAATTTAAACTCCTCTCCCACCCCTTTTTGGCTATTATTTGTCAGCATTTTGTCCTTTTGTATCTATAGACTAATCTGTTTTAAAAGAAAGGAACTGAACTTTTTTATGTTGATAAATAATATTTCAACTGAAGTCCAGGGATGCTTCTGTGACATAAGTGAATTTTAGAAAATAGCAATAGCAATAGCAATAGCAGTAGACTTATATACCGCTTCATAGGCCTTTCAGGCCTCTCTAAGCGGTTTACAGAGAGTCAGCATATTGCCCCCAACAATCTGGGTCCTCATTTTACCCACCTCGGAAGGATGGAAGGCTGAGTCAACCCTGAGCCGGTGAGATTTGAACCGCTGACCTGCTGATCTAGCAGTAGCCTGCAGTGCTGCATTTAACCACTGCGCCACCTTGGCCTTCCGACCGTTATACAAGATGTTGTATATACAAATGAGCCAAGGTGGCGCAGTGGTTAAATGCAGCACTGCAGGCTACTGCTAGATCAGCAGTTCAGCGGTTCAAATCTCACCGGCTCAGGGTTGACTCAGCCTTCCATCCTTCCGAGGTGGGTAAAATGAGGACCCAGATTGTTGGGGGCAATATGCTGACTCTCTGTAAACCGCTTAGAGAGGGCTGAAAGCCCTATGAAGCGGTATCTAAGTCTACTGCTATTGCTATTGCTATGTTATATGTGGAGGATAACAAAATATTTAACTGAGTCCAGATTCTTAACTTAGAATGTTATTGATTGCATTGAGAATGAAGTTCTCATAATCAAGTCACTTTGGCTGGGGGGGGTGTGGGGGGGGGGGTGGAGGAGCTGTAAATCTGGCAAAATCTGGCTTTAATCCCTAATGTTTTAGTAACTGCTTCATTTGACCGTAGTCCAATCTCTAAATGGTTTGCACACTTCGTGCATATTTATGAAGTGATTGAAAACCGGAGCTGTGTAATTTGTAGAACATTTCTTTGTTAATAAATGATCAAGAGTTTTAGGTACCCGGAGGTGGGGGAAGAAAGAACTGTTAAAATATTGTTTCTGTAAGACTAATAGCATCTTAACTAACATCCAAATCCTCTATTTGGCATTTTATTTAGCACAGAATGCAAATTAAAAAATCAGTCCAAACATCACACATAATAGGAATCTTCCCATGCAATTTTAAGTACTTTTATTTATTTATTTATTTATAAACCACCCGTCTCATCTTAAAGCAACTCTTGGCATATTCCTGTTTGTGTGCTTATGCATGCATATATTCCTTATATGGAAGTTTTCTTTAATAATATCAAGCAAATAGGTTCTGTGCTGCGGGGACATGATACCCCCAAAATTGCCTGTGTGAATCTTCTCATGGAAATATTATAATTCTCTTTGGAAAAGTGAAGAACTTAAAATTTTTGAAATTGGCCTGAGTCCATATGGAATGTCCATGACTAAAGTTGTTTTGGATTAATAGCTTTTTAGTCAGGTAACTACTAGTATCAGCAACCCAGTCTTAGAGACCCAGTCTCTAAGACTTTTAGTTGCTATGTAGCAGGGATAGGTTTCTCGCCCCATTCCAACCGGTTCGGTTGGAACGGGGCCGGCGGCGTCCTCGTGCACGCGCACAGTGCACGCATGCGTACTAGCGTCTGTGCGATGGTCCAGCTGCTCCTGGAGGATCGCGCAGGCGCTGTATGCGTCCTGCGCATGTGCGGAAGCGCAGAACTCGTCAAAACCGGGTAAGAAACGCGGGCGGGTGGACCCTTCGGCGTTCCCGGAAGTTACTTACCGCCGCGAACCGCCTGAAACCCACCCCTGCTATGTAGTATGGACAACCCATGCACCTCAAAATGTTTCTGACTTTTTCAAGGAAGGAGAAAGTTGCAAATCAACAATATCTAGAGAGCCATAATATTAAATTTACTTGTAGGATCCCGACAATATTTCCCAAATACTTCCCTTAAGATGGGTTCTACAGTATGCCACAGAAGTGAGTACACCCTCTCACATTTTGAAAATATTTAAGTATATCTTTTCATGTGACAACACTGAAGAAATGACACTTGGCTACAATGTAAAGTAGTGAGTATACAGCTTGTATAACAGTGTAAATGTGCTGTCTCCTCAAAACAATGCAACACACAGCCATTAATGCCTAAACTGCCGGCAACAAGAGTGAGTAGTACACCTCTAAGTGATACAAGCTTCTCCCATTGATTTAATTTGTTGGAAGATGGCGGGGAAGGTTGCAAATGGCGATTATCTGGCCCTGGGATGCTACAACTGTTGTAAATATATTCTGGTTGCCAAGTGCCTGAATTTTTATCATGTGAACTGTGGGGATGCTGCAGTGGTTCTACATTTGAGGACCGGTTGTAAATCACTCTTTTCATCAGTGCAATGGTAACTTCAAATGGACACTACATGAGTTGTTGTAAGTTAAGGAATACCTGTATTTATTAAATTATTCCTCTGCTTTTTAACCATCTGCAATTCCAATGAATGCAATTGAAGATATGCATCTGTACAGGTAGTGCTCAACTTGAAACATTTTATTTAGTGTCCGTTTGAAGATACAGCGGCATTGAAAAAAATGACTTATGGCTGTTTTTCACACTTAACAACCATTGCAGCATCCCCATGGCTGCATGATCAAAATTCAGGTGCTTGGCAACTGACTCATATTTATGACCGTTGCAGTGTCCCAGGGTCAATTTTGCAACCTTCTGACAAGCAAAATCAGTGGGGAAGCCAGATTCACTGAGCAGCCATGTTACTAACTTAACTACTGCAGTGATTTGCTTAACAACTGTGGCAAGAACGGTGGTAAAATGGGACACAACTCACTTAACAAATGTCTCACTTAGCAACAGAAATGTTGGGCTCAATTGTGTCCATAATTCAAAGGCTACCTTGTCTGGCCACCTCCCTCACTAAATGTGAATGGGTCTGTGTACTTCCCTCTCTGAATATGTGTCTCTGCTACTGTCTTTGGAAGAATGTATGTCTTCCTATTCAACTATGGCTGGATTGTAGCCAATAAAATCTGGATGCTTGGAACAAAGCGAAGGCTTGAAATACAGCCTCCAATTTGTATTCAGGGAAATCTGAGTGTGTTTGTGTTTCCACACATGATTGAAAATTCAGCCTTTCACATCCTTCCTTCTCCAGCTTCATAATACAGCTCGTGTTTTGTTTTTGTTTTTTAATACGTGGAAACGGGGAAGAAGTTCTATACAGTAAAAGAAACGGAACAGAACATCTTCATCTGAACAACAGAAGCAAATGTAAAAAGCAATGTGACCATACATCTGTGAGGAGTCCAAATTCTACTTTTATGAACTAGTTTTCAGAACCGCCTTAATTTACCACATTATTCGGAGTATAAGACGCACTGGTGTATAAGACGCAGCAAGGTTTTGAAGAGAAAAATAAAAAAAAAGGTTTTGCACTCTGCAAACCTCCCCAAAATGGCCTGTTTTTCACGAAAACAGGTCCGTTCCCCCCCCCCCCCAAAGGCATCAATCGCCTTTAGGGAGTTTGCCGAGTGCTCCGGGGGGGGGAGGCAAAAACAAGCAAAAAATAGCCCATTTTTCACGAAAACTGGCCAGTTTTTCATTAAAAAAAGGGCACGGATAGCCTTTAGGAAGCTTATAGAATGCTTCTGGGGGCTGGGGGTGGGGTAAAATGAGCAAAATGATCCATTTTTCACAAAAACTGGCACGTTTTTCGTTAAAAAAAAGGGCATGGGTAGCCTTTAGGAAGCTTATAGAGTGCTTCAACGTCCTTCAGATCGATGGGTGCTTCGCCTTAGCTGTGACAATGGAATAAGGGTTAAGCGGAGAGGCAGTTTCTGTAAGCAGGGCAATAAAGATTAAGCTAGAAACAACACCAGAATGTTTCCTTCCTGCCTTCCTTACAGGATTAGCCTTCCAAAGTGGGAAAAAACACAAAATGAGATTTCTTCCAACAACCGGTTCTCTGAACTGCTTAGAAAGTTAACAACCGGTTCTCCCGAATAGGTGCGAACTGGCTGAATCTCACCACTGGGCTACAGCCACTTTCATATGAAAAAAAAATTGCACGTGTCTGAGAAAGGCGCTGCAATCCTGTGTTCTCCACACTACTTCTCTAGATGTGTGCAAGCAGGCGATTGTCTTCACAATTTACAGTAATTAGCTGAACCGCTTTTATGGAGGAAATGCAGTGTCCATATTTTTGCAGCATTTCCTCGGAGGTTGCTTAGTAAGCACTTGCTTATTGGCAGCAATTCCTCCTTTTTCAACCTCCTGAGTCCTGGGATTTTTCCTCTCTCTCTTCACAAATCTAGGTTTCTTGATGTTCTCTTCCCCCCTCATCCTTGTTGACATCTATCCAGGTAAAATACTATCTGTTGTGTCCCCCTCCCCCCATGATTTTTTTTTTAGTGAAGTAACAAATGAAATGTGGTTTGTAGATAACTGAATAATGTTTGCACTCCATACTTGGCCAGTTATGGTGGACAGAGACCTGGTTAACACACTACAGAGTGATGCAGTGGTTAGAATTAAGTACTGCAAGCTAACTCACTGCTCACTCCGGGAATTCGATTCTGAGCAGCCCAAGGTTGACTCAGCCTTCCATCCTTCTGAGGTCGGTAAAATGACGACCCAGATTGTTGAGGGCAATATGCTGACTCTGTAAACAGCTTACAGACGGCTGTAAGAAACTAAAAAGTGGTACATAAGTCTAAGTGCTATTGGTATCTCAGGGGGATCAAGAGCAGGAGGTGTATGAGGATATTGAAATGTGGCATAGAGGTAGATACTGCATGAAGCTCTCATTGACTGCATGGAAGTGTCTTTTTTGCTTGATTATGCTTTGCAACTAATTGTCAGATTATGATAACTGCAATTCTGGTTAAGAACCTTAAAGATGTTTAAAGAGCCCTTCGTATTTTTCATCTCAGAAATCCTTCTAACAGTGAAGCATATAAAAAGTTGATGTTGCAAGTAGCAACAGCACTTATATTCCATTTCATAGTGTTTTATAGCCCTCTCTGAAAGGTTTACGAATGTCAGCATATAGCCCCCAATAATCTGGGTCCTTGTTTTACCAAGTTCGGAAGGATGGAAAGCTGAGTCAATCTTGAGCCAAGCAGGATCGAATTCCTGGCATTGGGTCAGAATTAGCCTGCAATACTGCATTCTAACCACTGTACCACCACAGCTCTGGTGGTTACAAATGTGAATCTTCTCTATTATGCTTAAAATCTAATCTGTGTTGGAAATTACACATGTGCAAAGCCCTTCACATTGATGTATGTTTTTTTTCCCTCAGGCACAACTTTATTCCCTTTAAAAACTTGTTTTGATCTTGCATTAGAGGTGGCCCCTGGATATTAGCATTGATACGGACATATATTGTCTTTTCCATGGCTGTGTTGACATTGCCTCAGCTCACTGTTGCCAAACAGAAAACTTAATAAACAACAATAGAAAGTAGAAAAGAATAGTGAGCAATGTGTATATTGAAAATGACTTGATGGTACATATCAATCAATCTTGGTGTTTCCTTCTCCAGTAAAGAGCTAGTGGAGAGCTAATTCTTCACAGGAGGTGTCTAAAGTAGGATAACAAGAATTAGAAACGGCAAGAATACTAAAAGCAAAGCCAAAAGGCCAAGAACCAAGGAATAAAATTCCAATATCAATGCAGGGGCCATAAATTGCTTTGCTGCAAAAGTCATCATTTAAACACTTTCTTAAAAGTTAGCAGAGTCAGGACTGTATTGTATTTGAAGGGTATGCTATCCTGCCAGGCAGTCACAGAAAAGGCTACATTTCTATAAAGTGATTTAATTGTAAAGATGGGACCTGGAACCACCCCTACTTTTACTACAGGGGATCAATCTCGATTTCATTGAGGGCTGCATCAGGATTGTGTTTGACCTTGGGAGGCCGGGCCAACATGGCCAACTTGACATCACTCATGTTGGGGGCTGCAAGGAGACCGTCGCAGCCCACACCACACATGGCCCTTTCCGAGCTCCATTTTCACTGGCAAAGCACTGTGGGCTAGTCCTTCGCTGTTTGCAGCCCCCAGAGGTGGGTTTCTACTGGTTTGCACTGGTTTGGGCGAACTGGTAGTGGTAATTTGGCCTTGGTTCACAGAACCGGCAGCGACCCAGACTGGCCATGTCCCTGGACCGGTTCCCCAGTCTTTGCTGCCATTGTGAGCATGTTTTTTATTAGGTTTTCATGGTCTTCACGCATGCACAGAACATTTTACAGTGAATTATGCACGCGCGTGCAGCTAAGCGAGGACAAAGCGAACCGGTACCAGCACCGGTAGGAACCCACCCCTGGCAGCCCCATGGGCCAGATCTAAGCACCCTGCGGCCCGGATCTGGCCTGTGGGCCTTGAGTTTGACAACCCTGTTTTACTACATCAATAAGCCGTACAGGAGTGCAAATATTCTACCCAATTATACAGATCTAATGAGCCTTAATATTTAATTTTCCAGTTCTGATTCTCAGTGTTGTATGTTAATGTATTTGGAGAGTATAACAGGAACCACACAGTATGGAAAGAACAAAGGAGTTGCATGTCTCACAGGTGTTTTTTCCATTTCCAGGATAAGAAATGCACAGACGTATATTTATTTGTATAATCCTGTAGAGATTGAGGCCTGGTATGTGTTTACTTTTGTGTGTGTGAGTTTTGTTTGCTGATTTATGAATTCCTGCACAATTCGGTGTAAAAATAAATACTGTTCTATCCTGGGCTCACGCTGCTTAATTCTATAATGTCTAATGTTTCCTTTTTTACTGTCTTCAGCTTACCAAATGGTTTATTATGAGTCAGTTTTCTGCACCTCAATAAACAGCATTACCATGCATTGGGCTGAGGTATTATAGTTGCATTCTTTTAAAATTCTTTTTTTTAAAAGATTCAGTACACTTAATTATGTTTTTTTTTCCATACAGAGTTCAGCTTATAGTTTCTGCTGGGGATTTGTGGGTTTTTCCCCCTGCTGTATTCACTCTTGTCCTAATATGTAACTGATAATTCCACCCCTTGTAACTGTCCAGGCTGAAATTCCAGCCCTTGTTACTTAAACAGAACACTTCCATCTATTGTTTTCTGTTCAACTTCCTATCCTTTTTATGGCTGTGAAGGTTCAAATCTAAGACATATGTATAGGTTGTCCTTGGAGGTGGGGATACAAAGGAGGGAAAGCTTAAAAAAAACCTGCATTATAAAATCATAATTTCTCTATAGCAGATTTATGGATCTCTTCATTTTCTAGATTTTTTTTAACCTTTTCTAGTTTTTTTTTAAAAAAATACATATTTTGGGGTCTCCTCTCTGTTGTTTTTATCCTACTCTGGGAGATAAATAGATGGTGCATTGCAGAGTAATCTAAAGCCTTCCATTTGCAAGAATGTGAAATGTGATTGTTTCTTGCACAGGTCATGGCTGTTGGCTTCAGATACATGTCAGGAGGAAAGCAAAAGATAGGGAAATTGTGTGGGGCTGATAAAGTTGACGGTAAGGCAAAATCAGAGGAAGAAAAAGCTATCTGTAGACTAGCAACAACACATCTGCTTGCTGCTCTAGTGAACAAGTGATTTGGATAGAAGTCAGGGAGAATTATATAATTCTGCTTATTGGTGCATGGGGGAAGGGACCTCCTAGGTGGAATAACTTCATTTCTCAGAAGTGCCTTCCCTTAGGCCAGTGGTTCCCAGAGCTGGCTGGAGAATTCTGGGAGTTGAAGTCCACAAGTCTTAAAGTTGCCAAGTTTGGGAACCACTGCCTTAGGCAAAGTTGTTAATGCCCTTCGGGTATTAATTCAGCCCTAATGGAACAGTTTTAGAGTGCTGCTTAATTTGAAGGAACTTCTTTACCTAATATGTAATTTGGTTTTTAATATGCAAATTAGTTTTCTTAATAATTATTGCTGGGGTTTTTCTTTATTACACAGATATAAGGAGCAATAGGGACACACGATGGCTCAGTGGCTAAGATGCTGAGCTTGTCGATCAGAAAGGTTGGCAGTTCGGCTGTTCCGAATCCCTAGCGCCGTGTAACGGATTGAGCTCCCGTTACTTGTCCCAGCTTCTGCCAACCTAGCAGTTCGAAAGCATGTAAAAAATGCAAGTAGAAAAAATAGGAACCACCTCTGGTGGGAAGGCAACAGCGTTCCATGCGCCTTTGGTGTTTAATCATGCCGGCCACGTGACCGGAGACGTCTTTGGATAGCGCTGGCTCTTCGGCTTTGAAATGGAGATGAGCACCACCACCCCTAGAATCGGAAACAACTGGCACATATGTGAAAGGGGAATCTTTACCCTTAGGAACAATAGTCTCTAAATCCCAAAGATTTAATTTATATATTTTACTTTTAAATCTCACCCACTCAACTCCTCTCCCCTGCCCGAAACCAAGTCTGAATATTTTAATTGCCCCCTTCCAGAGATATCTCTATGCCATGCTTTCTGCACCCATCACAAGCCCAGGTATGTTACAGTTTTATTTAAGTATTAAAAAAGATGGTAAAATGGCTTACAGGTATTAAAGCAAACAGAAATAACATATATATTAAAAAACAATAAAAGCACAACAGCACTATCATTTACAAGTGAAAACAATTGTAAAAAGCCAGGGGAAACATCTGACTGCAAGGAGATGGTGGGGGGGGGGGATGATATTTGTTGCTTTCTTAAAGATAAGGAGTGATGGGGCAGCAAAAAAAGATCTTCTATTTCACAGTGCTCTTAAGAGAAATGTAGCTGCTTTAGTCTAATAGTATAATGGAACCTGAGACTCCGCAGCTTTTTCATAAATCAGCGGAAATACAACAAACAGCGCAAATCAGAATAGTGCCTTGGCAGGGGGCTTGCAACATCTGCTTGCTCTCAAATATTTCTTTGTTTATTTTGTTTACTTGCTGCAGATGTTGGGTTGTGTCACAAAGCAGATGTGGAATTAAGGCACTGATATTGTCCCCCCTTTGGGTTACATGTTGAAAATTCATAGCCAAGATTGCAGCCAGGTGATCCCAAAGTTAGGAGTAAATTCTTAAGAATTTAATACACCTTTCTTTTGAGTAACGATGCTAAATAGTCATTTATAGAATTGCATAATTGCAGCGGTTAATATTCTGCAAGGATAGGCAATATGGTGTTGGGGATTAGAACTCGAGATGCCTCTGTTTAGTTGGCTGGGTTAAAATCTCAAACATCTGGAAGGCACCCACTTTCTCAATCCTGATATTCTCAAATTGATAACATGTATTCTTTTTCATCAGAAGAATCTTTCACTCTACAGTTCTGCTTGAAATAGTTTACTGCCTAATAATAAGGACTACTTGATGTGTAGCTTACTTCCCTGTTAAGAAAAGTTTCCTTTTAGCATTTTCATATAAATTATACTCTATCTCAGCTCATATTATAGTATCACAAATTTGCTTCTTTGGTCAAGGGGGAAGATTGCCAGAAATTTATTTCGACTAACTAAAGTTTGGGCCATTTTTATAACAGGCCATATATTTCTCTCAAGATGGCTCACAGGGATGCCTCTCTCAATCTTTCTGGTGAAATAAAACATAGAAAAGGTTTCTATGGAAAATAATGTTCATGGCTACCTAATATTTGCAAGAAGTAAATCTCCCTGTGACAGATTGCGGATGAATTCTAGGCTGCTAGACTGTTTTGAGGAGCTGAAAGTTGGGTGCCTGCCTAATTCGCGTTCCTCTCTCTTTTTATCAAAGAAACATCAAGCATAACTTTCCATATTAAGCTTTCCTTCATTTCAAAACCTTTATCTTAATGAAAAAAACTTTGAATAAATGAAACCATTAACAGTGCAGATCATCAGTCCTGTCTTCACATGGGCTTACAGTTGTAGCTTACAGCTTCCTCTTTCAATTAGGATATGAGTTGGGAAGACTGAAATTGCAGTCAAAGACATCCAGAAAGCCAATAGGCAAGAAAATCTGATTGATCCCAATTGTATTTGATCTTGAGGATAAACTCACCCTGCTGGTCTTCTATACAGGACTATCTCCAACCTTTTCAAAGCCTTTGTTCCTTTTTTTTTTTTTTTTGGTGAAAAAGATTTTTATTTCCATTTTTTCATTTTCATACACTCACATATATACTGTGCATAGCCGGGGCCATACAACATTAAACAATAATCGCAGCAATTCCTCTTGTCAACAATACCCCCCAAAATAGAAAGCCAATATACCTCTTCCACTCTCCATACACCTCTTTCTTCCACCCCCCTCCAACTTTCTATCTTCCCTCCGTCATCCCCCTCTACCCTACTTCCCCTCCCCCTCTGCCACTCCTCTCTCCCGATCCACTCCCTCCCTTCCTTCTCACCCTCCCTCCCATCCTCTCTCCCGCCCTCTCTACCCATCTTTCTTCTATCCCACTCCTCCTCCCCTTGGTGTATTTCCACTATATGTCAATGTACTTAACTTATCCTATTTTTACAGAAAAGCCTTTGTTCCTCTTAATCAATCATTATTTTTCACCTTATCTATAGTTATTTTTCCCCAGATGCTTCTGTTCATGCAAATATTTTGGAAGTATTAATTCCTGATGGTGAAACTCTTGCAGCTATTGTTCCAATACAAGGCACTTTTTCTGGTCTGAGTTCCATGATGAGTTTATTATATTTAATGAAACAAACAAGAAAACAAGAAAAAACCCCAATGCCATTAATTGTATTAGATTGTTTTTCTTGTCACGAAGCTATGTTACATTTCAACAGAAAAGTACTACTGAAAGTAGTTGAAATAAGGATACTCGATAGTTGATTGGTGGAATTATACATAATTGAAAACAGTGATCTACAAATATACGTGGTTGGTAAATCTCTTTCATATTGGGATCTGTGATTATATAAAGATATATTGTTATTAAACAGACAATCAAGAATGTCAGGGAATTAGGTATATTGAAAAAAATATTAATCGTAATTGAATATACATTGTACAATGAAAGTGAGGTATTTAGTTAGATGAAAAATCTGTGATTGTAAATGTAATTGAGAATATGGATGCAAAAACACTTGTAACCAAACGACATGCTGCATGTAATGGATGAGATTATTTTTTTTAATATTGTTTTTTTATTTTTTTTATTTTTATGTTTAAAAATAAAAAAAACATTGCAAAAAAAAGGATACAGTTTGAATTTGACACTTTGTACAGTGTAGATCAGTGTTTCTCAACCATGGCAACTTGAAGATGTCCGGACTTCAACTTCCAGAATTCCCCAGCCAGCATTCGCTGGCTGGGGAATTCTGGGAGTTGAAGTCCGGACATCTTCAAGTTGCCAAGGTTGAGAAACATTGGTATAGATAGTGCCATATTGTCTAATGATTAGAGAGCTCTGGAGTTAGTTTTCCCTGAGTTGGGTTGAAGAGAGATTTGTAGATAAGCTTTATTTTTAGTTTTATTTGGGGGGGGGCACAATGGTTCGATAATTAAAGATGCTGAGCTTGTCAGCTGGAGAGATGACAGTTCAGGTTTGAGATCAGAGTGCTGTGTGATGGTGTGAACTCCCATTATTGCCCCAGCTGCTACTTGCAAATGCAAGTAGATAAATAGGTCCCACTTTGATGGGAAGGTAACAGTTCCATGTGCCTTGGTGAATAATCATTCTGGCCACATGACCAAAGAAGTGTCTTTGGACAATGCTGGCTCCCTCAGCTAAAAAATGGAGATAAGTATTTCCCCCTAGAGCAGGGGTCAGCAAACTGCGGCTCTGGAGCCGCATGTGGCTCTTTCCTCCCTCTGCTGCGGCTCCGTCACTGGTCAGCGCCACAATTTTGAGAGCTTCTGGGGGCGGGGGGGAAGAGAAGCACAGTGCACCAAGAGAAGACTCTGTGGCAAGGGGAGGGTTTTTCAGTTGTCTCCACAATTGATAAGGCTTTCGGTTATGACAGGTAGAGGAAAAAGTATGCCGCGCTAGGAGGAGACTCTATGGTGGGGGAACTGAACTTCCGGTCAGCTCCAGAATTGAACAGGGGGCTTCCGGTTAGGACCTTTATGGCTCCCGGTGTTTTCTTTTCTGTGGGAAACGGGTCCAAATGGCTCTTTGAGTGTTTAGGTTTGCCAACCCCTGCCCTAGAGTCATGCATGATTTGACAGAGGAAACGTTTACCTTTAGTTTTAGTCCCTTTTAATGTGTTTGTGTGTATGTATATGATGTGTGTGTGGGTATCACAACTAAAAAAAAATATCAACCAACCACTGCAAGAAATGTTCAAAAACAGTGTCATAAATAGCTTCTTAATCATAAAAGAATTGCATGAATCATATCACTCAATCTAACGGATAACATTTATAAACATTTGGCTTTGAATGGGCTAGAGAGTTATGGCAGACTAGGAAAAAACTAAAAAAAATGGATCGTCTCCCAGAATTTCCCTCTGCCCTTTTTATTCCTTTCTTCCCTTTTCTATGTGTAGTTGAGATTGAAAATTATGGTAGTTCTAAATAACAGCAATAAGCATTTCTCTCTGGTGTTCTTCCCTGGATTAGACTGGACCACATTCTGGCAATAGGATCGGCACACAGTAAACATTATGGGACTAGTGATATGGGAAATCAAGGTGCTGAAATTATATTCAATAAATTCTAGATGTGAGTCTGAGAAATTGGTGTTTTGTTTAGGATCACACAGCTTTGGAGAGGAAATAAACTTGAGTTGTTTCCGGAAAATAATAAAATTATTCCCTCCCCCCCCTAGTTTGTTGGTTTGTTTGTTTTAACAGCAGCTATTGTGGAAATCCTTTAATTCTCTATGTTTATATTATATCATAATTCCAGACATCCACAGTCTGGTGACTGCTGATGCTTTGGGACAACAAGGTCCAGAATTCCAAGTGAAAAGCTGGAAAATTTTAAGAGATATAATCCCAATTTGTCTAGAAAGTGGCCAATTTATAACCAAGGAATGAAGAACATTGAAAATAAAGAGACTGGATTTTTTTGAGATTTGTGTTCTGCTTTTATATTTTTAATGCTCTTTTAATTATTATATAATGGTTTTAGGTAATGATTGTTTTATTTATTTTGCTATTTTATTGAATTTCAATAAACCATCCAGTGTCACTTTCCGCGAGATGGTCAGTCATGTTAATTTGATTAAATAAATAAACAAATACTTCATTTGTTGAATATAGTGTGTTCTATATTCAAGACAACCCTGTTTTTCCCCCCAAAAAAGGATCTCCCCAGATAATAAGCCCAATCAGGTTTTTGAGTGCATGTGCTAAAATAAGCCCTCCCCTGAAAATAAGCCCTCCCTGAAAATATTGCAACACAGCAGCAGCCATGAGTGAACCACATTCGACACCTCCTGCACCTCAGAAATAATAAGACCTTCTCGAAAATAAAGCCAAGCGCATATTTCAGGGATCAAAAGAAATTAAGATCCTGTCTTGTTTTTGGGGAAACACGGTATTCAACATTAGTGAACTAATTGATTTGAAATATATATATATATATATATATATATATATATATATATATATATATATATATATATATATATATATATATATATATATATATATATATATATATATATATATATATATATATATATATATATATATATATATATATATTAGAATTAAAAATGGAGATATGGAAAAGGAAAATCTAATGGTTAACCAACATCCCCACCCAATTAGAACCTTCAATTGAGTTGTTTAATTGTTAAAGGCAGTTTCTTTTGATACACACTGGTGTCCCTGTGTCTTCCTCCAGCTTCATTAGGCTTGAAGGTGATTGATGAATTGGTTACATGAGTTAACATGTAAAAGTGGGGAAGAACAAGATGCATATTTCATTAATTCTCATTTCATTGACTTTTACTTCCCTCGAACTGAAGTTGCCCGGATGATTGTTGTTGTTTTTAACACTAGAGCTGATCTTTTCCAACATTTTTGAGGACAGCCAGAGAAAGTCCTCTCACCACATTGAAATGGATGGGTAAATATCAAGGAAAGCGGAAATTTCAGTTCTTTGACCCACAAATCCACATTTTGTTAAGCAAGGAAATAAGAAAAACAATTACCCGTAATCAACATCAAAGGGGGGGGGGATTTTTATGAATGGTGAATTGGTTTGTATATGTAGAAGCAGATGTCAGTGGCTGTGCATGGTTTATGGGGGGGAGAAAGACCAGAATGTGGTCTTCGAGTTAAATATTGACCTGCTCTGCATAGCAGTTGGAACAGGGTTTGGCAACGGACAAGGAAGCTACTATAGCAAGAGTTTATTTTGATTCTGAATTCAGTTAGTTGGGGAAGATGAGTCATAGGCCATAGTCCTAGATGGTCAGCCTGCAATTACATAGCATTGGCTTTCACAAACATAAACTTATAAGAACAATTAGGGCGTTCAGTCAACTGTACTGGACCAATCCACCAAATAATTGATGTACCAAACTCATGGTGTAGATTTCAGAAGTCGAAAACCTGCATCCGATTAGATGTGGTAAAACTTCCATTTTTAACAATCTGGGCTGTTGTGGGTCCGTTTCCTATGTGTTTCTCAACAACTGCTGGGAAGGCCACTGTTTTTCTTCCCCTGGCACAGACTCACACAAACATTTATAGATAACCAAGGCTATGGCAATTCCAGAGGGATAAGTGGAAAAAAAAGTGCAACAAAAATAACTTCAGTAGAAAGTGAAAAACAAAGTATAGTTTCGTTTGGAAGATATAATTCCTACTCCTGCAGTTAGAGCCATTCATGAGTAGCATAGCTTAGTAATGATTCACCTGTGGCATCTGCCTATAAATTGTAAACTTCATCTAATGGTGGGACAGTGATGTTCAGCTGAGATGCAGTGACAAGGGGAAGAGTCTTTAATCCATCACCCACTCCCCTCCCCATTTCATAACTGTGTTACTTTTCTCCTTGCTAAATTTTTAAGATTAAAAATGAACTTTATTGATATTGATAGTTGATATCTAAGATCCTGGGTAAAAATGGGGCAGGATAATATAGTGGTACCTTGGTAGTTGTTAATTGGTTCCGGGAAGCACAACGAGTACTAAAATGATGAAGTGTGATGGGTATCAAAAATGATGAATACCAAACAATTTTTTCCTATGCTGAATAATTTAAATAAATTTAATGCATTCCCAAACCAAAGACAATGCACATTTTTAAGGCAATATGTAAAAAGATAAGGTTGTATATCATTACATGAGAAATAAACCTAAAAATTAATAAACACTTAGATTAAATAAAATATTTTGTTTACCTGTTTAATGAGAAAAAAGGGCAAAAATACACAAAGACTGCCAGGAGATATGCACAGGGCAACAACTATCACTTAGACTTAGACTAATTTTATTGTCACTTTGTACACTAAATGGCATACATTAAAATGAAATTTCATTGCATACAGCAACGAAATATACACTACATAAATGACAAAAGAAATAAACGAATGCAAAATTATGCATATATCTACATATATTATATGAAGCAACACAGTCTTGTTCGGATGTACACATGTACATGGGGCGAAAAAACAAATCCTACAAGTTTACCAGACGTGACTAAGGTTTCCTGCTTTGTTTCGGCTGGAAAAGGTAGCAAGTGACAAGGCAACCAACACCGACAACTTCTAGCTTGCACTTTGAGTACCAAACAAATGACAAGTACCAGGACAAAATTTTCTCATCAAAATGCATTGAGTTCCAAATTGATGATTTTCAAAGCAGTTGAGTACTGAGGTACCACTGTACAACCAATAAGTTTGGCGTCTCTTTCAAACTTATTTCCCTTCCTTCAGCTCCTATAGTTTAAAATACGTTTGTGTGTATCTACCACATATATATATATTTATTGCTCAACCCACACTTCTCCCCAAATACCAGAGATATAGCTGATGTAAGAAATACATTAATAATGGATTGCTGTTGATCTGGACAAAAATTAGGCATGCTTTGTTTTGAGTTCAAATATAGATAGAGGTAATTTCCTCTAAATTAATTAGCAATAGCAGTTAGACTTATATACCGCTTCATAGGGCTTTCAGCCCTCTCTAAGCGGTTTACAGAGTCAGCATATCGCCCCCACAGTCTGGGTCCTCATTTCACCCACCTCGGAAGGATGGAAGGCTGAGTCAACCTTGAGCCAGTGAGATTTGAACCGCCGAACTGCAGATAGCAGTCAGCTGAAGTGGCCTGCAGTACTGCACCCTAACCACTGCGCCACCTCGGCTCATAATAATTAATTAAGAAACTAGATTTTCCTCCAGTTACTTATTTCTCTGTTAACCTTCAGATAAAATGATCATCATAGAATGCAATAATACAAGAATAACAAAGGTTTAGGTGTTGTTGTTTTTTAAAGGATGCCAGCAAATAAAATGAAGATACATTTGTAGTGTCTTATAGAAAACATTAAGATCATAACCACTGAATTATTGGAATTAAGTACAGCCAAAAATATTTCTCTAGTGCTACGATGACAAAAATTGACATCAAGCAGATTACTCAGGAAGGTCACAAGATGCATTGCCAGATGAATAAAACACCAACTTCAGAAAGCAGAGAACCAGGAAATAGGCCTCAGTGATGTCACAGTAAAATGTGAGCACAGTGTGTCTCTTGAGTTCTGCCAATATAATTCCTTACGCTCTCAAAAGGGCACATGTCCTGTTTTTACTGTGGGCAAGCAGTATAGTTGCTCCCTCTCCCAGATAGTTTATCTTCTTCACCCTCCTGGAACTTAGTTGGAAAATTTAAATCATAGTTTTTCCATTCCCAAGAGAGTACTATGGTGGTGGGCTTACGGTAGAGTACGCAATCATTGAATAAATGATTACAAACACATGAAAATCATGTCCCGTTAGGGCTGACCTCTTTTGTGTACTTATTAGAAAATTCTGAACAGTCTTCAGGACGATTGTGCTGTAAGTAGTGGAATTTTCAAGAGGAAAAAGAGGTCAGCGTAACCAGGAGACCAATAATCAAACAAGAGGCCAGCCAAGTGCTTTTTAAAAACAGAAGAAAATATATAATAATCTAGACTTGGCAAGAGAATGAATGACAGCCATTCATATCTATGGGAGAAAGTTTTTTTTTTTAAAGTGCATTTTTTTGGGACTATATCGGGGAAGAGTATCTTTCCCTCGGCCTTATGACCTCCGTTGCTTGAGAAAACTTGGCCTTCCAACATCTTCGTCATTTGCAACATCTTAACGTTCTCCCTTCGAGCTTACTGGGAATCTTCTCCTGTTTATTTAATAACACCCTGAGCCATTTGTTATTAAGATGGAGTGTGGCGAGCAGAATGGACTCCAAAAATGACCTTTGCTCTAAGGACTCAGAAAGTTTTTGCAGCAAAGGAGGCCCCCTTAACCATAGCTATTGGGCATAAAGTGCCTATTTTATTTTGTTCCATTCAGATGCATGTTGGACAAGCCACAATTTGAGAGACCGCCTCCTGCCAATTACCTCCCTGCGACCTATAAGATCACATAGATTGGGCCTCCTCCGAATACCATCCGCCAGTCAGTGTCGACTGGCAACTACACAGAGGAGGGCCTTTTCAGTAGCAGCTCCGACCCTTTGGAACGATCTCCCCGTGGAGATTCGTACCCTCACCACCGTCCAGACCTTCCACACAGCCCTCAAGACCTGGCTATCCCGTCAGGCCTGGGGATAAGATCACAATCTGTCCTCACCCGAATGAAGAATGAATGTTGTGTACTATTTTACTCTTATGTATTGTTTTATGTTTATTGTTTATACCCCCCCTCCCTATTTTATGTAAGCCGCCCTGAGTCCCCGTGGGGAAAAGGGCGGCCTATAAATATTAATAAAATACTAATAAAATACTAAAATAAATTGAATCCAGAGGCTTGTAAGTCAAGCCATTATGGTGGAGAAATGAAGGAATGTGCCTTTGAGGTACAGGATAAACCCTACCTATGGAGATTTCAGGGTTTGTTTGTTTTTTAATCAATTTTATCTCTTGGTTGTGCCAAGTGTGACGTTTGAGAAATAAAAAATCTGTCTTCAATGAAAGGATAAATACATACCAAGCTGAGTAAGGCAGTTTGCCTCCCAAAGACCCATTAGAGCACACAGGGTTGGCCTCCTCCGGGTTCCGTCTACCAGCCAATGCCACCTGGCTACTACCCAGGGGAGGGCCTTCTCTGTGGCAGCTCCGGCCCTCTGGAACGAACTCCCTGCAGGGATTCGGACCCTCACCTCTCTCCAGGCCTTCCGAAAAGCCGTCAAAACCTGGCTTTGCCGGCAGGCCTGGGGTTGATGAGTTCCCCTCCCCTCTCGACTTGTATGGTTGTGTGATTCTCGGCTATTTTAATTACTTGTATTCCCTTTTCCCCTTTTGAGTTGTTCGCCGCCCTGAGTCCCTCCCGGAGAAGGGCGGCATACAAATAATAAAATTCAATTCAATTCAGTTTGTAACCATTTTATTATAGCAAGAGGGTGCCTTTTGCCTAGTGGTGGAGCATAGGCTATGTAGGGAAAATCCATTCCTGTCACCTCCATATAAGTCTGGGAGAAACTGGTTCATCTTCATATTTCTTGATCCGTGAGATTTTTGAAAAGGCCATTTCTGAGAATAATGCCCATGGCAATGTACAAAAGCATGAGAAAGAATAAATGTGCCTTCAAAGTATGTGGTTGCATTAAAGAATGGAATAATAATTAACTTCTGTAAATTCCTCAACCATAGAAACCTATAGACAAACCAGCTGCTCTCCAAACAATGGACGAAGAAATTAACTATTGCCTGCCTCTTAAAACTAAGTGAAACTTTGTTCTGGTGCCTTATAAATGGTTCAGAAAGCTGAGGAACTTCAAAGCACAACTTCCTATTAGAAGCAGTAAATGGAATAAGATCCTGTAGATAATACTGTAATCTCCAGTACTCGAGATATGAGTAGAGGTTTCTGAAGAAAGAAAGGTTCAAAGTACAGTTTAAGATTAGTAAGTTTTAGCTACATTGAATGAATCCCAAATTGGGGTTAGAATGTGTGAAAGGAGTAGCTAAAACCATGGCATTTCTTCAATGAGTTTTGCAATGCAGTGTGAGTTTCTGTATAGGTTGGATGAGCCAGATCCATTTCCTGTAGTTTTAGCTTCCTGCAGATGTATTTAATGGGTAAAGCTCTTTTGTGCCCTTCAGCTCTCCTGCTGTATTTCCATCTCCTAAGATAATGCCTTAAAAAGAAAATTGCAAGACTATGCTGGAAGGGATTATTTGGAAGGACGCGCACTAATTTTTGGGGCTAAAGAGCGTAGTTATTCGCTAAGATAATTGCTTTTCGATGCAGTAAGTGAGTATTCAGTCATGGTCAATCCTATCAGGGTTTAGCCAAACCACATCGGTGATAATTGCATTTCAGGTGAATGCAATATCAAAAAAGTGCAGTGAACATATAGTAAGGACACTTGTTTTTCCCCCAATTTGCAGATTTGATAATGCATCTTTACTGTATTCTCCTTACACACCTTCGTTTTGCCTGTCTATCTTAAGTGCAGCATGTTTTCAGATATTTATTTATTATGTTAGCATGGTACGTTTGCTTTGGCTGGTGTACTATGGCCGTTTATTGAACAACAGATATTGGCTACGGTCATTCAAACCTTTGTCACCTTGTACAGGCTACAAAGGGCTGCCCTTGAAGACTATCCAGGATCTACAACTGATGCATAATGCAATATCTAGTGTACTAACAGGGCAGGGGTGGGTTTCCCGCCCCGTTCCAACCGGTTTGGTTGGAACGGGGACAGCGGTGTCCTCATGCACGCGCGCAGTGCCCGCATGCGTACTAGCGTCTGTGCGATGCTCCAGCTGCTCCTGGAGGATCGCGCAGGCGCTGTATGTGTCCTGCGCATGCGTGGAAGCGCAGAACTCATCAAAACCGGGTAAGGAGCGCGGGCGGGCGGGTGGGCCCTTCGCCATTCCCGGAAGTTACTTACTTCCGGGTTCGCCGACCAACCGGTTCGCGGGGACCGCCACGAACCGGTTGAAACCCACCCCTGTAACAGGGGTAACCTGTTATTGCCATGTAAGAGTGGGACTGTAGGAATTGCATTAGTTGCTGGTTTGTTTCCAGGAACAATTGAGTGACTAATTAGCTACCTATCTTGGAAGAGCACATTGTAGAAGGCTATAGTTATAAGAATTTGGGCACAGTCCAAAGTAACTCAAGTGAGTCTAAGCCTATAATCGTATATAAATTCCAATCATACACTCTTTATCAGTTTAGGGTTGAGATATAATTCCACAGATTTTCACTTTGATGTTTACTTCTTGCAAAAAAAAAAAATTAAGATAGATGAATACCATAGTTTTACTTCCGTGGAGGCACTTTGGGTTACATCCTAATCCTAAACTGGTTTATTAGAAGCTCGGTTTCATTGGTTTCAACAGACCATATACTCGATATAAGATAGGAGGGATTGCATCCTTAGTCAGAAATCAGAGCACTGAACCCTTCAATAAATTTCAGTGAATAAGAAGTATGCATAGCATTTCCTCGTATACCCATCTTAATCCCTTCCATTCCATTTGTAATTGGTATGCTATCAACTTGGTACTTTATATAATTTTGTGTGTTAGCAGAAGGTTATACCCAGCAACTGGTGAGATAGCTTAGACTTTGCTCTAATTCAGGTTTTGCCACAGCCTTTCATCTCAAATTAATCTTCCTTCCCATTTATCCTACAGGTCCTGTGCCTAGAAGTGGCTGTCTGTTGTCTCAGGTCAACAGTTCACATCCAGTCCAAGCTTTGCTCGAAAGCTTTACTGTCTTATCTGGCTGTGCAAGCAAAGGAACTGCTGGATTGCCACAAGAAGTTCACATCCTCAATGTCAGGAATGCAGAAGATGCTGGCCACCATGAAAGAGAGGTATGGAGGGAAACATTCTGCGTCTTGGCCTTAAGCATCACTATCTTTCCAAATCTGTCACCATCTCACTGTCTTGGAGTCAACTCTCATAATCCCCCACAATATTTTATTGGTTTGGTTCATAATTCTGAGTTATGAGGTGGAATCCAACTTTAGTGGACTAGATTGATAAGCCTGCTTTACTTTAGAGAGAGGAGGCTTCAAACAACTTTGCCTAGGATGACAACGTAACTATTATCTTGTTATAGTAGGAGCCCTGGTGGAGCAATGGTAAAGTGCAGAACTGCAGCCTAACTCTGCCAACAATCTAACCTGGGGTACAGTCAGTGGAACTGGATGTAGCTGAGTGTTTACTGGCTGCATTCCCTTCCTGACACCTACATGGAGTTCGCAGCACATTTTTGTGTGATGTGTGGTTTGTGCACTAGAAGAGAAACATCTGCTACCTAGGATTGAACTCTCAACCTGTGGGGTGGTATAGTAGTCTAAATGCTGTTGCTATTATTATATGGCTGAGGAAATAGCAAGGTACAAAAATTTAATTTCAGAGATGCTGGCATTATCATATAGATAATGATAGTAGGAGTGAAATGCTACCGCTTCAGGCCGGTTCTCTCAAACCGGTAGTAAAAAATGCTAATGGTTTGCCTGAACCGGTAGTAAAAAAACCGCTACTGGTTTGGGTGAACTGGTAGTTCTGATGATCACATGTGCGACAATCAGCTGTGCCGCCCGATTTATATTAGCTAGAAATCGTGTGGCACAGCTGATTGTTGGAACCTTTTTTTAACTTTTTAAAGCATTTTTTACTACCAATTTGCCAGAACCCGTAGTAAAAAATGCTAAAAAAAAGTTTTAAAAAGTTCTGACCATCAGCTGGGCGACAATCTGCTGTGGTGCGCAATTTGTATTCGCTAGAAAGCAGAAAGCGCATGTTTGGCGCGCATGCGCGTGAAGCAAACCGGTAGCAGACTTCAGAGCATTTCACCTCTGGATAATAGGAATGAATAAGAATGCTGGGAAGAAGAAAAGAAAGAGTAATTCTTCAGAATTATGACTAGCAGCCATGTCAGTCAATGAACTGTGCAATAGGTCCGCTGTTTCCAAGCCAATTTGCTTTCCAGCAAATCTGTTTAGAATTGTATTTTTGGTATGAAACATTCAGCCTGCCTAATCCACACACAGAAGTAATAGATGTTGCTTGCAGGACTGCATTCTCACAGAAACATTTGTCACCAGGGATCTTTAGGATGGGCTGAGATACAGACCGAAATCTGTGGGAATTAACAGCGATTTGCATTGTAGAAAACCGAGCCTTTCCTCATCTTGCTGATCCCCTGGAATGTTGCAAAGTTGGAATTTAACCTATGTAGAGGTTACTGTGTCATGGAAACCCGACCTAGTTCCTCTCTCTAAATATTTTGAATTTTGAAGCAAATCTAAGTCTGTATAGTAAAGTCCTCTTGTTTTCCCGCTACCGTGGCGCAGATCCTGAACGCTCAGCTTTGTTATCTGATCGGAGGCAGCTACCACGTTTCAGAATCATTATCTAAGATAGGTCTCTGAAAGCTTCCCAAGTAATCCATCCTTCCTGTCTTTTCTGACAATGTTTTATGGCACATTCCATGCCTTCGGTTTTTCCTTTGCTTCCTGCTTCTTCATAAAAGCCGAGTTCCTGTACCTTTCGCGATGGCCCCTGAGAAAATGAGCAGGAAGTTAGGAAAAGACTTCATGACAACAGGGGAAATCGTAAGTGTATAAACAACAAGTTTAGGCCAGTTTTTCCCTTATGTTCCAGAAGCCTGGAAACAAAGCAGAGCAAAGGTTATCATTAACCTTTTTATTTTTATTTTTTTGTTTCTACACAAAAAAAGAGCCCCACGTTTTTCAGTCCCCTTCAGCTTATACCGAGAACAGTGTTACTTTGTCCCTCGTGACATTTCCTGCACTGGACGATGCATCCGGCAAAGGTCAAGATACGTTGACTGAACAATGCTTCGAGCATCTTGGAGGATAAATAGCACTTTTAATTTTATTTTTGATTTGTACCTTGACTAACATGGAAAAATAAGGCAAGAGTAAATAAGAGTAGAAAAGGATGATGGAGGGAGGATAGAAAGTTGGAGGGTGGTAGAAGAAAGAGGTGTATGGAGAGCAGAAGAGCTATAATGGATTTCTATTTTTCTGGGTATTGTTGACAAGAGGAACTGATGTAATTATTATTTAATACTATACGATACGGGCTATGTATAGCGTGACCCGACAAAAGCGCGAACATCATAAGCGCGCCGACAACACCGCGGCGCTAAAACCGCGATGTCAAAAGCGCGCCAACAGCGCGCCGACAGAAGCACAATTTAATTTAAGGTAAGGTTTAGGGTTAGGGTTAGGGTTAGGTTTAGGGTTCCGTTACAGCGCGCTTCTGTTGGCACGCTTTTGTCGGCGCGCTTTAGGGCTAATTAGTCGCTCATTCGTCGCGCGGTTTTGTCACCGCGCTTTAGTCACCGCGGTTTAGTCAGGCGCGCTTTTGTTGTGCGCGCATTTGTGGTGGAACCATGTATAGTATACATGTGAGTGTGTGTTATGAAAATGAAAATGGAAATAAAAATATTTATTAAAAAAAATAATAATAAGGTAAGCCAGTTTACCATACAAACTAGAAGTCAAAGAAACAATCTCAACTAAAGATGGATCAAGAAATAACAACTATGTCAATAAACTTGAATGGACTGAACGCACTAAAAAAAAGAAAAAAAAAGAAAAGAGCCCGGATATTTAATATTCCTAAGAAATTGAAAGTAGACCAGATATGGGTTAATTGGTATAGATAGATGGAGTAAAGAAATAAAACACAATAAAAGAATAGAACAACTCTCAAAAATAATAATTATGAGTAAAACAAGGGGGTCATGATTGGTGGAATCAAATCAGGATGATAGCTGGCATATAGACTGTAGAATGATAGAGAAAAAAGGAAATGATATGGGGGGGAAAATGGACTTATGGAAATAACACCCTCAGGAAAACATAAACTGGATTTGAAAGAGAGACCTATAACAATAGAAAAAGAAAGGAAGGGAAGAAGGAAGGAAAGGAGGGAAGGAAGGGAGTAGGGAACGGAGGGACGAAGGAAAGGAAAGAAGTGGAGGGTGGAAGAGAGAGAGAGAGAGAAAGAGAGATAGTAGGAGAGGAAGAAGAAATGAGGAGAGGTAGGGGAAGAAGAAAGAAGTAAGGAGAGGTAGGTGGAAGGGAGAGAAAGAGAAGGAGAGGAGGGAAGAAGAGAGAAAAGGGTAGGAAGCAGTTTACCATGCCTTTATAGAAAATATTAAAGTTTTTTTTTTATTATTAGAGCCCACATTACAGGTTCTGTATTGCAGGTTACATTAGTTTTTGTTTGGTTTCTTAAACTTACCCAATTACAGTTTCTGCTAAATTTACATGTCTTATATGCTGAGAGAAGGCACAATTGTTTTCTTCCAGAAAATTCTTCAAAATCTTCATGCATTAAACATTCTTCTGCTGTCCTAATTCTCATAGATATATAACATGTAATATCTATGGTATGGATGCGGTGGCTCAGTGGCTAAGTTGCTGAGCTTGTCAATCAGAAAGGTTGGCAGTTCGGCGGTTTGAATCCCTAGTGCCACATAACGGAGTGAGCTCCCGTTACCTGTCCCAGCTTCTGTCAACCTAGCATGAAAGCATGTAAAAATGCAAGTAGAAAAAATAGGAACCACCTTTTGTGGGAAGGTAACAGTGTTCCATGCGCCTTTGGCGTTTAGTCATGCCGGCCACGTGACCACGGAGACGTCTTTGGACAGCGCTGGTTCTGCAGCTTTGAAATGGAGATGAGCAATGCCCCCTAGAGTCGGGAACGACTAGCACATATGTATGAAGGAAACCTTTACCTTATCTATGCTTTTTGATATTTTCTTTGAACTTAAAACTAGCCTCTCATATGTAATCACTACTTCTTCCAAGCACCAAACCTAATGAAGCCAATAAAGATTTTTTTTTAATGTCTGCATTTTAGATTATTACCAGGAAGTGATCATTCAAATGTTGTGAAAAGGTGTTGAATTTCAGGCATTTCCAATGCATCAGAAACATGCTGCCAGATTATTGAGATAGCAGGTTGTGCTTCCGTTAAACATTGCCTGTTTTCCTTCATTTTGCAATTGTGCTTTGAAAAACAACATTGAAATTTAGCTTATTTAAGACATATAAGTGCAAAGCTACACTTATCTACCCAGGGGGGAAATAAAATCTCACTGAGTTCATTCATTCCCAGATAAGTGAATCCATAACTGCAAACTAAAAATATCACACGTGGAATCATTTATTTATGTAGTATATTTGACATAGGAGGGAGCGTGTATTGGATATCTTTGCCATTCGGAGTAATTGGTAAAAAATAATAAAGACAGGGTACATACATACATTCCTAAATGTATACTCATTTCTTAATTTTATTGTGCAACTCAGTTGCATAAGTGACTGCTTCTCATCTTTTTAAAATATTGCATAGCTCCTTCAATTTTTGAATCAGTCAAGTATTACAAATTCTAATTGTGGATAACTTTTTAAATAGCTCATCAAAGTCTGCAGAGTTTAGAACCGAGGTTTTAAAAATTATTCTTCATATTTCCTCCTCTGTTACTTCCTTTAAATCTTCCTTAATTTTCACAGACAGTGCAATTCAGTGCAAACGCATAGAGCTTCATTACAGTCGGGGAAGGGATTAGAAACGGACAGAATTAAAGAAAACTGTGTTATCTATGCCATTCGTATTTCTACTCAAATGGCTCCCATCATTTTCAGACTTCCCTGAAAAAGTGAGGATATCATACTACATGCATCCTCAGAATATAGAAGGACAATAATCAATATGTCTCTGGCCATTCTGAGAGCAGATCTGATTTTTTCAAGGGCGTTTGTAAGATCTAACAAACTGCCACCTGCATGATGAAAACAGTCCTTATAGATCGCGAGTGTCAAAGTCGCGGCGTCACCTTGATGTCACGTGATGTTTCGTAACTTTTTTTCCCCTTTGCGGAGCTGAGGTGGGCGTGGCCTCCTTGTGACGAATCTGGCCTTCAGGCTGCCAGTTTGACATCCCAGTTATAGATGAACAGAGGAGACTGACTAAAATACTGTCAAGTCACTATCAGATTTGTCTACTCCTGTGCTGCGGTAATATTGCAGGCAATAAAATGGCGGTAACCATGTGCTGATTGGCGCAGATCACTAACTTAGTCTTCTGCCCTTGTAATGCTTCCCCAGCATAGCCTGGTTCATTATTTACGGAAAACTGATAGCTTCATCAGCATCAACATTATGAGGGCCTGTGTGGTAGCTGACACCTGTGTAGGATCCAAATTCTAGTGGTTGTGTAGAACAGCAACAAAAATAGTTTACTCAGGAAGGCCCTCAAAATTAGACTTGGAGCCTGCTTAGTCGACAGCACACAAATCGGCTAAAAGCAAATAACGAGTTGAAAACAACAGCTATTGAAAAGACAGCTTATGCCCGAATATGACATTCTTCTTATTGAATAATAAGATTTCCTTTTATGACAGAAGGTGGCCATGCTGCACAGAGAAAAAGGCAGATGATTTGAGTGGCGTCTGTTTATAATAGCTAAAAGCGTGGCAGACTGCAATAGAAGACTGCCAATCCTGTCTCACAATTTGAAAGATTTTCACTTGAAGGCATAAAAATTCCCAGGGAGATAAACATGTTGGAGCTTTCGATATCTGTGATAATGTTTATCTGGTGAAAATTCAATTTCTTAAGATTAATTTTTGCAGCTGTCTGTCTATCCGAGACATTTGTGAAATGCTATAATTGGTATGAGAAAGGGAGCAAGGCAAACTTTGTGGAGGATTTGTCAAACTCCGATGGCACTTGATAAAGTGTTCCCAAATTATGAACCCGTGTTTATCAAATGGTTGTTTCCTGTGGAGCAACATTATGACAGAAGTTTATTTCTTCTTCTTATCCTCAACTTGGACACATTTTCTGCTTTGGTTTTTCAAAGAGCTTGAGTCCAAAACTGTCTCTAAGGAAATCAAGACTGGTTATTTCTTAAGACAATTCAGTAAATTATTGGCGATAAAAGCAAATGATCACTCCCTCCCTCCCTCTCTCCGTTCTCTCTCCTCCTCCCTCTCTCCTTCCCCGTCCCTCCGTCTCTCCCTCTCTCTCCCTTTCTTTCTCTAATTTCTACACTTCCCATCTGTAGTAGACTCTGCGCAGTTTACGAACATCATATTGTAAGATAAAACTGTTATTTAAAGCACAATTAAAAACAGTTTTAAAAGATTAAACTTACTAGTTAAAAAGTTGACAGATAAGGTATTCCAGACACACATTCCCCTGGTGTTGGTTGTTAGTTGTTTTCCTCCCTTTGTGGCAATTTGTTGTTAATTATTTGGAATTCAATTTGGCCCATATTACAAACCTAAGGCATTTTGAAGCCATTCATGTTGCATTTCCTTAGGACTTTGCATTCCCAGTGCAGTTTTGATGCTTGAAACATTAGTATTAGGATTCCAATCTCAGGATTTAGAGTTACATTTGACCCTACAGACATGATGCCTCTTCTGTTTTCAGACAGCAACCAATCTCACGAGCAGATATACAGATATAATATATCTGTATAAAAGAATTGTGCAACCTTGGTCCATCTTTCTGAATATTAAGGTCAATTAAACCCGGAGTTATGAGTTATGAGTTATGAAAGTTTATTTATATGCCGCCCTTTTCCCTGGGGGGACTCAGGGCGGCTTACAACTCAAGGGAAGGGGGAAACAAACATTTAACACATAAGAACAATACATAATTAAAAGCGCAATATTCATACCATTCGGGTGGGTTACAATCTTTAGCCCCAGGCCTGTCGGGATAGCCAGATTTTAAGGGCTGTGCGGAAGGTCTGGAGGGTGGTGAGGGTACGAATCTCCACGGGGAGAAAGACAAATCAGTAGTAAAAGCGAATCAGGGACATTGATCATCAGAATGACATCACCAGGATCCCTGAGTTGTATCTCCAGATGTTAGATAACCGGAGTCAACCTACAGTGTACTATCAGTGCAATTGATACAAAAGTTAGATAGAATCTAACCCTGCGGTAATGTAGATGGTCTTCTCCAGAGCTTACTTGGATGTCCTTCCATCAACTCTACTGACGGGAAGAGTTCATGGGACTTCTTATTTGCAGAGATTCTGCCTTTGTGGATCCTGGGAGTTAGAAATTCCTGCTTTATTTCTCATATGGTGTCTTTTTTATGATGCCCCAAGGCATGCTCTGATCTTCTCAATCATCTCCAAATCTCAATAAATTTTATGGTTATTACTTTTTAAGAGGTGCTAGCCTCACTTTCGCATAGCAAGTGGCCAGTTAGTTTTACTAATTCATACAAGTGCAGAAAACTTTTAATTGGATATATCCTTTCATTGTCCTATTCTTTCCCCAATAACGTATTGTTGTATTAAACTATTTCTCTTTTTACTGTAAAAGCTGGTGAAAGATCAAGATATTTGATTTGATAATATTCCGTGAGATTTGCGAACCCATTGTTTTACTCCCTGACTGTGGTGAGAAGCACTTTCTAATTTCATACAAAATCACTCATTTTATAGATAACTGTCAGAATTACTGTATCTGCTAATGATGTCAGTTAATTTGATTTGATTTGCATATGTGTGCTACAGGTGAATTCTAGAGCCTTATTTCTAATCTAATTAATAAAACTTGCCTACAGAGCCAACCTGATTTGTTCAGTGTGGATTCAGTGTTGTTGTTGACGATGTTTAGTATTTATCCAACAATTGTTTCAATTTATTTATTCTGGACAGATTTGTCTTTTGGATTATTTTCTAAAATACTTCAAAAATTACCGGTCCTCACTTGAAATTCTTTTGAAGTCTAATCACCAGAACTTTCAGAAGAAGCTGTGTGGGGCCACAATTCAGTTTGTCTTGAGTTTTATTTTCAAGAGAAATAAATATTAGTGTAATCATAGTTTAATCTTACAGAGATAAGAACCAATTATTTTCAGCAGAGTTTGCTTTCACCACAGCTGTTCAGAGGGTTGAGGCTAAGGAGTTCAAGCAGTTTAATAAATAGGTCTGTCTTGTGGGAGCAGTTGTTGAGACATATTTATAAATAGGTGCATATACACTTGAATTCACAGAAAATCATGGTTTGTTTTATGAAAGCGTTAAACATGCTTCAGACATGTAGATAGCTTAAGATGCATGTCTACTCTATATCAGTAGGGAGAGAATAGTACAAATACATATATTGCCATGACAAATTTTACTCTAAAATATTCTGTTTCATCTCATCCTCTAATTCAGGGACGTCAAACTCGTGGCCCATTGGCCGGATGTGTCACGTGATGGTCCTGCCCCCGCCCGGTATAGCGAAGGGGGGGGGAGTTCCAATATGTCACGTGATGCCGCCATGATGATGCGAGTTTCAAACCCCTGCTCTAATACTTTCAATACAGGCACCCTTACTAGTTTTAAATTGAAATTTTTGGGAGTTTTGCGACTCATATATTTCTTTTTATATCGGCTTCTGTTTCCAACATAATTTTTTACTCTAAATCTGACATTTCCTGTATTTCTTCTGTGGCACACTTTTTAACTGATCAATCTCTTTCAAATTGTTGGAGAAATACTAATTTGTACATTGAGTTATTCTTTAATTTTACAGCCATGTGGCTATTGTTTCCTACTTTAAAACACTATTCCATATTTAATCCAAAAGCATGCCCTTGTTAAATGGCCTGTCACGAGGAATTAGTTAAACTAACTTTTAAAATACTTTGCATTTGATAAAGAAAAGACTGGTGTCCTTTGCAGCTTAAACTGGGAGTAAATCACATGAAGCTCAAAGCAGCTAAGCAGAAACTCAGATTGCAAATATCTTTTAACTTTTTTTTTTTTTTAGGAATGCTGATATTTATTTATTTATTTATTTGGCTTAATATTTCTCCAGGCTTCCAAGGTCCCTCAGCGGTAATGTACAAAAATGCAACTTGAAATTAAAATTAAAAATTAAAACAATCAAGTGAAACAATTTGAATTCATAACTAAAATTAACAGAACCAGTACTTAACTTTCATCAGTTGTCAACGTTTGTACAGAAAAGATGGGTTTTCTTTGGAAGACCCCAAGAATTAGTACCCTGTCTTCTGCAGAGAATGTGTTCCAAATTGTTGGAGCAACAGAGAAGATTCTGTCCCCTGCCAAATTTATGATAAGTGAAGCTCCCTTAATTGATTTCACAAAGGCTTTCTCTCCTATAGAATGACGTAGGCCATTTCTTTTTTCTTTTTCTTTTTAACTTTGATGGATTGTTTGAGTCATGCCTGGACAAATAAAGCATGCTTATGCAATTGATCCTGGATCTCCAGCAGCACTTAAAAATGCTTAGACGTAAATGAAATAAGAGTTTTCATTTCTCAAAGTGGTGAGGTGAACATTGCAGCTTTGCTCACAGATCTTCTGTTGAAGATACAGCAATACAAGGATATCCAGGTAGTCCTCAACCTAGGAACAGAATTGAGCCCCAAATTTCTGTCGCTAAGCAAGACATTTATTACATGAGTTTTGCCTCATTTTACTACCTTTCTTGCCCCGGTTGTTAAGTGAATCACTGGAGTTAGTTAGTAACAAGGTGGTTGTTAAGTGAATTTGGCTTCCCCATTGACTTCGTTTGTCAGAAAGTTGCAAAAAGTAATCATATTACCCCAGGTCACTGCAATAGCCATAAATACAAGCCAATTGCCAAGTTGTCTGAATTTTGATAATGTGACCATGGGGCAGAGGTGGGTTCCTACCAGTTTGCACCTATTCGTTAGAACCGGTTTGTCAAATTTACCAAACCTATTAGAAGAGGTTCCACCAGTGGACCCGGAAAGCAGGCCACACCTACAGAAGAGGTTCCAAAATTTTTTTGAAACCCACCACCGGTCCTTGGATATGATTATTCCACACTATCATGCTCATATTTATAAAACTCAGTGCCTCTGTGAAAGGTAAGGATGACTACTGCGTTTGTGGTGCAATCAGAACATTGCGTGTGTTGAAGTTGTTTTAACGCAAACCAAAGATGCCTTTTAAAAAACAAGTTTACATCATATTCTTCTGCATGCCAGTGCTGTGTGTGAGGTAATTTAAGGTGGTTCTGACAAGTGTCGTCGGCATCTTCATATCCGGTCACATGGGCGGCAAGCCACTCCCATCCGGTCACATGGCCGGCAAGCCACTCCCACAAAGGAGGCCACACCCACAGAGTAGGTTCCAACAATTTTTGAAACCCACCACTGCCATGGGGATGCCACAGTGGTCATGTGTGAAAAACAAAAGGAAATGGATACTGTGAATTAGTGGCTCTATGCTCTCCTTAAATCCTCAGCTGAGGCTTTCAGTTATAGGGTCTTATAGAAAGACTAAAGCTGCCCAGCAGATGGTGATCCTTCTTCTTTCCTTGTGTTTTATTATTTAATCCCCAAAGAAAGTTGCTGGCATGCTAATAAAGCTTTCAGGATGACCTAGGAAACTCACTGTCCCGTCTAGCCCCAGCTGGCACTATGGTCAGAAAAATGCAGACAGCAACAGCTTGTGACTGGCTAAAGTATTCTCACCCACAAATACTCGTGATAGGATACAAATGTGTGTGCATACACTTACAATTACAACATTGCAACTACACTCACTTAGCACTTTTCCAGAAACCTAGAAACAGGGGTAGGGCTCTAAAATTGTGAATGGCCATCTTGAATGAAAAAACATTTACCCTGTTTCCCTGAAAATAAAACCCAACCAGAAAATAAACCCTAGCATGATTTTTCAGGGTGCTGTAATATAAGCCTGTTCTGACCCCTTCCTCCGTCCAGTAAGGAAAGCTGAGACACACTTAATGAGAATGTCCTTTAATAGCAAGTCCAGACTCTCGGTGGCTGAAAGCCAAGTAAACAAATAGATAAGGACGTTGGCAGCAAGTCCGACAAACCTTGGCAGCAATGCAAACAAACTCTGGCAACAATCCAGCCTGCCAAGTTAGTTTCTCTTTAGTCCAAGCGTTGACCTCAGCAAGAAGGGCGTGGCACAAGCAGTCTCTTTTATAGTCTGGAGAGGAGCTTAATGACCATCAGCTGAGCATAATTACCTCCTGTAATTACGTAGTTGTTCTTGACGCCGAGTAGCCCTTCGACGGCGTACATCCCGGAACAACTCACTGTTGGTTTCTGGATCACTCTCTCTTGTCTCCTCCCCACTGATCCAAGGCTCAGGCACCACCTGGTGGCCAACCAGTCTCTCTGCGCCCTGCTCGGAGTCGGAACCCTGTCCAGGGTCCTCCAGGGCTGACTCATAGGACCCCTCGCTGTCAGAGTCTGGTGGCAGCTCCAACGGCTCCTGCCAGGCCACAACATAGGCCCTACCCCCAAAATAAGCCCCAGTTAAGATCATCAGCCAGATGGGCGCAATTAGTACTGTATTTTCCCCAAAATAAGACCTAACCAGAAAATAAGCCCCAATGCATCTTTTGGAGCAAAAAATTAATATAAGACCCGATCTTATTTTCAGGGAAACGCAGTATGTTTTTGAAAAGCAAGGCAGCGCTCCCTGAATGTTGAATGAGAACCAAAGGAACAAGTAGGAGGAGAACATGTAGACTAGACATATATTCCCCCCCCCCCCGGGTCTAGTGGCCTGAAGTACTCCTACTGGGGGAGCAGCAAGGTGACACAAGCATTTGGGGACATAACAGACATTTCTGTTTCTTCCCATTGTTAAAATAACTTAATAGAAAGTGCATAACTTCAGATGCTGATTTTAGTTATTTTATTTTTAAAATATAGCATTCATTATATGTTACGATACATGCGTATTATGTATATATGTAGTATGTTTCCTATATAAACAGACACTGCGATACACATATATAATAATCAGAACAAGTCCACATTTCTGTGCATACGAACAAGATTAATTCCAGAATCAAAGTTATCTAACTATCCCATTATAAATGCTATCTGCCTCCCTCCCTCCCCACTTCTGCCTTTTCCACATAGGTATCAAAATCTCAATCTGTCCCCTATTTTCTCAATCCTGCCTTGTTGATACAATTAAAAATATAAAGCAAAGATACCCAGTAGTTGACTCAATTATTCCTAATGTATCAGTTGTGTACCATATAGGTCTCAATATAAATTTGGTGTAGGGTTTATGTGCTTTTTAAACTGTTTATTTCTGAGTGCTGATCAAATTAATAGGTCCAAGGAAGAGAAATGTGTTGTGCAAATCGGTTGTTAGAATTAAGTGCAAATGGAAAGCTTTTTGTGGCTGACATGGATAAAGATACTGGCAATGTTTTATAGCGTTTGCAACTCCTGCCAGTAGCAGAGCTACATTTATGTCAGTTCCTTGGGTGTTTTGCTTCTGAAGAGTCCTAAAACTGTAAATTTACAGAACATGTTTGAATAAAGAAGTCTTTCTTTACAGCTAACTCAAGATGGGATCACTGAGAAAGGTATACGGTACTCTTGTTTAGAATAATGGCATTCAAATTGTTTTCCTGCGAACGAAGACCCTGCATTAGCTGGAATTATTCAGTATTGGCTGGGGAATTCTTTGACTTGAAGTTCAGACATCTTAAATATGCCAAGGTTGAAAAACAATACTGTAGGATATAGTAACACAATCTTGAAAGCCTGATAGAGATGGCCTTTGCTCTCTCTTATACCAAAGAGAATCAAGGTGGGGTTATCTTAAGTTTCACCCTGTCCTTTTTCCCAAGCCCAGTGGATGTTTACTTAGCTATTCTGGCATACCTTCAAGGCTAGTTCTATAATCCTGTAGGCCGAAACGTCTTTAATGAGAGTTATCTTATTAATACATTTAGACACACTGTGCTTTCTTTGGATGCACACTCTTCTTTCACTCTTTTTTAGTCTTACAACACCTTTATGAATAAGGTGAGGCAGAGAAATAGTTAATGGCTTCAAGTCACCTATCAAACTGTTGTGACCCGGCAGGAGCCGTTGAAGCTGCCACCAGACTCCAACAGCGAGGGGCCTTATGAGTTGGCCTGGAGGATGTAGAGGACCCTGGACAGGGTTCCAACTCCGAGCAGGGTGCAGAGAGACTGGTTGGCCACCAGGTGGTGCCTGAGCCTTGGATCAGTGGGGAGGAGACAAGAGAGAGTGATCCAGAAACCACCTGTGAGTTGTTCCGGGATGCACGCCGTCGAAGGGCTACTCGGCGTCAAGAACAACTATATAATTACAGGAGGTAATTATGCTCAGCTGATGCTCATTAAGCTCCTCTCCAGATTATAAAAGAGACTGCTTGTGTCACGCCCTTCTTGCAGAAATCAACGTTAAGGACTAACGAGAAACAACCTTGGCAGGCTGGATTGCTGCCAGAGTTTGTTTGTATTGCTGCCAAGGTTTGTAGGACTTGTTGCCAAAGTGCTTATCTCTTTGTTGATTTGGCTTTCAGCCAACGAGAGTCTGGACTTATTAAAAAACATTCTCATTTACGTTTGTCTCGGCTTTTGTTCCTGGACGGAGGAGGGGGGTCAGAACACAAACTATACCAGTGGTTCCCAAACTTGGCAACTTTAAGACTTGTGGACTTCAACTCCCAGAATTCTCCATCCAGCTCTGGCTGGAGAATTCTGGGAGTTGAAGTCCACAAGTCTCAAAGTTGCCAAGTTTGGGAACCACTGAACTATACCGTCTCCTTGATTAGTGTTCCAAAGACTTGGTCATTAAGCAAAATGGTCTCTAAGAAAAGACATGGCTGAAGGAGAGACACACACACACTGTGGAGATTACTGGTTGTTGCCATCTCATTCAGATAAGGTCTCTTGAACAGTGTCTGAAATATTTGTCACAAAATGATTTTTATTAGCATATTTGTGAATGCTCACCAACCAAGGGAAACTGAGAACTGACTTTGCTGTCTTTACCTGAAATTTACACTTTCCCCCCAAATATTGTTCTTTAAAATGTAGAGTCATTTTAAATTCACTTAGAATGCATTGATGAGGCGGACAAGTATGTGTTTGGCTCAGTCATATATACAAAATCATGTACCTATGAAATTTGCTCAGTGGGGAGACAGTAATTCGTTTTGATTATAAGATTTGATATAAGATGAAGTTATAATCTTTTTTTTTAGATACTTACTTCAAAATGGTCTAGTTCACCTGATTATGTTCAAATAACTATCATAGTACTAAAAGGATTTGAGAAACAAGGAAAAGTACTTAGAGAAATGAGTGAAAGACAAATCCTTGTAGCATAGAACATCTGGGCATTTTTAATAAATTGCTAGTGAAGTATTACTTAGAAACCTAACAAGTCAAAGATTATGTGATTAAATGGATGCTAAATTTGGATATAGTAATAGATATGCAACAATGAGACTTTCAATGGAAGAATGTTTTATTCACTCCAAATAGTAGAGATAATTGTGTAACATTGATATATTACTCAGTACTAATTGCAAAATGGACAGTCCATCCTCTAAAAATTGTGAAAAAGCACTTAGCAGATTGGGTCATTCTTTCTTATTTCGTGGCAATTGGATAAAGCTCAACAATTCTGGAAGATTATTTCTACCCAAATGAGACACATCGTAAAAATTGAATTTTATTTCACACTATTTGTTAAATGAAACTTTATTAAACCTATTTCTAAAAAATATGTTAATGTTTGACCATGCAAAATGGTGCAAGGATATTGCATGCCATTTCCTGGAAAAAGTTCTTTGATCTCTTCATTGGAAGAGTGATTTAACCAAGCTGTGGGAATGTATTTTGATGCTTAGAATGACTTCATGTTTTAAAAGTTAATCTGACAGTGAATGCATCAAAGACACATTACAGCAATATGAATTAACAATCATTGAAGCTGCCAGAAGAGCAAGAGCCATAACTTTGTGTCTTCCTTGACACATGAAGTGATTTAAAGATGAGGAAGAGGAGGAGAAGGAATCTGACAGAATTTAATTCAAACTGGAAACCATTTCTAAATCACAGTTAAATATATAGACCTGTACTCCGCGAGCTGCACTAGCTTCCTATTGGTCTCTGGGCGCAATTCAAGGTGCTGGTCATTACCTTTAAAGCCCTATATGGCCAAGGACCCAGATATCTGCGAGACCATCTTCTGCCACATATTTTCCAACGACTGATAAGATCACACAGGATGGGCCTTCTCCGGGTGCCATCAGCCAGACAATGTCGGCTGGCAACCACCCGGGGGAGGACCTCTGTAGCCGCTGGAATAAACTGCCCCCAGAGATCTGGACCAGGGGTGGGTTTCTCGCCCCGTTCCAACTGGTTCGTGCAGCTCCAGCTGCTCCTGGAGGATCGCGCAGGCGCTGTATGCGTCCTGCGCATGCGTGGAAGCGCAGAACTCATCAAAACGGGGTAAGGCACGCGGGTGGGCCCTTCGCCGTTCCCGGAAGTTACTTACTTCCGAGTTTGCCGACCAACTGGTTCGCAGGGACCGCCGCGAACCGGTTGAAACCCACCCCTGATCTGGACCCTACCCACTCTCATGGCCCGAAAGGCTATTAAGACCTGGCTATTCCGGTAGGCCCCGGGCTGTTGAACTCATGACTGAGTTCCAGCCCCGATTAGACTGGGTGTATGTTGCGTTTTTTTTTTAATCTATGTTTCTGTGTTTTTTAACTTTTCTATTTTTAAAATGTATTGTTGTAAGCCGTCCGGAGTCCTTCGGGATTGGGCGTCCTATAAATTCATTAAACATCAACATCAAACATCAAACATCAAACATCAAACATCAAACATCAAACATATACAAAATTTGAATTTCTTTATGCATAGAGCCTATATTTCAATTTTATGAAATTTTAAAATCAGAACACTCTACGGTATCTGTAAGGTTGGAATTTGTTGTCTCATTTGGTGATACATTTTATCTCGCCCATGGATCCTCATGTTCATTCTTTGATTAGAGCTTAATGGTGATTTCTAGTCTTTTTCTTTCTTTTTGGTGCAGCTGGTACTCCTAATGTGCTGAAAAGTACAGTGTCCAAAAATCTGCTGTACACTTAAAATGCATTTGGTTTCCATAGTAGATTTCATGGGTTTATCAACAACAGAACACTGAGGAAACACTTGCTTGAAGATGGAAAGTTTGAAATCATCAGTGAGAGATATGATTCAACATGTTTAATCACCAGATAATTCAATCCTAAATTTAATTGATTTAATAGAGACTCATTTTAATTCATCATGGTATGTTTGAATTGGTGACAGTTGTTTTTCAGACTGTTTTGGTTCTGTTTTTGTGGTTTGTTGTTGCTTCTAAGGAACATAACAACAGCAACAGAAAAAAAAAACTTAACTTTGAAGTGTGATGTACTGTTTGGTTTCATCCCCAAGCTATCTGGTAACTATTCCACCAGAAAAAGTAGATATTTTTTTATATCTGGGGAATATGCAGACCAAAAACAAACTAATTTTATAACAGATCTCCCAGTTATAGTCAAAATGTTGAAAAGCCTGAAAAGACATCTCTTAACTATTCCCTTGCTATGCATTTTTAGTTTGTTATTCCGCAACTTATATGTCCACACTTGCCAAATGTGGACTTCTTCCTTAATAAACATCTGTTAAGAGTTAGGTGTGCGCCAGTGGTGGGATTCAATTGATTTAACAACAGGTTCTCTGCCCTAATGACCAGCTGGGTAGGCGTGGCTCAGTGGTCATGTGACTGTGTGGGCATGGCCAACTCAACATCACTCAGGTCGATGGGTGCTTCACCTTAGCTGTGACAATGTAATAAGGGTTAAGTGGAGAGGCGGTTTCTGTAAGCAGGGCAATAAAGATGAGGCTAGAAACAACACCATAATGTTTCCTTCCTGCCTTCCTTACAGGATTAGCCCTGTAAAGTGGAGAAAAACAAATGGAAATTTATTCCAACAACCAGTTCTCCGAACTGCTTGGAAAGTTAACAACCAGTTCTCCCGAATAGATGCGAACTGGCTGAATCCCACCACTGGTGTGCGCATTATAGCTTTCATATATGGAGGAATACATTTATTGTTATGTAGTATGTTCTTTTCTATACCACTATACATTCTATCCCTCTTCAAGACATAATATGATTAGCAGGTTGGGTTTTTCAGTTCTCTGATTAGGCTGATGGGGTTTGAATGTGCTGGGATAATGAGGGAGAGATAAATTCTGTTCCTAAGATAGTTTCATTTTGCTGGGGTGGGGGAATGGAATGACAGTGTTCAGTGACTAAAGAAATAATAAACAAGGAATGGAAATTAGAGAACAAACCACAGATAATTCTATGACATACAGTAACCCTGGGAGATTCATACTGTTCTTGTTTAGGCCCCAAAATGTACAGAAATCAGTAACTTGACACCAGAACCAATTTTAAGATTTATGTGTGTATTATTAATAAATCATTAGCATCTGGATGTAAATAATCGAACAAAAAATATTTATTGTGCATTGTATAGTAGGAGATGAATTCAGGATAGACATGTATTCAAAACTTTTGTAGAGCCTTGGATTGTCTTCCTTCTTCCAGTATTGCGCCACCAACAGTCTTGCTGCCGTTATTAGGTGCAGAATCAAGTTAGTCTCTACCACTGTAAAATCAGTACATATACCTAATAAAAATAACTGAGGAGTAAACTTTATCCTTCTTTTAAAGATATTTTGCATAACCCACCATATTTTTATCCAAAATATGCCTTAACCTTTTGGCAGGTCCACCATATATGATATGCCTTAACCTTATCCAAAATGCCTTAACCTTTTGGCAGGTCCACCATATATGATAATATGTAGCATCGAGAGAACCACACCTCCAACATTTAGGCTGTACATTCGGATACATAGAAAGCCAACTTTCTAGGATCTATATGCCATCTATAGAACATCTTGTAAAAATTTTCTCTCAGATTTTGAGCTTGTGTAAATTTCACATTTCTTACTCAGATTCTTTCCCATATCTCCAACATTATTGGTTCTTCAATATTTTGAGCCCATTTTATCATACAATCTTTAACTAATTCTGTTTCCGAATCCATCTGGACATTGAAAGTCACAAACTTAGCCGAGATGGCTAAAATATCGGCATATCTTAAAGATCACTCAAATGAGAGATATAAACGAGACTGGAAAAAATGGATTGACTATATACAAAATAAATACTGGACCAAGAAATTCCAGTTAGCCTATGCTTAAGATCAGAAATGATTTAAATTGTTTAAAGTTAGTTCAGCAAGAAGAAGCTAAGGTCAATGTAGAATGTCATTAATTTCTTTATTTCTTTTTTCTCAATAGATTTTAGACTGTGTTAGTTAAAAATCCATACCGTGTACGGGTTCTGGGAAGTCAGGGGGGGGAAGGAGGAGGGGGGTTGGGGGTGGAGGGAGGAGGGGCATACAAAAAAATTGTACTTCAATGTTTTAATGATTGACGAATGATGAAATATTTGTGTTTTTTAAAAGAAATAAAACCCTTTGGGATATGGAAAAAAAAAACTTTTGGAGAGCCCTATAACTATTGACTTTTATAGTCCCCAGACTGAATATGGCTATTTGAAAAATATTTTTGGTCTTTCTTCTCTCCCATTTTTCAGCCGTTGTCCCCAATCCCCCCCATCCTTCTCAAAATGGCTTAGATGGAAAACTCTCTTGGCTGGATTTCCTCAGTAATAGGGAGTTAAATCTTCATTCTAGCTATTTTTATATAGGTTTTATGGGACTCTTGGGTTAAGAAGCAAGGCCATGGAGTTTTTTGAGCTCTCTGTTATATCCTGGTTGACCTGTTCACTATTACTTGTTTTGCTGTTTGGCAAAGCAAGGAACTGATAATGCAGACAGACACATAACAAGTTTTTGTACATTTTGTATTTCACAAGATGCTCAAACCACATTATGAACTGTATGTATCTGTTTGTCTTGGTTTGTCGGGACCTAAACATCAGCCAAAACTCATGGTTTTGCATTGCCAATCACAATTTTGCCTAATTGGAACATAGCTGAGTGCTACTGATGTAGGAAACATTATATGGATCTGGTGCATTATCCAAAACAGAATGCTTTTGTGAATTGTTGGTTTAGCTTTGTGTCAGGTTCTTGCTCATTGGATTTTGTCTAAATCTTATTTCTTCTGCTCTGGCTGTAAGACCCAGAAACATATTACTGTATTTTTGGAGTATAAGACGCACCAAGGTTTTGAAGAGGCAAATTAAAAAAAAAAGTAGGTAGGTAGATAGGGGGAGAGGGAGAGAAATACAGTAGGTAGGTAGGGAGAGAGAGAGAGTAGGTAGGTAGGTAGGTAGGTAGGTAGGTAGGTAGGTAGGTAGATAGAGGGATAAAGAGGCAGAGAAATACAGTAGGGAGGTAGGGAGAGAGAGAGTCGGTAGGTAGATAGAGGGAGAGGGAGAGAGAGAGAAATACAGTAGGTAGATAGGGAGAGAGAGAGAGAGTAGGTAGGTAGGTAGGTAGATGTTTCCAGGTGTATTTATCCATGTGCTGGAGAAGGAAATCGCTAACAACCTGCAGCACCTAAGACTTGTTTCTGCTGGCACAGCACTTGATCAATGTAATTCTCATCAACCACTCTAAGTAAAGAGCTTTCCGAAAGGAAAAAAAAAGTTTTTGCACTCAGCAAACCTCCCCAAAACAGCCCATTTTTGGCAAAAATGGGCCCGTTTTTTTCCAAATAAAAGGCATGAATAGCCTGGGGGGGGCTTGCAGAGTCCTCCGGGGGGGTGGAGGGGCCAAAAATGAGCAGAAAACAGCCCTTTTTTTGTGAAAACTGGCCCATTTTTGTCAAAAAATTTGCATGCATAGCCTTATGGAGGCTTATAGAGTGCTGCTGGGGGTTGGGGGGGCAAAAAACGGCCCATTGTTTGCTCATTTCTGCCCCCCCAGCCCCCAGGAGCTCTCTGAAAGCCTCTATAAGGGTATGCATGGCCAATTTGGTGAAGGGGCAGGGCTTCGGGGGGCAAAAAATGCTGTATTCGATGTATAAGACACACCCAGATTTTCAGCCTCTTTTTTGAGGAGAAAAGGTGCATCTTATACTCCGAAAAATACGGTATATATTAAGGTGACCAGACATCCCGCTTTTGGCGGGACAGTCCTGATTTTTAACAATTTGTCCCGCGTCCTGCGGCGTTTTAAAAAAGTGCTGGTTTAAAAAAAAAATTAATCAAGGAACACTCCCCCCCCCCACACCGGTCAATGGTGTCCCGCTTTACCAATGTTAAAATCTGGTCACCTTAGTATATATGGAGCTTATGAGCAAACAGTTGTATTTCTAAACTTTGTTCAATAAGAACAAAAACTAAACGATGTCGGAAATATTTAGCATATTGGTGAAGGAGCCTGTTTTAGAGATCAACATTTGGAAAAAAATAACTGGGCCAAATCCAGCCTCTGAGAATTAGAATAGTAGTGTTGTTCATGCTGTTGAGTTAATATCAGCCTCAGGTGGGAAATTCTAGTAATATCCACAGAAGGTGATTCAAGACAGATCTATCAATACAACTCAGTTTGACCTATCTCAAGGGTAGTGTTCAATTTTAACGAGTGTGAACTTCAACTTCTATGCTAGCTGGAGAATTTGGGGAGTTGAAGGCCACATCTTTTATAGTTGCCAAAGTTGAGAAATGCTACTCTAGTGGTACCACAAAAGTGAGCAAGGAAGATAGCTGAACCTAAGGTAAAATGAGTGTTGGATGACTCCCATCTATTTGCTACTGTACATCAAACTTTGCTTTCTTCTGGTTGACATTAGTGGCTCCAATTATAATTTTGGACTTCTCCTTGAGTTTTATGGATTTATGCTGGCCAAAGTTACCCTAATACAAGCTAGGCATCCATATACATTTTCTAAACTTTCTTTAAAAATATGTGGTGCAGTTGGATTTATAATTCTGTGACAATCATCTTAACAGTCGTCTTCAAGGTAATTTGGAAGGTCTAATCCAGGTGTAATGAAGAACAGTTTTCATGAGTGACCATTTTGGGTTGCGATTATTAGAATTAATTGTGGGCCAACACACCTGGAAACCAGCAAATTAAGCAGGCTCCCCTAAAAGATGCAGTGGACTAGTTTTTATCCAGCCAATGAATCAGGCTCATATAAAAGTTCCCTCAAAACCAGGGGTGGGTTTCAACCGGTTCGCGGCGGTCCCCGCGAACCGGTTGGTCGGTGAACCCGGAAGTAAGTAACTTCCGGGAACGTCGAAGGGCCCGCCCGTCCGCCCGCATTCCTTACCCGGTTTTGATGAGTTCTGCGCTTCCACGCATGCGCAGGACGCATACAGCGCCTGCGCGATCCTCCAGGAGCAGCTGGAGCATCGCACAGACGCTAGTATGCATGCGTGCGCTGCGCGCGTGCACGAGGACGCCGCCGGCCCCGTTCTAACCGAACCGGTTGGAACGGGGCAAGAAACCCACCCCTGCTCAAAACATAATGTTTGAATGTTGTGATTTGAAGATAGAAACTTCTCAGGCTTACAACTCATTTTTTCCTCTCCCATGCTTTTCTGAACAGCTGTCTCAATATGGGCACTGTAATTTGATATATTTTACCCTGCATTTTTAACACGATTTTGTAATGGCTATGCTGTGAATTAATCTGGAGTCCTTCCCACTAGCAAGGTGCTTCACCATATTAAAACCTTTAGATATTTACTTTTATAATGACATTGTGTGTGGGAGTGTGTAATGTGTGGGATTTCCCGTCCTAAAGTTATATAAAGCTAATAGGGTTTGTTGATTGTTTTCTTAATTATTTTCCAGTATTATGCCCTAGTCTGTTCTTTGTAATATAAATTACTCTGCTGGAATAATAGGCATGAGCTCTCAGTCTGTTTTTGTAATTTGGTTGCTGTGGTAATATTCAGCCTTCCACAATCCTGGCATCTCCAGGGAGACCAAAATTGTTGCCGTCTTTACCAACTTGATGTTGTCTATGTTGTAGAACATTTCTGAAAACAAATCCTAATTGTATAAATTTGCACTGAATATATATATAGATAATGCCCATGTTTAAGGTGCAAAATAAAGTAAGTGTCGTTCTAGAAAAAAAATGAGAATTTTCTACAAGCATGGCCATTTATTTTTTTAAACCACAATGCTGAACTTGCATTTACTTTTTGATTAAGTGCTGGGAAATGGATTTTTAAAAGAGAATTATAATCTTTTCTGAGAGAAAACAGTTTCAGAATATAGATTGATGGATTGTGTGATTTGATGTTTCTTATATAAAAACCAGACTGAATATAGAAAACTAGAGAGTTATGAAAAATAATTCTAATCTTTTCTTTGGCACGTAATCTTTCTACATGCAAATGCCTATTTAAATGGTAGACAAACATGGGGTTTTTCTATCCAAATTTTAAAGTGTTATATAGTCCAAGGTATACTTTATCACAATTTTTGCTTAAAAGTGGCCCTGACTTTTAATTATCTTTCCTTTATTGGCATAATCCTGACTCATTACATTAATTGTGTTAGCCTCATGTACTGCCAAATCTGTCCTTGTCCTTAGCCTTTTCACTTTTATCTGCTGATTGTGTCCTGTTGTATTTGGTATATCTTTAATTCTTTAACAAAGTTAAGAGGGAAGTTGAATAATAAAAAAAAAATCTTGTTTATACAGGCCCATGAAGGAAACATGCCACTATGTGGGGGTTAGTATGTCCTGTATTCCAAACATTGATAAGGTGAAAGAAATCTCCAAAACAAAGCAAACACATGATTTACAAACAAGGAGAGCTTTTATGATAATTGCCAGGACGGAAAAATTTTTGTGCCCTTGAACAGGTCTTCTTCACAAATGCAAAAATCTCTTTTCTGATGGTTCTTTTAATTAGCAAACCTCCTCTTACAGTTACCTAGGTTATGTCTAAATTTCCTCCAGCCCACGCTTTGCACAAATAATATTCTCTTCTTGTGCCCTGAACAGGGTCATGAGATCCATGTGCTTCTTGATGCTGTAGGAATTTATAATATCAAAGATTGCAAATTCAAGGGAACGATCTGAAAATCAGCTAGTACGTATGAAACCAGGTTGCAACAAAGTGAAAGGGCATTGTCTCCCTGGCACTTTTGTGCTGTATGGACTTCAACTCCCAGAATTCCAGTAAGCAGGGTTGAATCTGGAATGTTTTCAGAATGCTGCATTGCTTGTTACTTTCCTCTCTTTTTCATCATTATGTTATTGATATTTGCATGACGTAAGACAATGCCTCCCTTTTAAGTCCTATTTTGCTGGGTCAAATGGCAACTAAGATGTTCGTGTCTTTACTATCGTCGCTCATTATAATTAGCAGATTGGATGATTTCAAACAGGGATGTTCTTGCTGGTTCCACCACAAAACCGCGGTAGACTAAAGCGCGCTCGACGAAAGCGCGTACGTGACATCATCACAGCGCGATGAAAACAGCACGCTGTGAGCGGTAAAGTTAAAATTAACGCGTAAATCTAAACCTAACCCCCCCAAACCTAACCCTAAACCTAACCCTAAACCTAACCCTTAACCTAACCCTAAACCTAACCCTAACCCTAAACCTAACCCTTAACCTAACGCTAACCCTAACCCTAACCCTAATGCTTAACGTAACCCTAAACCTAACCCTAACCCTTAACCTAACCCTAACCCTAACCCTAAACCTAAACCTAACCCTTACCTTTACGTGAATCAGCTTGCTTTAAAAGCGCTTTTTAAAGCGCCCTTTTTTCTCCGCGGTCGTATTTGTCGCACTGCTGATGACGTCAGGTACGCGCTTTAATCGGGCGCGCTTTAGTGCACCGCGGTTTTGTTGTGCCACGGTTCTTGCCAGCCCTGGTCCTTGAGGAGAACTATGCCCAGGATGTAAAAACTATGATTTGGAAGTTTCAGGTTTAATTTTTAACTCGGTCATGAGCTAAATGTGTTCTTAAATGTACCACTCACCTTCACACACACACACACACCCCGCTTCCAGCTCTGCCTGTAACTTAGAAAATCCCATGTTTTTGAGACATGGTGCAATTTTATTTGGCAAGATGCCTTCAGGCACATCCTTCACTTCCATCCTGTTGCTCTTTACATTCCCTAACTTGCATGTCTAATCTTGCCACTGTTGGGGGGAGGAGGAGGGCTGAAGAGAGTAAGACACAAAGAAGGTATTTCTTCTTCCCCTATCTTCTTGCCTGGAAAAGACATAAGCTTCAGTTCAGCACATGCCAAATGATGCTACTCTTGACATTTCATTCATTCGTTAAAGGTAAAGGTAAAGGTTCCCCTCGCACATATGTGCTAGTCGTTCCCAACTCTGGGGTGTGTGTGCTCATCTCTGTTTCAAAGCCAAAGAGCCAGCGCTGTCCAAAGACGTCTCCGTGATCATGTGGGCGGCATGACTAAACGCCAAAGGCGCACAAGACACTGTTACCTTCCCACCAAAGGTGGTTCCTATTTTTCTACTTGCATTTTTTATATGTTTTCGAACTGCTAGGTTGGCAGAAACTAGGACAAGTAACGGGAGCTAACTCTGTTACACAGCGCTAGTGCTTCAAACTTTTCTGTTCAACAAGCTCAGCGTCTTAGCCACTGAGCCACCGCGTCCCTCCATTCATCAGTTATGTAACCCTTAAGTGCTGTTGATGTTGAGATTTGGCCTTACTCTTTCTGTAGAAAATAGAAAAAATTGTTTCAAATCTGAGAGCAAGTCTATGCGCAAATTACTAGGTGGCCCCTGATGTAATTAAGCCCCTATAGCAGAAATGCTAATTATTATTAATTTATTGCTGAATTGGATCAAGTGGTAATTGTGGTGTCTTGAGTTATTTTTTTTTAATCTTACAGGTTGTTTTGCATTTGAACCCAATTGCTTCAATGCATATTCATCAGAAACCTTTGGTGTTCCTCCTGAACTCTCCCGTGCCTCTAACATGGAAAGTGAAAACAGAAAGACTTGCTTTGGGGATCCAGAGACTTTTCATTGTAAGTATTTGAAATATCCTGACCTTGTGTAGTAATGTTTCATATGCGACTGATGGATATGGACAGAGAAAAATAAATGTTAATTAACTCTCAACATTTCAACAAAAAATCTCTTAGGGGCCGGGTGGGGGCTTATTTGAATTTTTGTTTAACATGGGTGGTGGTAGAGGAAGGTTATAGGGTTGCCCTTACTGTGTGATTATCGACTACAGTAGGTTTCCTGCTTTGATCAACCGTGGCGCCTCTGACAGATCACTATCTTTAGAAGATGCAGTAGCTATAATGTCAAAGGTTAAGAGCACTGTAAGAAATTAGTAAGAAACTTGCTTGCTGTGTGGTCTGCCAGCAAAATTCCTGTTGAGTTGAGCCCCTTATGATCAGGACAGAGTTTGAGCTGAGGTTTTGGTAAAGGCTCAATCTTAAGCCCAACATGAAACCATGGCATGTTTCTGAAGAACGGTCCCGCAGTCACCTACTATTTAATAAATTACACACATTGACCATTGGCCAGGATGTGCTGTTAGTAGAGCTGACCAGACAGATTGTTTGGGTTGAATTTTTAAGCTATGATATCATGTCTCATGATGACTCCTTACAACTTCATCATTTAACATCCCAATTTCTGAAACAAACATTATTTAATAGATTATACAAGAGTTATACAAGCCACAAATAATCTCTGGAAAATGTCACATCTGGCACCTGGAAGGACATTCTCCAAAATAATGAATATAGTATTGTATGACAGTTCTACAAAAGGGCATCGCCAGTAAGGAATCAATCTTTCTTGGATTTTAAAAGAAAAAAAATATTTTTTTTAAATTGCAAAACTATTAAAGAAATCTCCAAAAAACTATTATGCATACTTACCGAATGTGATATGTTTCTATGCATTTTCTTTGATATATAGTATGTTTTTTTTCCTGTGCTTTTAAAATAAAATACATACTTTTGGTGCACAGTTGTTGAACTGAGAAATAGTGGCAGACAGTCTTTGATGGATTTGGTGAATGAATGTGCCAGTCCATAAAGTGTTCTGTTTTGTTGGACAACACATTGCTTAAAATGAAATCCCCCATTTTCATTGGTACTTTTCACTGGAGAAAACTATATTGTGATGGCTCTTCCATCTAAATCTCATAGAAAATATTTTGGATAAGTTTAATTAACCTGAATAACTGTGTGAGGAATGGACACAGCTCTACAGAATGTGACCTAAAGCATAAGAGAGAAATCACGTGGACTAATTCTCCTGAAGTCATACAATTTTGTATGAAGAAGTGGAATCAATCCAATGAAATGTTTTTCCACATCAAAGACTCCCTGAAATATCCTTTTTTTAATATAACCGTGAGTGGAAAGGGCAATTCCACCTGCTATAGCCTTTCAATTTTGAATTTACTGATATAATTCAGGCATAAATTTATGAATGGATGAAGAGTTTTTACCCTCTCTCTATATACACATCATTTTCTGTGTTTGCAGGAAGATTGAATACACCGTCCATTAAAAAATTAAAATGGTGCCTCCTATTCATTGAAAAAGAAAGACTCTCAGTCGTGACATATGTTTACCATGATTTTAGTTTATCTTGGATTTCTTTCTGACCACATGATTTTAAGAGGTTCTTAATTGGTTGTCAATGTTTATTGATTTATTGATTTAATACTTTTCCCTGATTGGCAACGGTTGACAGGACCCTGTTTAAGCAGTAAAATTGTAACAAATAAGTGAAGAGAGATTTATAACAAAGTGAGATGTGGGAGAGGAAGAAGGAAAAAAATAATACATTAGTAGCCAAAAAGGTAAAATTGAATGAAACGTAAATTTTCCAATGCCTTCCTTCATAACAGAGAGAACTTATTTTTATGCCACCAATTTAGCCTCTCCCACCACCATCACATCAATGTTATTGACCCCTGCTGAGGAATATGTTTTCCTCTATATCACCCAACAAAATATGTGGTGGGTCTTTTTGCTGAGAAAATAGCCCAAAAGGAGATAATCAAACAATCTTTTTCTCACCCTCATTTTGTTTTATTTGTATTTGTATTTGTATTTTATTATTTGTATGCCGCCCTTCTCCGGGAGGACTCAGGGCAGCGAACAATTCAAGGGGGGGGGGGGGAAAGGGGGAACATAAAAGACCAAATACAAATAATAAAAGTAGACAACAGTCGCACAACCATACATGTTGAGAGGGGAGGGAACTCATCACCCCCAGGCCTGCCGGCAAAGCCAGGTTTTGACGGCTTTTCGGAAGGCCTGGAGAGAGGTGAGGGTCCGAATCCCTGCGGGAAGTTCATTCCAGAGGGCCGGAGCTGCCACAGAGAAGGCCCTCCCCCGGGTAATAGCCAGGTGGCATTGGCTGGTAGATGGCACCCGGAGGAGGCCAACCCTGTGAGATCTAATGGGTCTGTGGGAGGTAATTGGCAGCAGGCGGTCTCTCAAGTATCCAGATCCAATACCATGAAGGGCTTTATAAGTTACGACTAGCACCTTGAAGCGTATCCGGAGACTGATCGGTAACCAGTGCAGCTCGCAGAGGATAGGTGTAACGTGGGTGTACCGAGGTGCACCCACAATCGCTCGTGCGGCTGCGTTCTGGACGAGTTGAAGTCTCCGAATACTCTTCAAGGGCTGCCCCATGTAGAGTTTTACCTTTCAATGGCTGTGATTTTTCAAAACAAAGATCCAATAAAAGAATTATTTAAAATATGCATTTATTTACCCAGATTTTAGGCCTTCCAATCCAAAAGATGACTCAGAAAATTATAAATTGTAAGAAGTAAAATAACATTTAAAAAAAACAGTTCTTCCATATCATGCCTAAAGTAAAAAGGACCTGCCAGAAACCCTAATCCAGAGTATTTCTGCATGCTAGCTGGGGAATTCTGGGAGTTGAATCAATTAAAAAAAGGAGTTTGAATTTACTATATTTTAAGAAGTTAATTTGCACTGAAAAGCAGTGCAAAAACTTCTAACTTATTAGCAAATAAATTATGCTCACCTATACTGATGGACTAATTTAATAGCGGTAGTAAATCACTATGAAAGATTGCTATCTTTAGTTACTTGTGCATCAAATATTCTTGAAAGTGAATTGAACAGAAGTTGGAAGATAATCAAAAAGAAGCTGCAGTTCATATGTCTAATGGAGCATAGCTCTGTGTTAAAATGCATAGAGTGTGCTGTAAATTAATTCATGTAATGGAGTATTATGTTTCATAACATACTAGCACCTGAGCTACATTAATCTGAGCAGGGACTCTCCTGGGTCTTGAAACTCAATTCCTCTTTAAAGCAAAACATGGATCATATAATTGGGTTATTTATGGTCTTTCTACAGTAAAGTTTTATGACTGGAGTTGTCATGATTATATCAAACATATTTTGCAGTCTTACAGAAATCAAACTTCCCTTTGGTAAGACACCTGGATTTTATCGCTTCCTTCTCTTTGTTTTTTAATAACTGCTTCAGCTGAATTGATCAAATAGGTAGAAAGAATAATTCCCGTTCCTTACCAATTGTGTATAAAAATAATCTAGCTTTGATTGATTTTATATTGTGAACATGGCAGAACATTCTTTCCATACGCAATTATTTAGCTCAAACTATCTTGAGTTTTCCTCAGTTCATTGATGGTCGTGTATTTTTTTTCTCCTTGAACTTCTACAGTTCCTTTTATTTCTTCTCTAGATTGTGTTTGTTCCCCCTCCCCAAATTTTTCCATGAGTGAAGAATTACTAAAAGAGCCGAGGTGGCGCAGTGGTTAGGGTGCAGTACTGCGGGCCACTTCAGCTGACTGTTAGCTGCAGTTCGGCGGTTCAAATCTCACCGGCTCAAGGTTGACTCAGCCTTCCATCCTTCCGAGGTGGGTGAAATGAGGACCCAGACTGTGGGGGGTGATATGCTGACTCTGTAAACCGCTTAGAGAGGGCTGAAAGCCCTATGAAGCGGTATATAAGTCTAACTGCTATTGCTATTGCTACTGCATAATAGTTAATGTTAGCTGTTAGATTTCATTTTCCATCTTTATTACTCAAATTGGCGAACATGCACGATACTCCTTTCTTCCTTCTATTTTCTCCACAACAACATCCCGTTAGATGGGTTGGGTTGAGAGAGAGAGTAACTAGCCCAAAGTCACCCAGCCCATGACCCGTCAAAACCGCGGACGACAAAATCGCGCTCGACGAAAGCGCGCATTTGACATCATCACAGCGCGACGAACAAAATTAAAAATTGAAATAAAAATAAAATTAAAGCACTTAGGTTAAGGGTTAGGTTTAGGGTTAGGTTTGGGGGGTTAGGGTAAGGTTTTCGCTTTATTTTTACATTTATCGATCACAGCGCGATGTTTTCGTCGCGCTGTGATGACGTCAAATGCACGCTTTCGTCGAGCGCGATTTTGGCGTCCGCGGTTTTGTGGTGGAACCCACCCAGCCAGCTTTCATGCCTAAGGCTTGACTAGAATTCACAATCTCTTGGCTTCTAGCCTGATGCCTTCACCACTAGATCAAACTGGCTTTGATGAACTACAGCTTCTAGCAGCTATGCTAACTAGGAACAGTAGCTTTTGCAGGACTGCAGCTTCTGATCCCCAATGGACAAACTTTGTATACAAAACCCAGTTTAAATGAGAGAGGGCCAAATTAATACTTCAATTTCAGTCCTCATGGCCCCATCGATCCTGCCGCATAATCGGAAGAGTCGTAGTTGGATCAATTAGGAAAAGGAACAATTTAAGCTACATTAGTGGAATGTTCTACCTTCCTATCTTAATTCTCCACAAATCCTGCACCGTTTGGAGTTTCGGTTAAAAGGAAATCCATAGAAGAGAAAACCTAGACAATTACACCTGTGTCTTCAAAGGTATGTGAGATATCTGGCTTATGGAACAAAGCAGCTTTATTAGCAGAGCTTTTTAAATCTAGAGATACTTAAAACTCCCACTGGTTGTGGGAGGTTTTTTCATTCCCCCCCCCCGCCTTCTCTTTCTTTCTTTCTCTCTCTTTTAAGTATCTCCAACTACAGCACCATTTTAGACGGAAAGGGAATTCCCCCCCCTACTTTGGCTAATTCCCCTCTCTCTGTCCTCTTTCCTCCCACCCTTCTTTTTCAAGCTAGTTTCCACAAGAACATGTTGGCAGGAGGCCACTTTTTCGTGTTTTCTTTTGGTGTCAGAGTGGTGGCCTTTGCAGGTGCTGCTCAGCTGGTGGAAACTTTTGCTTCAAGCGGTGGGCCCTTTGACTTTCACGGCTCCAGATCTTTCCTGCTGGATTGAAACTGGTTGTTATGGAAACTACAATGAAACTTCCTTAGATACCTCATTCTGTGGTTGCATGGCATCCTAGGTTTAAATAGCCAATTAAGATCATGTGTAATAGATTACTATGTTAAACGGTTTTGGCCACAATTTTTTTTGGGAGGGGGCACAATATATTTGCTGCAAGTTCCTACTCATGGGAACCCGTGACCCAACAAATGCGCGCACGACAAAAGCGCGCCGACGAAACCACAGCGAGAAAATCGCGATGTCATAAACGCGCCCACAACAACGCGCCGACAATATCGCGCCGACAAAAGCGTGATTTAAGTTAAGGTAAGGGAAGCGCGATTTAAATTAAGGTGAGGGTTAGGGTTAGGGTTAGGTTCAGGGTTAGGTTCACGGTTAGGTTCACAGTTAGGTTCAGGGGTTAGGGTTATTAAGTTGTTATTACTTCTTTGTTGAAGGCGCGCTTTTGTCGACACGCTGTTGTCTGCGCGCTTCTGTGCTCATTCATCGGCGCGATTTCGACCTTACGGTTTTCTCGGCGCGGTTTCGTCGCCGTGCTTTTGTCAAGCGCGCATTTGTCGGTGAACCATGGGAACCAACCTCTGGTCAAGAGTTCATAAGCAGAGCTACACCTGCTCAAGTGAAGAGGTATCCTTGCAGGTGCAGCCTTTCCTTATACACAGTGTACAGCTCTGAGTCTGCTCTCTAGAAAACATTTTATTTCCTTTCATACCAGTATCGATTTTTACAGGACCATATGCATCTCAAAATGCTGAGGGGTACAAGCTTCTTTTGCAAAGTAATCCCCTGAGTTTTAAAGAAATGGTTTATATATCTGAAGATGTAAAACATGCATCTACAATGACAGAATAGTTACTCAGCTTAATGCTGGTAATTTAAAAAAACCCGTTTGCATTTCTTAAAAGGCAGACCTGTGTCCTTATTTCTGATTTGCTCCCTTCCCCCAGGAATGGGTTTCAAAAATGTTGGGTGGCTGCCATCAAACCACAGGCAGCTCTTTGGTTTGCGTTTGATTTTGGAGCTCACTGAAAAACAAGTGTTATTTCTTTTTCCTGTGCCTAGCATTTAACGGGAAATCAGGAGGCTTCATTTCCAATTACTTGTTAAGCCAATCCAGATGTGAGCTGAACAGGAGGTTGGGGAGAGGAAGCAAGCTAGGTTAGGCAATGTCTGAAAGGTAGCCTCCTTGAAGTTGGGCTGATAAAACACAGGTACATAGTGACCTGATATGATTCCAAGGGGAAAAAAAAATAAGAGGAGGACAACTTTGCTAAAAATTAGCTGTGGGATTTTAAAATCTGTATACATCGTCAAAAGAATTATTTCAAGATTTGTATAATTAATGAAGCAACGAATTATTCCGTGCTTCTCCAGCCAAAGGTTCTTTAAGAATATTTGGAAATAACATAAAAATTTTACGCTGCTAAATATATTTTGAATATTTTACCAGCAATGGAAGGCAATGAATTTACCTTCCTGTATTTTTTTTAAATTGAGGATATATTCTATGCTCAGGAATTAAACCTGCATGCAGTAATGAGTAGAATTGGGAGGGAGTGGTGGTGGTGAAATCATGAAATTAAATGACTTGAATCTTAGTGCTCTTTTACGTTCTACAATTTTAGATTACATTTGAAAGCAGTATTTCACATCTAACATCTCTTCTGTTGTCATCTATTTATTTCATCAAAACGCACATGATTTTGGATGCTTTGAAATTGTTGCATTGTCCTAAGCATCTTTAAAACAGGCTTTGTATTATCCAAATTGACCATTATGTTTGAACTATGTGTTCATTTACAATAATGATGTGAGTGCTAACATACATATGCAGAATACTAAGTAAAAATAGAAGTAAAACAAGTGTTTCTATACATGTATTGAAATATTCCTTTTATGCTATGTTATATGCTAGAACAATGGTCCCCAACCTTTCTGGCTTCGCGGCCCAGTGGGAGGGGGGGGGGGCGAATAGTACCTATGAGTGGTCCAGGGACGTGCAGTCACTAGAGGCAAGGGAGGCAGGGCCTCACCAGTCTCCTCAGGGAAAGGAAAGGATTTTAAATAATTTTCTTAAAATAATTAAAGCCAGGGTAGTTGCTACCAGATTTCAAGTCACAGTGGCTTGGTGTCTGCTCTCAGTATTAACTAGGAGGAGGCTAGAGAACTAGGGGCCTCTTTTGCATAAGGATTTTTTCGCCTTTTAAGAGTTAAGCAAGGGTTAACAAGCGAAGAATTTATTATGCAAATGAGGCAAGTATTCTCTCGCCTCATGTAGAGGGCATTTTTAGAGGCTTTTTAGAGTTCTCTGGGAGCGACTAGCTCAGTCTGACTTCAGAGCTCTGGCTTTTCAAGAGGAAAGGGCGGGGCAGGGAAAAGCAGAGTTGAAATCATCTCTGAAACAGCTGGAAAAGGGGCGTGTGTGGGGAGGGGGGAGGAATTCAAAAAGTTTGATCGGAAGGCAACAGGAAAGGGGGGGGGTATGGCAGAGGAGCTGCTTTCAAGCCTTTGGAAAATATATCCAATCCAACTTCTGTGTTTGTGTTTGAGAGTGAGTAAATGAGAGAAGGATCGAAGTTCTCTGTGTCCGTGTGTCTGTTTGAGAGAGGGGGAGGGAAGGAGAGAGGGAGGAAGGAGGGGGAGGGAGAAGAAAAAGAACGGGAAAACTTATTTTGCAAGGGGGAAAAATGCTGTCGCTTTACATCGGAACTGAGCATGCCTGGCTGTGGAATTCTGGGAGTTGAAGTCCACAAGTCTAAAAACAGCCTCACCGGGGCTAAAGCTGAGCGCACGTCATTGGAGTGGTCAGTGGGCTAGATAGCTTTGCACATGAGTACAAGCAGCTACTGGTCGTGCAAGGCGAGTTTTGTGTGTGAATGCAAGATGGCCACCACTCACATGAGGGAGCTTCATGTGCGTGCATGCGCGCACTTGCCTGCATGCCCAGTTCCAAATGGGCCATGGCTTGGTAGTGGACCGTGGCCTGGGAGCTGGGGATCCTTGTACTAGAATAAACTCACCTGTGTTACATACACTTCTGTATTAAGTTAGCATTTGATAAATTATCTGTAATAATGGTCAGTGTTGATAAGGCAGCTAGCCCAGTTCTTTCCAAATATTTAGCGTTCAGCTTCCATAATCACATTTTTTTGTCATTTAAATAGAAAATCAACATCTGCTACTATTTTTATCTACCACATATTAGTTGCCTGTTTGTCTTTTTCTTTGGACTGGCAATGGGGACTTAGTTAACCACTTAGCTAATTATATATAATGATTAAGATGAATATATCAAGAAAAATAAAAGGACGGAAAAATGAAAGTAATGAAAAATCATAATCCGTGCATCCCATGGGACTATGTTATGTGGTCCATGATATGTACTTTTCTCAGGTTGTAGTTTACTAAATAATTCAGACTGAACATGTCCCTGATGCACTTACAGGGGCATATTTTTGTAAGTCTGCAGAGTTTTTGAAACAGACTAGAAAGAAACATAAACAGCCATGTAGTCAAGAATATTGATTCCTCAGTCTGTCACACTCTAATTCTGGGGCATAGACAAATCCCTCTCTGAAATGAATTTCACCTGCCTTACTGCCTACTAGTTTAACAGAAACTGTTTCCATAGCAGTGACGTGTGATGAGGTTTATGGCTGGTGAGGTAGTCCTCTCCCCCGACACCCCACTGACTAAAGCACTTTCTTTCGCCCGCCTGAGCTCGAGGCAGCCCGCCTGAGCTCGGCAAAAGAAAGTGCTTTAGTCAGTGGGGTGTCGCAGGAGAGGAGAGAATGCCTGAGCATTGCATTTATTAAAGAAAAAAGAAAAAAAGGAAATTTGAAGGAAAAGAGGGAGCGTGGGGTGGGCATGGGGGGCATCAGAAACGGAGAAAGAGAGGAGGAAGAGTGAGCGCGACGCTGCAGCTTTAAACAGAATGACAGAGTTGAAGCGTCTAAAAAATGCGCCCTCTACTATGAGGCAGGAGAACTGCGTGCCTCAACTACCTCAGGATTTTTTAGGCTTTTAACCCTCGCTTTAACTCTGCTCGAGCGCCTAAAAAGTCAGACTAAATGAGGCATGCAGTTCTCCTGCCTCATAGTAGAGGGCGCATTTTTAGAGGCTTTTTTAAACAGGCAAGTCATTCACAGTGTGTCAGCAGCTAGCTAGCCTAATCTCAGCACTCGTCTTTTCCCATTTACATTTTTTTTTCCTTTTCATGATTGACAGTGGTGAGGCTGTGCCTCCCCTGACTGCACGTCACTGTTCCATAGATACATAGTTCTACAACATGGTACCTTTTAAAGACTAGCACATTCACTAACCCTTAATAATCTTTATAGAGTGACCAGACTGTTCGTTATAGTGCAGCAGATTAACATAGTTACACTTTTAGGAACTATAATAGAATCTTGCATAAAAATTGATGTAAAATGGTGAAACTAAATTTATCTGTTTTAGTGTTGGAATTTCACTCTGAAAGCAACTATCACTTATCCCAGTAGCTAGTTCTCCTTGGAGCAGGGGTGGGTTTCAGGCGGTTCGCGGCGGTCCCCGCGAACCGGTTGGTCGGCGAACCCGGAAGTAAGTAACTTCCGGGAACGCCGAAGGGTCCACCCGCCTGCCCGCGTTTCTTACCCGGTTTTGACGAGTTCTGCGCTTCCACGCATGCGCAGGACGCATACAGCGCCTGCGCGATCCTCCAGGAGCAGCTGGAGCATCGCACAGACGCTAGTACGCATGCGTGCACTGCGCGCGTGCACGAGGACGCCGCCGGCCCCGTTCCAACCGAACCGGTTGGAACGGGGCGAGAAACCCACCCCTGCCTTGGAGATACATGCAAAGCAGTTTGTATAGATATCCCAACTGTTCTAATTCAGCATTCCAATTCAGTGCATTTATATCTGGGTTATGTTGTAGCCGAAAAGGGCTATCAGCAATCCATAGCACAAAGACATTAAAGAAAAGTAAGGTATTCAAGTAAACAGAAATATAATATCTAAAAGATTTACTTTCAAGCATATAATAGAGAAGCGTACATTTTCCTCCTGAAAATATTCAGAATACCTTATGACCAATTTTTGAATGGAAATATAAGTACAGGCTCAACTATTTAATTAGTGTTGGTTTCACCTGCCAAAGCTACATACAAAAGACGCAGAATATGAAAACAGAGCATCTGACAAGTTTGTGATCCTAGGAATGTATTGTCAGTGCTATAGCTAATCTAAATTAACAGGCCTTTTTTGTTTGTGCAAAGATCAACTTTCAGATAAATAGCCTAACTTAGAATTCTTGCTAAAAACTCGTATTCTTGTTGGCATGGAATCTCTCTTTGTGTGAATCCTAGAGAACTCCCACCCTGGTTTTCACAGGCATTCCAGGAGATGAAATAGTAGAAAAGATGCTTAAAGCATTGCTAGAGGAAAATAAATAATAAATCTGACTGAACTTGGTAAAATCTTTTATCAAGGTTTGCCTCGTGGCAATAAGAGTAGCATAACATAATTATTTTCTGCTTTCATTGCATCTGCAGATAACCAGATAGCAGTTCTGTTCAAGGTGACTTGGCTTTGCTGGGTTGGGAGAGCTTAGAGTTCTGCAGAAGGAAGACTTTTTTCAAGGCTTTTATTAGATAAAGTTGCTTAAAGTTGAGTTTGATTCTAGCTGTACGTCCTTTGGAATTGTCTGAGGCATGGTCTAGCTTGGTTATCTGGCAAGAGTTTGAGCGTGGTGGCCCTGAGGAAATAGACAGGGGCCTTGGAGTTCTGTGCATAACCATCTGTGTAATAGATCCATGCCCCCCCTGTTCTAGTCAAGGACTCTCTGGAGACAATGCTCATGATAGCCAACTATGCAGCTCCGTTACTGGCCAAACAAGTTGATCCTGTCAAGGTTATTTCTCAGTGTGTGGAGGCTGTGAGGGTCTGGATGGGGAAGGAAAGACTTCAGTCTAGACATACTGAGTAGGTGTCGGTTTTAAGGGTTCCACCACAAATGCGCGAACGACAAAAGCGCGCCTGACTAAACCGTGGTGACAAAACCGCGACGACAAAACCGCGACGACGAATGAGCGCTGAACCGCGACGACAACAGCACGCTGACAGAAGCGCACTATAACCTAACCCTAACCCTAAACCTAACCCTAAACCTTACCTTAACTTAAATCGCGCTTCTGTCGGCACGCTGTTGTCAGCATGCTTTTGACATCGCGGTTTTAGCACCGCGGTTTTGTCGGTGCGCTTTTGACATTCACGCTTTTGTCGGGTCACGGTTTTAAGGACTGGATCTGAGAACCTTCCATCTTTAGTTCTGGACAGAGTTGTATTCCATCCACCAGAATTAGTACACAATGGAGGAGTTATATTGGACTCTTGGCTACTAGTTAAAAATACTGTAGATAGGCCTAGCAGGCCTCCCTGTAGCCTCCTGGGACAAAAAATGGGCTGTGGGGGGGCAGGGCACTGTACCCCCCCTGTGCCCCATTTTGGGCCTAGCAAGCCTCCCTGCAGCTTCCTGGGACCAAAAATGGGGCGGGGGATGTGTTGCGCCTCCTCATGCTCCCACCCCCCACGCATGCATGCATGACCCCTGGCCCGCTTCACATTCATGCGCATCTTACGTATGTGTCCCGCTCCCTCATATGCGTGGCAGAGACACAAAAATCAGCTGGCCAGCAGGAGGCGCACATGTATGCAAGGTGTGGGGGTTGCGCTGGGACGATGGCTTGCGTGCCCGCAGAGGGTTCACCGTCTTCCACCTGTGGCATGTGTGCCATAGGTTCACCGTCGTCCTAAACAGTCAAAGAAACTATAGACTTTCTTGTACTTATATCAAAGCAAGGGCTACATTCCAATTTACCAATTCTGATAGGCTCCTGGATATACTTACACCAAGATAAATAAAGACAACAATATATTCTAAAACCTAATCCTTGTACTTGCTAGAATCGTTTTTGTGAACCAGTGATATGAACTCTGGCAGAGATCTGACTCAAGTTCTAATGAAATGAAATTAGGAATAAAAAATTCCAGTTTATCCGCAATACAAAACATAATTTGTCATCTGCTTGGAACTGAATTCTTTACTCTGGCTTTCCCATGCAATTATATTAAAGTATTCAACCAGATTAAAAAGGAAAGAGAGAGAGGATGATGAATCCTGTCTTATTTTCACTATAGCAAAGTGGTTTAATTAAGAATTAAATATTGTCAAGGCTTGGCGACCTTGAACAATACAGTATGTTCAATAACTGTTGTGCAATACTTAGCAGAAAGAGCTGCAGTATACGTAGTAGGCGTTAAAACTTAATATTACATTAACATTCACAATGGAATCCTCATTCAGCTTGCAAACAACTGTAATGATTACTTCCTTAAACTAAATAATATTTGGAAATATTACTTCCAATATGATAAGAGCCATGGTGGTGTAGTGGTTAGAATGCAGTATTGCAGGCTAAGTCTGCCGACTGCCAGCAGTTCGATTCTTACCACCTCACTGTTGACTCAGCCTTCCATCTTTCTGAGGTTGGTAAAAGTGAGGACCCAGATTGTTGGGGTCATTATGCTGACTCTGTAGATCACTTAGGGAGGGATGTAAAGCACTGTAAAGCGGTATATAAGTACTATTGTCCCAAAGGTGCTTTTTCAAGAGGCAACTGGACTTTCTAGTTTTCCTAAAGGTTCTCAAAGAAACACCTTTGGAACAACCATTCCAAAGGTAGTACAGTGGTTAGGGTGCAGTACTGCAGGCCACTTCAGCTGACTGTTATCTGCAGTTCAGTGGTTCTAATCTCACCAGCTCAAGGTTGACTCACCCTTCCATCCTTCTGAGGTGGGTGAAATGAGGACCCAGACTGTGGGGGCGATATGCTGACTCTGTAAACCGCTTAGAGAGGGCTGAAAGCCCTATGAAGTGGTATATAAGTCTAACTGCTATTGCTATTGCTAACCATGACCTGGATGACTGAGAATCTCAATAGATATCTAAATTCTATTGCTATTGCTATATACTAAAATATAGACAAAACATATTCCCACCCACCTATCCACCCCACACAAACTTGTGCCTATCAAGTGGGAAATAATCAGTTCCTGGAACCTTTCCCAGGTTGTGTATGTTGTGATTAACTCACATTCTGGAAAAAAAGAAAGCAAAACCATTGATGAAGAATTGAAAGATTTAGATGTGAAAAACGAATAGATCACAAAGTATATTTGCTCATGTCTACCGGAATAAAGATACAGCTTGATGTTACATAACATGTTTGAAACTGAAAGCTACTACTTGACAAATTCTTCCATTTGAAATTGTTGTATTGTCCTAAGCATCTTTAAAGTAGGCTTTGCGTTCTCCAAATTAACCATTTGGAGGATGGCTGATTGATTCATTGTATTAAAAGCTGTTGTTCGATTTAGTGTATTAAAAGTTCTGTTACGGAAAGCTTAAGTTCATAATCAGCAGGGACGACCGATCATTGTTGATTAGAGAACTGGAAGGGATGCATAGAGTGCATATTTCCTTTTTTTCTTCCTTGGGGATTTAAGTTTAAACAATTGTTGCTTCTTTTACAAGAAGCATATGCAGTATGACCTCAAATAAATGCTTTGGCAGAATCCCATCCCAAAGACAGTAATGTAACTGAGGCCCTGTTAGCATGAAAAAAATAATTCCATCCCTTGTTCCATCTGCTTAAAAAATCCTTTGCTTTCAGCAACGATACATTAAATATACTTAAAACATGTTTTAGTTCAGTATATCTTAAGAAGCAAAGATTAGCGTGCTTTTAAAAGTATCTTTGGCACTAGGCAATCTTTTAATATTTTCCTCTGCTGCATTACAAATGAAATTGAAGAGACATTCCATACCAAAAGAAAGGAAGATAAATGTTTGTTAAATTCTAATAATGCCAAAAGAACTGGGGGAGGGGAAGGAAATTCACTATCAAAGTATAACATGGATCAGCAGACTTGAAATATCTAATAACAGCTAAAATTGCCAAGGCATATACATTGTTCTCAGGGGTGGGTTTCTCACCCCGTTCCAACCGGTTCGGTTGGAACGGGGCCGGCGGCGTCCTCGTGCACGCGCGCGGTGCACGCATGCGTACTAGCGTCTGCGTGATGCTCCAGCTGCTCCTGGAGGATCGCGCAGGCGCTGTATGCGTCTTGCGCATGCGTGGAAGTGCAGAACTCGTCAAAACTGGGTAAGGACCGCGGGCAGGCGGGCCCTTCGCCGTTCCTGGAAGTTACTTACTTCCGGGTTCGCCGACCAACCGGTTTGCAGGGACCGCCGCGAACCGGTTGAAACCCACCCCTGATTGTTCTGCCATATTAATGAGAATAGGTCTATATTCTTTTTTAGTCATATCTTTGTCAAAACTCTGCATGTTTCAGGGGAAAGACATAATATATTCATGGATAGAATTAATATTTATAATCTCAAAAAACTAATGTCTACATCTGTGGCGGGATTCAAAATATTTTACTACGGGTTCTGTGGGCGTGGCTTGGGGGGGTGGCAAGGGAAAGATCCTGTAAAATCTCCATTCCCTCCCCACTCCAGGGGAAGGTTACTGCAAAATCCCCATTTCCTCTTGATCAGCTGGGACACGGAAGGCAGAAAATTGATGGGGGTGGGGCCAGTCAGAGGTGGTATTTACCAGTTCTCCGAACTACTCAAAATTTCCGCTATCTGTTCTCCAGAAATCGTCAGAACCTGCTGAATGCCACTTCTGTTCTACATATTAAACACAAAGAAAGGTAGACACCATGAAATTTGGTGGCCAGAGGTCATTTGATCATGGACTAATCAATTCGATGTGTGTTTCTATTTCAGTACACTTTTCTTTCCCTTTGATGCTTTAATAGATGTACCTCTTCTGCTCACCACCAAGCAAATGATGCCTGTTACAAGAGAAAGTAAAATGCTCTAAATTGTGTAACATTCAATAAGTGAAAGATGTTAATTCCCTAGAAAGAATAATGTTTCCACTCTCTTCTACACTTATCAGAGTAATTAGATTGCTTTATACTAAAAAGATCACCACTCCCTCTTCAAGCGATTCGAAGATTAGTCATTCTTAAATGAAAGGGGGGAGGGGGAATTAGTTTTATTGGACGTTATCTTACCCACTGATCTGCCAGACAAGATCTGACTTGTCTGATCTTGCACTGAGTCCTGAGATGACCCCTTTTCTAATTCACTGAGTTACGATTTTGTAAATTAATTATCCGAAACCATGCTTCCTGCTTACGGCTGTTATGTACAAGATGTAAAATTATTAAACATATGCAGGCTTTTGTGGTAGCCATATATTATTTGTGATGGAGATGTAAATACTTCCCGTCACCCTGAAAGCAGCCATTCTCCCCTTCCAATTGTTTAGGTTGACATGAACTTTTAATCCTAAATTATACATGCGTGATCACTGGCTAATAGAGGCTGTAAGGCACGCAAAAGACAAATAATGTACATGCTTCAAAATATGGCACGTTTGACTCAATCAGGGACAGACCATGAGCTGAATCAAGAACAGGAGCAAAGCTGAAACATTCCTTTATAATTCAGATTGGGATCCAAATCAAATGGTTTGTATTGTGTACTTGGTGTGAAACCTGTTTCCCTGAAAATAAGACCTATTCTGAAAATAAGATCTAGCATGTTTTATGTGTGTGCCTAATATAAGCCCTATCCCAAAAATAAGCCCTACGTAATAGCCTGCACCTATTCCATCTGGTTGCTTGCGTTACTGCAGCCACAAGTAAGTTTGTAAGTTTGTAAGTTCAATTTTATTGATAGGCCGCCCAATCCCGAAGGACTCCGGGCAGCTTACAGAAGGGGAAAGAAAGAAAATTAAAAATAAAAATAAAAAGACAAGTTAAAACAACAAAAATACATTCATTTCAGTCAGGGCTGGACCTCAACAATGAGGTCAACAGCCCCAGGCCTGCCGGAAAAGCCGGATCTTGACAGCTTTTCTGAAAGCCATGAGAGTGGGCGAGGTCCAGATTTCAGGGGGTAGTTCATTCCAAAGGGTCGGGGCAGCCACAGAGAAGGCTCTCCTCCAGGGAGCCGCCAGCCGACATTGTCTGGTTGACGGCATCCGAAGGAGGCCGACCCTGTGGGAACTTACCGGCCGTTGGGAGGAGTGTTGCAGTAGGCGGTCTCGCAGGTATGCTGGTCCTAAGCCATGTAGGGCTTTAAAGGTAATGACCAACACCTTGAATTGCGTCCGGAGACCAATGGGTAACCAGTGCAGCTCGCGGAGGATAGGTGTAACATGGGTATACCTAGGTGCACCCAATATCGCTCGCGTGGCTGCATTCTGGACTAGTTGCAGTGTCCGAACGCTTTTCAAGGGTAACCCCATGTAGAGGCAACGCAGGATGGTGTTGGAGCCGCCTCATGCATCCTGGACTGGCTTATCTCAGGGTACCTGCAGCCAGGGTCAGGGGGTGGCCTGCCTGTGGGACCCTGGGGTGAGCTGGGCAAGGGACAGCTCCACCTCTGCCTTGCGGCGGCAGCATTGGTACATTGTGCGCCTCCTACTCTGCCATGAGCAAGTAGAAAAGTGGGCCTCCCATACATGAATAATAAAAATAAGATACCCCCCCAAAAAATAAGCCCTAGTGCTTGTTTTGGGGCCCAAAAGAAAATAAGACCCAGTCTTATGTTTGGGATGTGGGCTGTCTTCATCTGGGGTATTTCAGCACATAGTAAAATGCTTAGCAGGCCTAACATGCAATAGAAAGTTTGTCTGGCAGTTTGTACATACTGGTGATTTGCTTGGTGGTCAGATATACTGGGAATCATATTCCGTTCAAACCACTAGTCCTATTGGTTCTTCACATCAGGTGCTTTTACAGATAGTCCTTGACTTACAATTGAGCCAAAATATCAGTTGCAAAGTGAGACATTTGTTAAGTGAGTTTTGCCCCATTTTTATGATCTTTCTTGCCCGAGTTGGTAAGTGAATCACTGCAGTTAAGTTAGTAATACGGTTGTTAAGTGGCTCTGTTTTCCTCATTCACCTTGCTTGTCAGAAGGTTGAAGAAGGGATCACATGGCCCCAGGACACTGCAACCATCATAAATATGAGTCAGCTGCCAAGCACCTGAATTTTGAACATGCAACCATGTGGATGCTTCAATGGTCATAGGTTTAGATTTAGCTTTATTGGATTTATATGCCGCCCTTCTCCCAAAGGACTCGGGGCGCCGTACAACATAAAAGGAAACACATATTACAAAAATTAAAAGGGACATTAAATAAAGTATCCCAAAAAAAACCCAATTGATATTTACAATAGAAATTTAAAAATTAAATGAACATTAATAACCAAATTAATCCTATATTTTATTCTATTCAGGCCAGGATGGCTTGCTGGAAAAGCCAACTTTTTAGGGCGCGTCAGAAGGACCGGAGGTTCGGGGAATTATGCGAAGGATTATGGTCATAATTGTGAAAAATTGTCATAAGTCACTTTTTAGTGCCATTGTAACTTCAAATGTGCACTAAATGAACTGTTGTAAGTCAAGGACTACCTGTATTTATCAACCTTATATGGCCACCCATTTCTCACAAGATGACGCCGAGCAGTGTACAATAAAACCAATGATGAAAACATGTTACAAAAGCCACGTACAACAACTAATTCAAGATAGGAATTGAAGCCAAAGTCAGAGGTGTAAAGAAGTGTGTGTGTGTGTGTGTGTGTGTGTGTGTGTGTGTGTGTTTTGATACACATCCATATAAAAACACTTGCATTAAAGCCATATTTAAGTAAAGAATTTGTGCGGAACACAGCCTTTATTTTTAATAGAGACTAAGATGACTAATAGATACTAGGATTCTGGCATGGTTTCATTAGGTGAAAAGGGTTAAGAATGAGCCGAGGTGGCGCAGTGGTTAGGGTGCAGTACTGCAGGCCACTTCAGCTGACTGTTATCTGCAGTTCAGCGGTTCTAATCTCACCGGCTCAAGGTTGACTCAGCCTTCCATCCTTCCGAGGTGGGTGAAATGAGGACCCAGATTGTGGGGGCGATATGCTGACTCTGTAAACCGCTTAGAGAGGGTGAAAGCCCTATGAAGCGGTATATAAGTCTAACTGCTATTGCTATTAAGTATTTCAAACTTCAGTTTTCCATTCAAATCATGGTCACTGGGGAAGATTCCATCTGAAGGCCATCTCTCCAGGTGTGTGTGTGTGTGTGTGTGTGGACCTCTATGGACCAAAAGATGAGACTATTTGGGGCAGAGAAAACAGCAGTGTTAAGACATGTGGCGGCTTAATTCAGGGTTAATCTTGCTTAAAGGATTTCATTTTTCCCAAAGGATGAATATATTTTTTTAAAAAAAAACTAGCCCAAGTTGTAGGATTAAGATAATTTCTCATCGTAGTCAGAATGCCTTGTTTGGGAAGGGAAAGTGCCCTAAGCCAAGTCATTGTTCTGAGAAGAGTGAACAAGGTCACTGCAGAAGACCAGAGAATATGTTGAAACAGACCCTTATATAGAGTTCCTTGTGCATAAAGTTCACAATAGTTGTGGATGGTTAACATTTCTTAGCTTCGTTACATGCTTGTTTATAAAAATGAAGGCCAAGTGGTGACAGGTGAAGTTTGTCACATTGATAGACAGACACTTTCATAACTACAGGCTTTGGCAGAAGAATTGTTAACTAGCCAGTTGGCTGGGCAAGTAATCTTCAGACAAATAGCGTGCATAACTTTCAGATTTATTTTAAAGACAACTTTCGGGTCTTGAGAAACTAGACAACTTAGTCTTCCAGTTAGAAAGCATAATTCCCTTTGTCCATAGATTATTGTCACCTGTTTGCCTGCAGCAGTTACATGATTACACATAAACCAGAGGTGGGTTCCTACCAGTTCGCACCTATTCGGTAGAACTGGTTCGTCAAATCTACCGAACCGGTTAGAAGAGGGTCCACCAGTGGACCCGGAAAGCAGGCCACACCTACAGAAGAGGTTCCAAAATTCTTTGAAACCCACCACTGGTCCTTGGATATGATTATTCTACACTATCATGCTCATATTTATAAAACTCAGTGCCTCTGTGAAAGGTAAGGATGACTACTGCGTTTGTGGTGCAATCAGAACATTGCGTGTGTTGAAGTTGTTTTAACGCAAACCAAAGATGCATTTTAAAAAACAAGTTTACGTCATATTCTTATGCATGCCAGTGCTGTGTGTGAGGTAATTTAAGATGGTTCTGACAAGTGTCGTCGGCATCTTCATATCCGGTCACATGGGCAGCAAGCCACTCCCATCCGGTCACATGGGCAGCAAGCCACTCCCACAAAGGGGGCCACACCCACAGAGTAGGTTCGAACAATTTTTGAAACCCACCACTGACATAAATGCATATTGACAAGGTATATTGCAAATAATAAGAGGGGTATTAACTAATATTGGATATTAGTTAGGATATTTTCTTCTGCTCTGTCAGACAAGCAATGGACAAGAGTTTATTTGCCACGAAGAGGAACCAAATACTGAGAATAAGTGAGGAAAATAACTGCTGACACAGTCATTATGGTGATTAAATCCAGCTTCCGAATGAAAACCCAACAAATTTCAGGCGGGTTACACCCATCATTCAGAAAAGGAATTTCTATTTTTATAGCATTGCAAGGGTGCCAGTTTGATATATTGGTTACGGCACCAGATTAATACTTGGAAGTTGTAGCCCTGCCTTAAGTAAAAAGCCAGCTGAGTGACCTTGGACCAATTCCTCTCATTCAGCCCCAGGAAAAAGGCAATGGCAAACCACTTCTTGCCAAGAAAATTGCAGGAATCTGTCCAGGACTCAAAACGTGTGTGTGTGTGTGTGTGTGTGCGCGCGTGCACACACACACACACACACGTGCGCGCGCGCACACACACACACAAATAGTCCTACAAGTCTTTCTGAGTCACTTCCTTATCTCTCTTTTTTAAGAGCCGAGGTGGCGCAGTGGTTAGAGTGCAGGCTACTTCAGCTGACTGTTAGTTGCAGTTCGGCAGATCAAATCTCACCGGCTCAAGGTTGACTCAGCCTTCCATCCTTCCGAGGTGGGTAAAATGAGGACCCAGATTGTTGGGGGCGATACGCTGACTCTGTAAACCTCTTAGAGAGGGCTGAAAGCCCTATGAAGCGGTATATAAGTCTAAGTGCTATTGCTATCGCTCTCAGTGAATCAACCTTCAGTGGTCGTTTTCAGGCATGTCCAGTTGTTAGCCTCAAAAGTTACCTTCTCAAGCCAGATGTACTTTCACATCCTGGTGATTTCCAGAGCGTCCCTAACTCTTCTGGAAGACATCATTTCTATTGAGGAAGCAGTTAAAAGTCTGATGAAAAGGAATGAAACCAAGTGACGGCCTGCCTTTTCTTTCCCGCTCTGGATGAGTTTCTTGAATGAGATCCAAAGAAAATAGCACGCTTGGCTCACTTAATGTAGCCTTAAGCCCTCGTAGTAAAACTTTTGAAACCTGGCAGGCACAGCCGAGTCGTTCTTTGCTCTTGCCTCCATCACATGATTCCAGACTTTATTTGTAAATTAGGCCATCACGTAAAGCCTAATTAGAATTAATTGTTTTATTCAAAAGTTGGAAACGGCAGCGTAGCAGTGTGTGGACTAGCCAGGCAGTGGCTGTCCCCCCATTTTGTAGCCTTAGAAGGGCAGTGTGGCTGTTTTATCTTGATGGGGTCAAATGAGAGCAGCATGTACTTAGCCTACACGCTGAAGGATGGTCTTTTGATGCATTTATGCTGTTGGCCTAACACTTTAGAAATCTTGCAAACTATAAAAACTTTGAATACTTGATTGGCTCATTAACTAGTTTGCTCCAGACAGCTTGATGTTGTTTTGTCTGAAGAACAGCAAGCTACTAGAGCTGAAGATTCAAACAACTTTCTAGGTGATATAGGGTTCCCAGGCATTTAATGGATACTGGTTGTTTTTAACAGGAAGGGCTTTAAAACAGTTTTCCTGTTTAGGATAAGGTTTTGCTATATCCTGCTCTTTGGTTCTTATTTTATTTATGGGGCTGGGTGAGAGGTGGGTGTTCCTGGTTCTAACCTGAGATTAGCCCGTAATTCAGCATTCCATTCATGTAACTTCTTAAGACATTGCCCAGAACAATAGAAATGAAGATGTGTGATAAACCTATAGGGATCAGTTTCCCCTCTCCATTTCTTCAATGGAAAGAGGCCTTTTATATGGTGAGCTATGAAACATGAAGAATAAGAATCAAAAGTGAACAGGTACAGGATATTGCCTCAGACAATCAAACCCTCACATTTTAAAAATCAGAGATGACTTTTAGGGTTTATGTGGACGTATTTGTGCATGCATGTACATGCAGTGACATGTTTTTGTGTCGGTGGGAAAACAAAACCAAGGCATAGCATGAGTCCAGGAGTTTGCTATGGTGCCAGGCAAACTAGCACAGCACGATGTGTGAATTGAGAGTGAATAGCTTTGCTCCCTCACAAATACTCTAGTAACGTCAATTAAAAATATTCCATATCCCGCGAAAAACTGCAGCACAAGTTACAGGCATATGTCGTTAAACTGAGATTTGTTTTATTAATGCTGCACATTGCCAAAACGTAAAGAAGATGTGTTGAGACTATCAGGTGACGAATGGACAGAATAAAGTTTAGTGAAATGTAGATTAATGGCATTCCCCCCCCCCGCCTTTTTTTTAAAAATACAAATCTGGTTATTATTTTATAAGCCCTCTAGTAAAATTGATATATGAAACACTGCAGTGGACATAATTTCTTTTTAAACATTTAATGATGTAATGTGGTCACATGACCATCAAAAAAAAGCTCATTGAGATCTGAAGCAGATTTACTTTGTATTTTTAAAATCTTATCTAGTAAAGAGAGAATGGTTGTTATATAGCAATAGCAATAGCAGTTAGACTTATATACCGCTTCATAGGCCTTTCAGCCCCCTCTAAGCGGGTTACAGAGCCAGCATATCGCCCCCACAGTCTGGGCCCTCATTTTACCCACCTCGGAAGGATGGAAGGCTGAGTCAACCCTGAGCCAGTGAGATTTGAACCGCCAAGCTGCAGAACTAGTAGTCAGCTGAAATGGCTGCAGTACTGCACCCTAACCACTGCGCCACCTTGGCTCTATATATCTTGCTATGATTTGCCTGACCTAAATAAACTCTTGTTTTAAAGGGAGTGTGTCTTTACCAGTCTGGATATGCTATATCTCTCCAACAGACACCCGCTTTCGTAAGATATGTGATAGTCTTTGGGTTCGAAGAAGACACTCAATTGTGCAGTTCATTTCTGGGTATGGAGGTGGCTCTGCAGTCCCAGTCTGGAACCGCAGATCTAGCACAATGGAAGGACTGGACATCTATTGTTGTAATAACTGTGGGTGTTATTCTGTGCTGTTGCTCATTGTTTCCTGTCAGTTTTTGATGGCAGCTAGGACTGGCCAGCAGGCTATGTTAGCAGCTGCAGTTTCTAGTTCCTTCAGCTGAATGCCACAATAGTAGTGCCTCTTTCACAGTGCCTCTATAGCAGTGTTTTTCAACATTTTTTGTGCAAAGGCACACTTTTTTCATGAAAAAAATCATGAGGCACACCACCATTAGAAAATGTTAAAAAAATTTAACTCTGTGCCTATATTGACTATATATAAAGTAATTCTCCCACGGCACACCTTACACTATGTCACGGCACACTAGTGTGCCACGGCACAGTGGTTGAAAAACACTGCTCTATAGCACTTTCATGATCAACCTGAAGGTCTCTTCCCAAAGTCAGTATGTGCTATAGACCAGAGATATATGGCAGTCATCCATTCCGATAATCAGGAGGCAATGCTGGTGAACTTCGTTCAATCCAAGACCTCCAGGTTGGAGATATTGTCTTGCCAACAAATGGAAAGGTAGATTAGAGTGTGTGCGTGTGGAATTTTCCCAGTTAGCAATATAGCAATAGCAGTTAGACTTATATACTGCTTCATAGGGCTTTCAGCCCTCTCTAAGCGGTTTACAGAGTCAGCATATCGCCCCCACAGTCTGGGTCCTCATTTCACCCACCTCGGAAGGATGGAAGGCTGAGTCAACCTTGAGCCGGTGAGATTAGAACCGCTGAACTGCAGATAACAGTCAGCTGAAGTGGCCTGCAGTACTGCACCCTAACCACTGCGCCACCTCGGCTCATTGTGTTGTTTATTGTTGACTTTGGTACAGAGTCTTCAGGATTCACATCCATAAAGGAGGGGAAGGAAAACCATAGTTTTGTGGACTTTGGTTTTGTGGAGATACGGATGTTGTGTTGATTGAACCCGCATGCGAACACTTCCTGTATAATAAAATATCAAATATGACAAATAGTTTGCATTGATTGGTAAATGTGCAAAGGATACATTTTGTTTACGGTTTCTTTCCTTTTAATGGTTGACTTGTTAGTTTTTGAATATTCTGGATCTTTAAAAATAGAGCATTTTCACACATGTTAATGGACAATAGAAATTGGCAATCTTTTCTGGCCCAGTTACTATTGTGTGATCTTATGAAATTGCTTGGACACTAAAACCAAATAAACAGTCTGGATCTGACTGGGGTCAATTTTAGGGTTTATTCAGAAACATGATTTATATTTTCTTTTAGTTCTGTCTTTTACCCTTTTCTATTATTTGTGGCTAATTATTGCCTTGTACATTGTGTGGCCTTACAACTAATCAAATAATAATAATAATAATAATAACAACAACAACAACAACAACAACAATAACAATATAAATAAAATAAAAGATAAAGTGGAGAGTGAAAAAACTTGGTTATGGCTAACAACAGGTATATTAAAGAAAGAAACAGAGTCACTAATCCTGGCTGCGCAAGAACAAGCTATCCGCACAAATGCCATTAAGGCCAAAATCGAAAAATCCTCTGATGATTCCAAATGCAGACTATGCAAAGAAGTTGATGAAACTGTTGATCACATACTCAGCTGCTGTAAAAAAAAATCGTGCAGACTGATTATAAATTGCGGCACAATTCAGTAGCACAAATGATCCACTGGAATTTGTGCAAAAATTATAATATTAAAACAACAACGAACTGGTGGTAACATAAGCCTGAAAAAGTCACTGAAAATCAGATGGTCAAGATCTTATGGGATTTTCGTATACAAACGGACAAAATACTGGCGCATAATACACCAGACATCACACTGGTTGAGAAAAATAAGGTTACAATCATAGACATCGCAATATCAGGTGATAGCAGGGTCGACGTGAAGGAACATAAAAAAATTGCAAAATACCAGGACTTAAAAATCGAAATTCAACGATTATGGCACAAACCAGCAGTGGTAATTCCAGTGGTAATCAGCACACTGGGTGCTATTCCAAAAGCACTGGAATCACATTTAAAACAGTTAAAAATTGACAAAATCACCATCAGTCAAATGCAAAAAGCCGCACTGCTTGGATCCGCACAGATATTACGAAAATACGTTACGATGTCCTAGGCCCCTGGGTGGGGCCCGACTAGTAATCAATGCCAAATCCGGCGAAACAACTGGTCGCTGTGATACAATTCTGTTGTTGCGATAATAATAATAAGTTGAGCGACTGCGGAAAAAGAAATTGTGTGTTGTAATTGTAGCCCTTGGAGCAATACCTAAAGGGCTACCTCGCTATTTGGAAATTTTAAATTTATCAGACTTGAATATTCTGATTCTACAAAAAACCACCCTACTTGGAACAGTTTATATATCCTCTGACATTACCTTAACAGTTCCTAGGTCCTTGGTTAGGACTCGAGCTGTTGAGCTACCAACCAGCCTCAAAGGCTGTGAATTTCACCAAAGATTAACCATGCAACAACAAAACAATAACAACAACAATAGCAGCAAAAGTGAATAGAATGCCACAGGATTTCTTCTACTTTGATTATCTAGGACACCGATCATCAAAGTATGGTCTAAGATTTCCTGATGGTCCCTGAGACCTTTTAATAAATTCTTTATTATTATGCACCCTGCCCAAAGTCACTCTTTAAAAGTATACTTACTTATACAGTAAGTAAGTATACTTACTGTATACTAAGTATACAGTATATAAAAGTATATCTGTATATGCTTCCAGTTAGTCATCCAAAAATATCTGCATACCCATTTGCAACATGTTGTTGTTTGAAACAAAGCTCTATTGAGCCTTGGTGATGTTCAAAATCGCCATGACAAGTCATTCGTCACAGAGTTTTACAAAAAAATTGTCTTATGGAAATAATCCCATTACTATATTTCACTTGGTTGCTGTGGGCATTTCACAAACGGATCCTTTCCTTCTTTCCCACCAGAATAAGTTTCCTATGAGGCAATCTTCTATGAGATCTGACAAACATGAAAGACAAGTTATCAATTTTCCGATTTTCATCCCTCCAAGATAGGATTTAATTTGATTAGGAACACATGTGCTGCTGACATCTGTTTTAAAACAGTGTGCATAGCTTGCACTATTCTTTGATATCCCGTAACTATTAAATGCAATGCTAATGAGGATTCCCATATTGATTTTTTTTAGCTCCCATACAAGTCCATGAAAAAAGCTGTCAAGGGTTAGGCAGTTTTCCAGAGTGCATTAGTTTCCAGTACTTTGGGATCATTTCACTTCCTGGTTTAACTAAATGGTTAGCTTACCAGTTCATACCATCTAAGATTTACCTAAATGACGTTGGTTAGCAGTGGTAGTGATCCAAAAGATCAAATTCCATTAACCTTGAGTGCATGCCATAAAGCATTTCTCTGATCTGTTTCTCTTTGAGATTGGTTTGACATTACATGAACTGCTCCATAGTAGCTTAAATGTTTTCTATTATCATTGACTGACTTTTCAAAGAGCAGCTTTAAGGTTTGAGGTTTGAGGTTTTATTTAATTTGTATGCCGCCCTATTCCCGAGAGACTCAGGGCGGCTAACACTCTGGAGGGGAGGGGTGTACAAAATAAAAATAAAAAGACAAACAATTTAAAATAGAACAACAGTCGTAACCTCGGATGGGGCTGGAAAATTCAGCCCCAGGCCTGCCGGAACAGCCAGGTCTTGTTGCTTTGCGGAAGGCCGGAAGGGTGGTAAGGGTCCGGATCTCAACCGGGAGATCGTTCCAGAGGGACGGAGCAGCCACAGAGAAGGCCCTCCCCCGGGGAGTTGCCAGCCGACATTGGCTGGCAGATGGAATTCGTAGGAGGCCTAGTCTGTGGGATCTAATAGGTCTTAGGTAGGTAATTGGCAGGAGGCGGTCTCTTAAGTAACCAGGTCCAATATCATGTAGGGCTTTAAAAGTAACGACTAGCACCTTGAAGCGTGTCTGGAGACCAATGGGCAGCCAGTGCAGCTCGCGGAGGATAGGTGTGACGTGGGTGTAACGGGGTGCACCCACAATCGCTCGCGCGGCTACGTTCTGGACAAGCTGAAGTCTTCAAACACTCTTCAAGGGCAGCCCCATGTAGAGCGTAAGGGTAAGAAGGTTCTTTCTTGCAGGATCATTTCAGTCCTATTGTGCCCCAAGGTTTTAGTGATTTTGATTTAGTGATTTATTGACATTTGTAGGCCGCCCTTTTCCCTGAGGGGACTCAGGGCGGCTCACATAAATCAGGGAAGGGGAAATGTAGACAATAACAAAGACACATATAATAAAAGCAATAGCCAACATGCATTAATTCATTGCATCAGTTAGCTTGCTTGGGCTTATAGTCAGTATGAAAGCCGTTTTTGTATCAGATTGGCCTTGAAAACACCAATTTTCATTGCACAATGCCTGCTTTGCTGTCTCCGAAAGTCCCCCCCCCCTCCATCAGCGGACTGATAGTACTCTAATTCAGTGTAAGGCAGCTTCCTGTGTTGGTTGACTTCATATCCTCTAGTGCTGTTTCCTAGAGTCGGACTTGAATATTTCAGTGGCTTTAGAACTTCTTGTGAACTTGGAGGTCAAAAATGACAATGAAGCAGTAGAATGATACCTTGCATGCAATATAGAAATGTGGCCAGTGTTGTCTAGTTTAATTAAAGAAAAGCATATATCCACAGTTTTGTTTCTACTCAGTAAGTGCTTCTAGGCTTTCTGCTCAAAAAATAAAAAAATAAAATGGGATTCCTGATTACGGTAGATATGCTTGTTGTTATAGAAATGGCTAGCATACATTAAGCATGTAAATTTTTTAAAAAGGAGGATATGTGTGTGTGTGTGTGTATGTATGTATTTGTATGTATGTATGTATGTCTGTATGTATACATGTACGTACGTACGTACGTACGTACGTACGTACGTACGTACGTATGTATGTATATGTTTTCTGAGGTTTTCGCAGGTGTTAGTATGTAGGTCTTTGGTTATTCGGGTTTTCTCCCACGTAAAATTGGAGATGTCTTGGCGACGTTTCAACGAAGTCTCATTCGTCTTCTTCAGGCTTCGTGCTTCCATGAAGCCTGAAGATGACGAATGAGACTTCGTTGAAACGTCGTCAAGACACCTCCAATTTTACGCGGGAGAAAACCCAAATAACCAAAGACCTACACACACACACACACACACACACACACACACACACACACACATATTTGTTGTATTTGTGCTGATAAATAAATAAAGGGAGACTAGTATAGATCTATTTCAAGCTATTTAGCTCTCATCAGCTAGCCATACCCTTACTGAGAATAAATAAATAAATAAATAAATATATATATATATATATATATATATATATATATATATATATATATATATATATATATATATATATATATATATATATATATATATATATATATATATATATATATATATATATATATATATCTCTATATATCCTGCACTGAAAAAAGTTGTGGGGGGAGTCTCTTTTCCCCCTCACCCCACACTTCTCTTTCCCCTTTTTTCCCCTCCTCCACTGTTCTATTACCTTTGTTTTCATTTGTATTTTATATTACGGTAATTTTAATAAACTTATATATTTAAAAAGAAAAAAACAAATGCCGAATAATAGCATATTAATAAGCCTGTATTTGTTCATTCACTTCAATTATTACATGTATAGCTGAGTGAATTTTATTCATTCACCATATGAAACCAAAAAAAACCCCATATTCTGTTTTCTTGTATAGCAAATATGAGCCCAGTATTAAATCAGCATTAATCTTCATATGCAGTACAATATGGGGGTACAGTGTACAATGGAGTCTACCATTAGCAAGGGTTCTCCTACTCTTTATTAAACTGCTTTGTGCAAATCAGGAAGGGCACTCAAATTGCTGTTTCCTCAACAGGCCTGAGTGAGGAAGCTTGATAAAAATGAGCTGTTGAAGTGCCTCTGGTTTGGGAACTGGAGCAGATATCTTAGTGGTTCATCCTGTTCTTTACATTACAGTACCTTAGCTCAGCTTTTCTAAAGCTTGAATTACAGGACCTAAAATTCTCAGTCACTGTTTATTTGGAAGTTTTGAGAGGTAACCCACCATAACTGGGGAGTGATAGCTTGAAGAAAGTTGCCACAGGCTGTTTTTCTTTAGGTACCACAAAAGAATAAGCATTTTTTGTTGTTATTTCCTCAATTATGTAATACCGTATCTGGTTTTTTCCTATTTTTTTGGCATATAATACAAAAGATCTTATTAAGAAATATCTAGCATTTGGGTCAGGTGTGAAATGAAACCGGTTCGGGCCAGTTTGCCCGAATCAGTAGTTAAAAAAATGCTACCGGTTCGGGCAAACCGGTAGCGAGCTGTGTGACAATCATCTGTGTCGCGTGATTATATTCACTAGAAATCGCGCGGCACAACTGATTGTCGTACAGCTGATCGTCGGAACATTTTTAAAAAACTTTTTAAAGCATTTTTTTCTACTACCGATTCAGGCAAACTGGTAGTAAAAAACGCTTTTAAAAAGTTTTTAAAAAGTTCAGACGATCAGCTGTACGACAATCAGCTGTGCCGCACAATTTATATTCGCTAGGAATTCCTTCCTTCCTTTGTGCGCGAAGGAAACCGGTAGCAGACTATAGAGCATTTCACCCCTGGTTTGGGTCCATGTTTCAAATCCTTATGCATCTTTTCTATGTTTTCTTTCTAGAAGGTAATACCTTCTGATCCACATTGAATCTTCCGTTGATAACTAATTGAAAAGAATTGAAATCCATGCTCTTGGTGCAATATTCTATTTAAAGGGACGTCAGCTTATCCGAATGATTGCAGTCTAGTTTATTTAGCAGGTAGTGGAGACAGTGTCACAGTTTTAATGGTTGGTAAGATCTTTGAAGAGATAATTGTTTGGTAGTAGGTGACTGTCACATTAAATATGGCTTCCAATCTCCTCAGGTTTCAGCAGGCTCCATGGTGCAGTTTGAGAAGGAAGGCTTTTCCTTGACAGCAAAGAGAGAAGAGAAACCCCTTCCTCAAGGAAATAAGCATCTCTTAGAGTGGGCTGAAAAGGAATATGGAGCAGTAACATCCTTCACTGAATTTAAAATATCCAGGAACGTTTACATAAAAGTGGGTGAAGGTAAGTCTGTTGAAGCTTGTTAATAATTAAAGTGGGGTTTAATTCATGTTTTTCTTCAATCTCACATGAGGGACATTTCTTGGCTCTCCTGAGGTAAGAAAATCGTTCCAAAAGTCGTTTCTTTTGTACCCTTGTCCGTTGCCAAAGGGGGAAAGCAGTTTATTAAAAAGGGTCAATTTACACAGAATGTTAATCGGGGACATCTGGGTGAATTTGGGCTTTCACAGGGTTTCATTTGATATCCCCCCCCCTTCCGAAGTGGGAATTGAAAGAGGAATTAAAGGGCTGTAAAATAAAACTTCAAATAAAACTAGCCGCACTCTGACAAATTGGGGTGAGTGTGTGTCTAATCCTGGTGCTTGTCAAACTAATTTGGATGACTGGGTGCTGATCAGAAAGGTTTTCTGATGGGTTTAACCTTATGTTTAAGGTTTGACGTGTTAGTAATATTTTATTTTTATCACACCTTTATTAGTTTTATAAATAACCTAGGGCAGTTAGGATCGTGACCCGTCAAAACCGCGGTAGACAAAACCGCGCTCGACGAAAGCGCGTACCTGACGTCATCAGCAGCGCGATGAAAAAAATTAAAAATAAATTAAATTGAAATTAAAATAAAATTAAAGCAAGCCGATTCACATAAAGGTAAGGGTTAGGGTTAGGGTTAGGGTTAGGTTAAGGGTTAGGTTTAGGGTTACGTTAAGCGTTAGGGTTAGGTTTAGCGTTAGGTTTAGCGTTAGGTTAAGGGTTAGCGTTAGGTTAAGGGTTAGGTTTAGGGTTAGGTTTAGGGTTAGGTTTGGGGGGGTTAGGGTAAGGTTTTCGCTTTAATTTTAAATTTACCGCTCACAGCACGATGTTTTCGTCGCGCTGTGATGACGTCATGTACGCGTTTTCGTCGAGCGCGCTTTTGTCTACCACGGTTTTGTGGTAGAACCAGTTAGGATTAGGGTTACTGAGGTGGGTTGACCTGAGAGTGAGTGACAGGCCCAAAATATCCAGCTGGTTTTTCATGCCTAAAGGAGGACTAGAATTCACCGTCTCCTGGTTACTAGCCTGATGCCTGAACCACTAGATCAAACTGGCATAAAACCTGTTAGTTATAAAACCTGGTATGCTACATAATGCACTGATGACATTTCAAAATAATTTGCTCTTTGGCAGTGCAGCAAAATATCTAAATAAGAAACAATATTTTATTGCTCAGTATGTTCCTTGAAACTCAGGAAACCCAATCCATATTGGGATGCCAACATGGATGGAGGGATGCTCTAATTTTTTGCACCTAAACTGGAATCTAATAAATCCAGTCCCGTGCCACTTACATTGTCAGTGTTTTTGAATAGATCGTTTGGCTATTTACATTGCAGGCTTGGGTACTAATTAGACTCAGGACATCAAAGAGCAACATAAAGGGTTTTGACTTGTCCAGTTCATTGCTATTGAGATGGTCAACTTTTGTGTCAAGATTTTTCTAGTCTTCCCTATCCCTATCTAGATTATTGAAAGTGTGATGTGAATGTTAGGGTTCTGTATTACTTCAAATTGCATGCTATAATAAATCATATTTCATTTATTTCTTCGAGCAACTGACCTGCACATTTTTCTCGCTAACTTTCCTGATTTGCCATTCTGTATTATGATGCCATTATTTCATAAAGTATTAATTAGTTAACAGTCTTTCCAAATCTACTTTAGATGAATTTAAGTGTTCCCATTTCTATGCTGGAACTCTTTTTCCCCTCTTAGCATTTTGTTAGCACCTAGAGTGTAATCCCTTTGGTTTTCCGTTATCCTAGAGTTAAATCTTTTTAAAATACCTTCCAGCTGCAGGGAATTTTACTGTTGATATATGACTTTTGGCAGCAATAATTTATTGAGGAAAGTTGATACATGATGAATATTTTTGAAAAAAAAGCTTATCTTGTTAAGCCAAAAGAACTACAGTTTACACCAGTGTAGGGTCATGTAGGGTAGGAATATCAAGATAATATCTAATTAACGAAGCATGATATTGCCTTCCCCATTTTTAGGCAAAGGTGCTGTACACAAACACACACACACACACACACACACACACACACACACACACTCCCTCTAAGATCCAGGACACACTTTTTCAGTTCAGACTAGAAAGTTGCCAACATCCAAAAGAGGTAATAGTTATTTATCTTTCCCCACCCCTTTTCCTAGAATCAGCCCTTTTCTTAGCAATTTGTTCCAGGCAACCACATATCCCAAACTGATGTTTTGCTGTTATTGTTCATTTTCTGTTTATGTGACTGTCATAGTGAAGTTGAGGACAGGTGAAGGTTGATGTCATTAATTTTCTTTTAAGGGGATTTAAAATCTACAAAAGCTGAAGACCAACAAGTTGAACAGTAATTTTCAGTCTTTTATGTAATGGAAGAATAATCTCTGCATACAAAGAAATTGTGAAAGTTTGTCAGAAATTATCAGAAATTAATGAGTTGTCCACATTAGTTTATCTGTTGAGGAATTGTTTTGCCATAAATTTAGCATTCCTATAAAGTTGCTATAGAGATCTTTACTACTTGCCTGGGGGCAACTGTTGCTCAAGGACTACTATCTCCATGCACAACAGGGCTAGCTAGACATATAGCACAAAAAACAACTCTTGCATTACTGCTATAATATCTACTGGGTTCTTAGTAATAGTAGTAAATAAATAAATCTACATTTATTACTAAAATAATGACCAGTAGGTAAATAAGTAAGTAATAATTTTTAAGAACCTTGTATAGACCATCTTACCTTCCACGATGAGAAAAAAAGATCTTGTAAGATTATAGGATGCAGTCTTATTCTGAGCCATACTCTTTATCTGTTATTAACATCTACCCAGATTCCAAACTTTTCTACTCGGTTGACAAAAATCATCATTCTTGACAAACCATTTAATAATTCATCTCTATTATATCAAGTTTACAGATATATACATTAGAATATACACGGTTTTAACAACTTTTCATTAGCATGAGCATTATAGTAAAACAGCAGTTATGGTTTTTTTTTTTTTACGCCCTGGATTCACAACTTTTGCAGGAAGAGCAAATTGAAATCAATTGTACAGCTCTATCTGAGGCACCAATTTAGCTATTCCTGAATCCTGAAGCTTTGTTTATAATGATTCTTGGCTGTCCTTGAATACCATCTAGAACGCAGTATTCTGATTAGTAAGCAAGCTAAACTTCCCTGTAATGGATCAAGGACCTAGTCACAATTACATGAAGAAAGAAAGCATATCTAACTATAGAGGAGGAAAATTGTTGGAAAGTAGAGCCATAAACATTGTACAAGTACTGGAATTTTGCTACTACAACAACATGTTTTTCCAGTTGGGGAACCCAGAGCAGGATGGAGCCCATTAAATGGCTTGTGTGATCTGCTGTTGCCAGGAGTGGGAGGTTGGGGGTGATTTTGTTATATTGTACTATATTAATTTATTTGATTCTTTTTGTTAGTTTTTATTGTTTTAAATGTGGTCTTTTATTCTGTAAGCCGCCTTGAGTCACCATTGGTGAATAGGCGGCAATATAAATTCAATAAATAAATAAATAAAATAAATAAATAATAATAGGTTAATAATTTGCCTGTTCTATAGTGGTACAATGAGAGCTTCACAGGTTGCCAAGTAGGCTTCTGGGTACAGTTCAAGGTGTTGGTCGTTACTTTTACAGCCTTTATATCTTAGGGAACAGTATTATTAGATGCCGCCTTATAGTGGTACCTGCTTATCTGGTGAGATGTAGAAGAGGCGGCAGCTTGCTATGGGTCCCAATCCCAAGGATGAGGTGTCATCATGGACCTGGTGGTGTTCATTGTCTTGTTACTGCTTACTGTAAAGGGAGGGGGGGGGGGGGCTTACCTTACTTGGGATATTTTTTTCAGTTGTAATAGTATATCAGCCTAAGTAGGTGTAGCTGTAGATAAAAAAAATGAAAACGGTGTCTCCTCACCCTAAGCTGGACTACTGAAGAACGCTCTTTTTAATTGGGAAATATATTGAGAAAAAATGAATAAATTGAACCAGGGCCTTATTAATTAGCAGTTGAGGCAATCTTTTGCTAAGGTTTTTGCTTGCACTTAGTTAGTTACTGCTGAAAGTAGATACGCACATACACATACCTTAACTATATGAATAACATTAAAGTAGTAAGACACCAGAACAGTGTAGTACACATACCCAACCACTCACTCAACCACTTCCCCACTAACTACCTGCAAAATAAAACACAGCCTGCATGAAGCACACCCACTCATATGCACTTTAATTTCCCCATAGTAATAGGTTTTTTTTCCCCTTTTTAAAAAGCTCCAATTTACAAGACCTATTAGTAGACATCCCTGCATAATCTCTATTCAGTGCTTTCCATTCTGACATGACTTGACCCAGCCTAATGCAATAGCAGCAAGTGTGTAGATGGTTGGGATGGTCATACATTCTGGGAAAGCAATCCAGTCACAAGGGATAAAATAACTACCCAATCTCAGCCTCAGAAAATGCAGGTAGTCCTCGACTTATGACCACAATCGAGCCCAAAATGTATGTTGTTAAGTATGGCATTTAAGTGAGTTTTGCCCCATTTTACGACCTTTCTTACCACAGTTGTTAAGTGAACTTAATTTGTATTTTATTTTAATTTTTATATATGTCCCTTGTCTTGTCTGTAAGCCGCCCAGAGTCCCTAGGGAGTGGGCGGCATACAAATGTCAATAAACCTAAACCTAAACCTGAACCTGAACCACTGCAGGTGTTAAATAAGTAACAAGGTTGTTAAGTGAATCTAGCTTCCCCGTTGACTTTGCTTGTCAGAAGGTCGCAATAGGTGATCCTATGATCCCTGGGACAATGCAGATGTCATCAATATGAGTCACTTGTCAGGTGTCTGGATTTTAATCACATGACCATGGGGGCAGGGGTGGGTTTCGACCGGTTCGCACCGGTCCCTGCGATCCGGTTGGTCGCCGAACCCGGAAGTAAGTAACTTCCGGGAATGGCGAAGCCCCCCCCCCACACCCGCGCGCGCCCGCACACCCGCGCCCGCGCCCGCACACCCGCGCCCGCTCCTTACCCGGTTTTTACGAATTCTGTGCTTCTACGCATGTGCAGAACGCATACAGCGCCTGCGCGATCCTCCAGGAGCAGCTGGAGCATCGCGCAGACGCTAGTATGCATGCACGCGGCGTGCACGAGGATGCCGCGTGCGTGCGCGAGGACGCTGCGTGCGTGCGCGAAGACGCCGCCGGCCTCATTCCAACCGAACCGGTTGGAACGGGGCGAGAAACCCACCCCTGCATGGGGATGCTGAAACAGTCCATAAGTGTGAAAGAAACAATTACAAGCCACTTTTTTTCAGTGCCATGGTAACTTCAAACAGTCACTAAATGGGCTGTTCTAAGTTGTACTCAAGATGATGGCGCAGTGGTTAGAATGCAGTATTGCAGGCTAACTCTGCCCACAACCTGGAGTTCAATCCTGAGTGGCTCAAAGTTGACTCAGCTTTTCATTCTTCTGAGGTCAGTAAAATGAGGAGCCAGATTGCTGGGGACAATATGCTGACTCTGCAAACCACTTACAGAGAGCTGTAAAACTCTGTGAAGCGATATATAAGTGAAAGTGCTACTGCTATTGCTATGCCACTCCCAACAGCAAATTGTGTTCTAAGGTCAAAACAAAACTCAGCATCTGTAGCTTTTATTTTAAGTGCAGAACACACTAACCAGCTTAGCAGAGCTAAAAAAACAAAACAAAAAAACAAAGACAAGGGACAGAATTCATTAACCCTTAGATAGAAGGCTTTCAGGGGATCTCTGGGTGGAAGGCAAGGCTGGGAAATCCCAAAATACCTTGAGGGGGACATAATGTCAAAGCAATTTGGTTTTGTTGCCATGAAATCTACCTGGCTATGCCCATATAATCACCAGAAGTCTTGTTCAGCTCAAAGGAGTCTTGATCTTTACCTACAATGTAGGTAATTTATTATTATACTATGACTGTCCCCTGCAGCTGAATTAATCCAAACGGCAAATGATTTAAGGTGATATCAACGTGATGAAAGAAGCTGTCCTCTTTTTGACTTATTTATCTGCTAATACTGATGGCTGAAACAAGAGGATGTTCCAGAAACACACAGTGAAGATACAAAATCTCCTGTAGTGATTTGCATTCATACACATGGTAATATTCTCAGAGAACTGGTTGGAAAGCCATTTGCCCATTCAAAGACCATGCATTGAGAATCAATTTTGCACGTGTGCTTTGGAGTACATTAATCTTGAGTGCAAGCTGGACATCTTCAGGATCACTTTCCATTGTCTGAATGGGAGGAGTTGGCAGAATATCTCTGCAGCTTTTGAGATCCCATCTGGCAGGATGCTTAACAGATGTTTGGGGAGTGCTCTCTGTCAGACTCCATGAATAGATTTACTTTCTCATGGCTTACAGAGAAGATCCTCTAGAGAGGAAGACAAAGGGAGACTAAAACTGAGTTTGGTTGGAAAAACTTAAAAATAAAACTGCCAGTCTCAATCCATTCATACAACGTCTTTCATATGATCAGATATGAGTGACCATATATCTATATACATAAAAAGCGAAATACCACTCGCGCATCATCACGAAATCTCCAGAAATGTAAAGCCTTCAAACTTGAAATTTGACACGTATGCTCTTCTTGGCTTCTAAGTGCTTGCTAAGAAAGTATTTTTTTGAAATGACCATCAGATCATCAGTATTTCTTATATTATTATTAACACACTCTGATGCTAAGGAGTTAGACATTCTACTTCCCCCCCACACCTGAAAAGAACTCTGTTCCAACTGCCACTTGGGTGTGGACATGGCCAACACGTGACTGATCCAGCCTGTGTGCTGGGAGTTTGGACATTCTACTCCCCCTTCCCACCTGAAAGGGAGAGAAGGGGATAGGAGAGGCTTCTGTGGGGCAACGCCTGAGGGAGAGAAGGGGATAGGAGAGGATCAATGGGGCCAGCTTGAGGGAGAGAAGGAGATAAGATAGAAGAGGCTTCTGTGGGACACGCCTGAGGGAGAGGAGAGGAGAGGCTTCTGTGGGGCAAAGAGAGAATAGAGGCTGATCATAACTACTCAATGTTCAAGCTTTAACTGTCAATTTATCAAGCCCAATCACATAGTTCTGTAGCGAAGTATGGTTATCCAACCGACTAGTTCTAGTTGTCACATCTCAAGTTGGATATTGGAAAACTAGAAAAGGTCCATCCAAACAATCAAAAGTCTGGAGGAATTCCCCTGTAGGAAAAGTTTACAACATTTGTGGCATTTAATTTATTAAAAAGGACAAGGAAATAATAAGACTTTAGTTCCCTTTTCTATTTATTTTGTAAAGAGCGCTATCTGCTTTTCATGAAAATCATAATGATTTTAAAGTAGGATATAAAGCAGTAATCCTAATTAAATATGATGTGGAAGTTGTCTATGGAGATTTGAGTTTTTCTTTCTGTCTTTTATAATGCTGGCAGTCCTTGACTTACAATAGTTCACTTTAGTGACTGTTCGAAGTTAAAACAGCACTGAAAAAAGTAACTTATGACCATTTTCACACTTACGACTATATGGTCACAGGATCAAAATTCAGACAGTTGGAAAGGCCTCATATTTATGACAGTTGCAGAGTACTAGGCCCTTTGCAACTTTCTGACAAGCAAAGTCAATGGGGAAGCCAGATTCATTTAACAACCGTGTTACTTACCTTAACGAATGCAGTGATTCATTTAACACCTGTGGCAAGAAAGGTCGTAAAGTGGGACAAAATTAACTTAACTATCTTGCTTAGCAACAGACATATTTTGCTTAATTGTGGTCGTGAGTCGAGGATTATCTGTATTGGAAGTTGTATCAAAAGCCAATGAACATTGAGACATTCATAACATGTTTTATTGCTGTAATCAACAATATACAAAATTGGAGAAAAGGAATAAAAAAGGAAAAATGCAAAAGTAAACAGAGAGGAAAGCAAAGAAAAAAGAAAATATCCTATGTTCCATAAAAGGAATTGGCTTAACTTCTAAACATATAATTAAATACTGAGTACATAAATTAATTTATTACACAGATCAAGAGCTAGTTCGTAACCAGAAAATGAATTTGTAATTTCCAGATTATAAATCTAGGCTTGCTTTGTCCTTCTAACATTGAAGAATGAACACAGTCTTTGCATGTATTCTTAAGGTGGGATTGTATTTGGGGATATTTGTCTGCCATATTTTTGCGTGTGTATTATTATAAATAACTTGAGCTGTGTGAAGTGGAGTTCTTGTTTTCAGAGACAGTTTTTTATCGGTAGCAGTGGTGATTCTGAAAGGTCAAAAATTGAGTATCTGTGGTCTAAGATAAGTCATCCTATGTGTACATTAGGTGGAACTATCACAAAGTCTGTCACTCTCTCTGTGATTGCCAGCCTGAGTTAAGGCAAATTTGGAAACAATGGAGGGAATTTGTTTTTCCCAGTCTTTAACCAATCTTTGGCACCAAAGCTTTGCTCCAGTTTTGAAATGGTGCGTGAAATTGTATCCATTATTCTGACACCTGATGTACATATTTAAGGTAGACTGAACTTTGCTATTCTTTACCCTTAATTATGAATTTTGTAATATAAAAACTTTGGATCTCCATGTTAATTGTTGAATTGTAACTCCGTTAATAAAAATGTACTATAAGCAGAAGAAAAGGCTTGAATGACATGAATCAGGTGCAGACACGGAAAAATGCCAAAATGCCAAAAATTAGATTTCTCTCCAGGCCTCTTACTCTGCACGTGAACAAATAAAATCAAATAGAAAATGGAAGGAGAATTTTGACTTTTAGCACACGAGATTTCTCTAATGTCTCGCAGGTTGTGGTATAAATTACTACATTTTGGTATGACTTGAAATTTGTAAAAATGTACAAAAGGGAAGAATCAGTTCTGAATTATCATATTTAGTTTTGGCATCACTGCAAATGTAATTGGTATAATTGCATTTGATAATCTCAGGTAATTAAAACCAATATATGAAATAATTTTTCTTTTTTTTCTTTTTTTAGTTCCATTTTTTCCTACAACATGCAACATAGAAAAGAACTTTATTTCTTTAAACTACCTTGCGGGATACCTACAACCAAAAACAGCAGAAGGATGCATTATGTCTAGTGTGGCCCATGATAAAGAAGTTCATATAATTGAACTTATTGCACCTGATTCAAACAGGTAATAGTTTTAAATCAAATTATACTTCTCCAAACTGGGAAGGAACTGATTTCAGCCCTACAGCAGTTTTAGTAATAGCAGTAGCAATAGCAGTTAGACTTATATACTGCTTCATAGGGCTTTCAGCCCTCTCTAAGCGGTTTACAGAGTCAGCATATAGCCCCCAACAACAATCCGGGTCCTCATTTTACCCACCTCGGAAGGATGGAAGGCTGAGTCAACCCTGAGCCGGTGAGATTTGAACCGCCGAACTGCAGTTAGCAGTCAGCTGAAGTGGCCTGCAGTACTGCACTCTAACCACTGCGCCACCTCGGCTCTTTTAAAGGCACCAAGTCTCATATTGTAAAAGCCTTATAAAAAGTACAAAATATTCAAGTTGAGACTAGATTTTATAGACATTTGATACAAATTTCTAAAAGAGAATACGTAGAAAACCAACCATTTTATAATTGGAACTGATATATAGATATTTTAAAGTCATAAATTCAACATCCTCAACCTAACATTTCAAACACGGGATAAATCTAATGAAGCAAATCAAATTAAATGTGGTGTTTTCTCTTCAAATGATGGTTTCAGTGCCAAATTATAATAAGCACAAAAGTCAGCTATATAAAGGATTGGACATCTGGCTTAAACATCAGGTAGCACACGATAATTGGACAAAAGTTTAAAAGTTGTTCAAAGTCCTCTTTGCTGAAATGCTGAAAATTAAACTAGAAAGTTGATCAAACATCATGAGAGAAGGTAATATAGAGACCACATACCAGTGGTGAAATTATTATTTTTTTTACCACTGGTTCTGTGGGCGTGACTTGGTGGGCGTGGCAGGGGAAGGATACTGCAAAATCCCCATTCCCATCCCACTCTGGGGCCAGCCAGAGGTGGTATTTGCCGGTTCTCCGAACTACTCAAAATTTCCGCACCAGTTCTCAAGAACCTGTCAGAACCTGCTGAATTTCACCCCTGCCACATACACATTTTTGTTAAGAAAATTATCCACCAAGAATTGAATAGTTTTATGAGGCTGGCATAAAGAGACAGAAAATAGTATTCCAAGGGATAAAAGAGAATAGTATAAAGTTGTAAAGGGGTTGACAATCAGGAGTTAGAGAGCAAGAAATTGCTATTGATTTAAAACAGGCAACAAAATTGCTGGCAACAAAGCTAGCATATCTGTGTGTCATTTTAAATATGAAGTAAAGCTGCAAAGATTGAGTTATTCTGTGTATGTAGAATTTGCTTCTAAAATCCAGCAAGCAGATTGAACTCGTCAATCTATTTTGCTGTTTGCCAAACTATGGTTTGAAGAGACAGCAAAGTGACTTTTGCTTCACACGAAGTACCAAAGGGAACAGAGATACAAAAATCCCCATTTGAAACTTCTGATGCAAAAGAAGATAGCTCTTTTGTGCAGATGTGAAAAGCCAGCTCTAAGTGGCTTTCTTGAACTGACACCAAAATAGAGAAAATTTTGCACTCTTTAAATGGGAAAGACAAGCTTTTGAGGAGTGTTATTAGCGTAAAAAAGTATGTTGTTTCCATTGTTATTTAAAATTGTTCTAGCAAGTGGGGTGGAACAGTCTGTTTTGCACATGCTGGACGTCTGGGATAACCTCCAGTGTTTTAATCTACTGGCCAGACACTGGGAACATGATGGATTGGAAGAAGGTTGAGAGCAGAAATTTTCTGGCATGCCGGCTGACTCAGATCTTGCTTTTCCAGCGCTTTCCAGGTGGATATCATCATTGACATCAGACCATCTCGGCCAGACACCACGCTTGTCAGGAATCTTGTACTTATCCTCAAGTGCAGAAAGTCTGTCAACTGGGTCATCAAATCCCATGACGTGCAGGGGAGGTTGGAAGCCATTGTAAGTAGATATTGCCCTGCTTTGTGGTCTGGAGGAGGCACGGGTCTGTTCACATCTCGTGCCTTGCTGTGAAAACAGATGACTGACTAAATGGCTCCCCCTCTTTTGCTAATGCTGTTGGCGCTTTGTTTTTTCCTAACCTACCAAGCAGCCGGCTACCGTGTCAGGCACAGGGGTGGGGAACAACGGCTCTTTAATGACTTGAGGACTTCAACTCCCAGAATTCCTGGCTGGCTCAGGAATTCTGGGAGTTGAAGTCTACAAGTCAAAAGAGGGCCTTTGTTCCCCACCTCTGGTGTGAAAGATGGACCAACGTTCATTTCTGAAAGCCTTTATAAACCCCAGGGATGCATTGCATCTTATTCGGACCACCTGTTGACTTTGAACCTTTTTTTCCAAGCTCTTCATTCAGCAAGAATCAAGTTGCTAAATAATATTATTATTATTTAAATATTAAGAGCAATTGGGAGGGGAAGGGTCCCATCAGTGGTGGGTTTTAAAAATTGTTCGAACCTACTCTGTGGGTGTGGCCTCCTTTGTGGGAGTGGCTTGCAGCCCATGTGACCGGATATGATGACACTTGTCAGAACCACCTTAAATTACCTCACACACAGCACTGGCATGCATAAGAATATGATGCAAACTTGTTTTTTAAAAGGCATCTTTGGTTTGCGTTAAAACAACTTCAACACACGCAATGTTCTGATTGCACCACAAACACAGTAGTCATCCTTACCTTTCACAGAGGCACTGAGTTTTATAAATAGGAGCATGATAGTCAGTGGTGGGTTTCAAAAAATTTGGAACCTCTTCTGTAGGTGTGGCCGGCTTTCCGGGTCCACTGGTGGAACCTCTTCTAACCTGTTCGGTAGATTTGACGAACTGGTTCTACCGAATAGGTCCGAACTGGTAGGAACCCACCTCTGGATTCCATGTGTGCGAAGTTCCTGTGTTGTTCCAGTCACAGTTCTAAAAGCTGAAGGAATTCGGTGACTATCAGATTCCTTCTGCTCCCAAGAATGCATTCATAAATGAAATCATCTATCTTCTATCTATCTGTCTGTCAGTTTAATTTATATGTCTGCTCATGTCACAAATGTGATTTTGAGAGGCATACAATAAAGCCATCAATTGCACAGAGCAATGCCCGCCAGTTGTCAGTTACACAGTATTGCTAAATAAGGGGTATTTCTCACTGACAATAGCTCCAGTTTAGACAGTGTTAGTTATCAGCATTTGGCATTTGGGGGCAGGTGCTGGAATCTCATTACATAATGTTAGAGTCTCCTACTCTTAAATAGGGTAAAAATGTGGCCTTTTGAGTAGCTTTACGGTCCTTTTCATTTCTCACAGCTACCTTCTTGGGGCCTTGAGGAAAAATGAAAACAGTTGCTAGAAATACTGCAGTTAGGCCTATCAGAGGACTCCAAGGCACCCTAATCCTTGTTTACATTGGACTTTTGTGATAGGTTTGCTGCTCAAGAAAATCAAATTTTTACCACTGCATGAAGATGCTTTAAGTAAAATCACACCATGCTAAGAGGTGCGATTGCATCTTTAGACTCGGATGTATGTTTAAAATCAATAACACTTTGAAGGGCTTTTACTGAAGTGAAAGGCAAAGACTGCCTGAATTGGGATGGGATGACCTGCAGTCTCAGGCTTGCTTGGAAGAAAGTAACGATGGTTTGGTAATAAAATGAAAAGAGAAAGAGGAATGCCAGAAAGGGGAAATGAGCCCACTACGGAGGTTATATCTGTCTGATAACACCTCTGGCTTTGGATTCTCTCTGTGTTTTAGTCCTGCTCACCATGATTCCTCAACAGAGTATCTGAGAAAATGCTGTCTAGAATAAAAAGACGGCCAGTTCCTAAGGGACGAGCAATAAATAGGAATAGAAATGGGAATAGAAATAGAAAGAAATGGGAATAGAAGCACAATAACTTAAGCTATTGAATTCAATAACTGGAAAATTTGGTTCCACCACAAATGCTCGAATGACAAAAGCGCGCCTGACTAAACCGTGGTGACAAAACCGCGCCGACGAATGAGTGCTGAAGCGCGCCGACAACAGCGCGCTGACAGAAGCGCGCTGTAACCCTAAACCTAACCCTAAACCTAACTCTAACCCTAACCCTAACCCTAAACCTTATCTTAACTTAAATCGCACTTCTGTCGGCGCGGTTTTGTCGGCGCGGTTTTGTCGGCGCGGTTTTGATATCGTGGTTTTAGCGCCGCGGTTTTGTCGGCGCGCTTTTGACGTTCGCGCATTTGTCGGGTCACGGGAAAATTCAAGGCAGTGAGAAGCTTAGAGATAGATCAGTTATCTTCCTGAAGCATTTCTAGGAACCTGATGCATGCTGAACCAAGGATATTGTCGTCAAATGTGGCCTGTTCTCATAGGTGGGATTCAAAATTTTTAACAACTGGTTCTCTGGTTGCTGGGTGGGCGTGGCTATCGTCTGCTCAGCCGCCTGCACCACGGGGGGGGGGGGCTCACTATACCCAGGCTTCGGAGGCTATTCTTGAGTCTCTAGGGGGGCAAAAACAGCCTCCCCCAGGCTCCGGAGGCTGGAAATGGGCTTGTTTCTGGATTTCCGGAAGGCCCATTTTGCACCCTCGTCAGGCTCTGGAGGCTTTCTTCAAGCTTCCGGGATGGCGAAAACTCCTCAGGCCCTCTGGAGGCCAGAAATGGGCCCATTTCCAGACTTCCAGAACTTCTGGGAGGCCCATTTTTTGCCCCCCTCCCCCTTTGCTGCCAGTCCTTGCAACTACCAGTTCGGCAAACCAGGTGTAAAATTAGCATCCGGTTGACCCAAACCTGTCCGACCCAGCTGAATCCCACCCTGCCTGTTCTTATCCCACTATCTTCAGCAAAGTATGATTTCTGAGTAACAATTTTCCAAATATTGCTTAAATGGAATATTGCTAAAGTGTCCTGGTTTGGGGGATTCTCAGAAGTTTTTTGTAAAACATTAAGGGAACTTGGATGTACATACAGTGCTTTATTTTTATTGCACACATTAATATATTGCTCTAATTGTGTTCATTGCCCTAGTGGAAGATATATATTTTTGCCCTAGTGGAAGATATATATTCTTATAGATTACTTGGGGATGATCTTCAGTTTTGCAGATGGTCCTCTGTTTGTCCAAACATTCTGACATCAACAATTACAATTTAATTCAAATCCTGCTGCCTGATAGGAGCAGGTGGTAGAGGAGAGAGGATCTCACACCCTGCCAATCATTAGTAATGAATTAGAAGCCATAAGAATCATTATGATGTCTTTCCTTTCCTTTCCCCAACTGACTGGAAATTCTGAGAACTGAACTTCAAACATACTTAGAGAGCATCAGGTTGCAGCAAGCTGTTGCAGTATGCATTTCCCCTCAATTATCCCTTGGCATAGAGCAGGAGTGTCAAAGTCGATTTCAGTGAGGGCCACATCAGTGTTGTGTTTGATCTCAGGGGGTTGGGGATGGTGGTTCGGGGGGTGGCCAGTGTGGGCATGGTCAGCTCAACATCACTCATCAAGGCTCTGTTTTGTACCGCGACTGTGTCCTGCAGCCCTCTGCCTGCGAAAATGGAGCGCATGGCCTCCTGGCAGAGGGCTGCAGGAGGCTGTCGTGGCCAAAAACGGAACCCGGGCAGGTTGCGTGTGGCCCCCCCTGAGCTCCATTTTTGCTGGCAGAAGGCTGCAGGAGGACTTTGTGGACGAAAACGGAGCCGGGTGGGCCTTGCGTGGCATCCCTGAGCTTTGTTTTCGCTGGCAGAGGCACTGTGAGCTGATCTTTCACTATTTCTAGGGCAGGCACATGGGCCAAATTTAAGCATCCTGTGGGCCAAATCTGGCCCCCGAGCTTTGGGTTTGACATCCCTGGCATAGAGGATCTCATTCTGTTTGCTATGGTAAAAGGCACTATATGATGCAATCAACCCGTAGAGCCATTTTACATGTTGCGGTTATCAATAGAAGAATCTCATGAAGTGGTGAAATTCTGTCATGTGGATATTCCTCAGTTGAAATTGTTTGAATCTGTCTTACACATTACCCACTAATTTTTGGTCCTTTTGATAAAATTCCTTGTGTGGACAAGAAAACATTGTATTTGTATTTGTATTTATTTGTCTTGTATGCTGCCCACTCCCGAAGGACTCCGGGCGGCTCACAATAGACAAGGGAAGGGGGAAAACTAGACAAAGACAACACTTTAAAACAAAACCGCAACATTCACAATTTCCATGGAGCTGGATGTTTCACAGGCCCCCCAGCCTGCTGGAGCAGCCAGGACTTGGTGGCTTTGCGGAAGGCCGGGAGGGTAGTAAGAGTCCGGCTTGAACATTGGTACAAAATGAATGAAAGAAAGCAAAATTTGATCTGAAGTGATAGTTAACTAAATCCTTCGATTAAAAAAAAAGTTTTGTAAGAAACAAACCTATCTAGGGCTAAAGCTTTTATTTTCTGTTTTATAGACATCGAATGGGGTTGGCTTTGGAAAAGAAACCGAACGCTCTATGACTATGAGTAAAACCATTGTGTTTGATATGCCTTCCTCTCATGAGAATTTGATTGCCTGGGCATATGAGCATGGTCACTACCCAGTTACTACTTATACAAAAGCACCCCTTGCTAATAGATTTCACCTACAACTTGTGGATGCAGGTAAGGAAGAACATCAGATCATATTAAATACAACAATATTCTTTTGTTCCCTTTGGTCTTGAATTGAGAAGATACTTGATGGGCATTTCTGCTCCCGGAAGTTACCGTGCGGAATGCTATAGTTGTGAGATGATTCTCAGCTTTGGGCTTTATTTTTCAAATGTTCTGTTGTCCTGAGCTAAGGATGGTGAGGGTATATACAGGCTGCCAAGGCTGGTTTTACTCTTCCAAGAACAAGGAAATGAAAGGAAGCTAGTTTTTCAGGAGGGAAACAACACTAGGCAGGTTGAAGGAAAGGAGATGAGATACCTTCATTGTTGTTTTCTGTGAAGAAAGAGAAATGTCTGATCCTAATTGTACTTTAAATAGCATTCTTAACAATGTCTGTTTCATGCATCCTGCTAAGTCGCCATTTGTTATAGCGATTTGTTATAACCATGATTTGTTGAGAGAAGCCAGGAACAAGCCAAAGCCAGTTTTGCCATAAGACGTGTTGGGTAAATTCCTAGGATTTTCCTCTTTGTTACTTCTGCCAGGAACAAGAAGAGCTAAGTTGAGTTAAAGACAAATTTAGGAATAAACCAATGTTACACATTCGGACGTAATAAATCATGGTTAAAACAAACTGGGAATCGCAGTACCAAACATTGACTTGTTGCAAGAAAAATAGGGCAAAGAAACCATTTCTTGGGAAAGGAAAGGAAAAAAATAATTTTATCGTTCAACCACGGAAAAAGCCATGATCTGGGTGACTGAGAATCTCTATAAACATGGTTTAACATGCTTTGTGAACTAACCGGTGCATGATTCTAGTTATGAATAAGATGTATGGAATGACTATTTGTAACTTCTCTCTTTCTGTAGAAGAAATGAATGATGAAGAAGAAGAGGATTTCCTTCCACCAGAGCTGAAGGAACTGCTACATGGCATTAAATCCCCTCCAACCTCACGTTTGGACCAAGACATGCATTTCAGTTTTCTTCATGAGAACAACCAAGGCTCCTTGCCGTCAGCCGATACTGTTGACCCAATCATAGCTAGCCATGGTTTTGAACAGCTTCTTCCAAGAGACCCGGAACCAGAAGAAGTGCAGGGTAGCGTTGATGTCGCCATGTCTGTGATATGTAACGATACGTCCATGATGGTAGCGGTAGCAAAAGACTCACTGGAGGTTAGCAAGTTATTTTAATTTCATTTCAAAGTGAATTATTTTGGATTCTGGATGTCATGTGATTACCGCTGCAAGGCTGGCATCACTACAACTGCTTTGTACTGCTTGGGGTTCCCCTTGCTTGCTCTGATGACTATGGTTCTGCTAAACCTCAACGCAAAAGCCAAGATAAAAGCTGTACATCTCGTCAGCTCGGCAAGAGTCATGTGACCTAAGGGACCATTAGTGTTCCATTTGGCTCTAAAAAGTATGGACACTCAGCTGAGTCCAGTCTCAGAAGTGTAGTTTTTCTTCAGATGCAGCCCAAAGCCTAAATAAAGAATAAAGTCATAGTAAAAGCTAGAATAAGTGATAGAAATAAGGGTAGGGGGCAGTGGTGGGTTTCAAAAATTGTTCGAACCTACTCTGTGGGTGTGGCCTCCTTTGTGGGAGTGGCTTGCCTCCCATGTGACCAGATATGAAGATGCCGACGACACTTGTCAGAACCACCTTAAATTACCTCACACACAGCACTGGCATGCATAAGAATATGATGTAAACTTGTTTTTTAAAAGGCATCTTTGGTTTGCGTTAAAACAACTTCAACACACGCAATGTTCTGATTGCACCACAAACGCAATAGTCATCCTTACCTTTCACAGAGGCACTGAGTTTTATAATATGAGCTTGATAGTGTAGAATAATCATATCCAAGGACCAGTGGTGGGTTTCAAAAAATTTTGGAACCTCTTCTGTAGGTGTGGCCTGCTTTCCGGGTCCACTGGTGGAACCTCTTCTAACCGGTTCGGTAGATTTGAGGAACCGGTTCTACCGAATAGATGCGAACTGGTAGGAACCCACCTCTGGTAGGGGGAATATTAAAATGTGTATACACCTTCATATAATAAAATAAAAATAAATAATAAGAGAAACCATGGAATAATTGAACAATGACATATTGCAACCTAATATAAATGTGTATCATTATTAGAAATGTATACATAGATACCTTGAATGTAATAATTATGATTAACTTTATTAGTTTTATTTGCCTTAGAATGTATGACACTCAGGTGCCACACTGTTCACACATTAATTTGATATATTTGTAAAAATAAATAAATAACTTTTTTTGGGGTGGGGAGAATAAAGTCATAGCTTTGAAAGAGTAGAATGGACTTGGTCATTCCAAAGAGCTGATCACTTTTTGGAAATCTCTCTCCATTTAAAAGTCCACTCCTATAGAAATCCCACAGAGTGGAAATGGAAAAGGTTGACCATCCCCTTCTATGATAGCTTTTATACATATAAAGAAGCTTCGTTTTGTGTCTACCTGGACGGGAATTTAAATCCCATTTCTCTACAGGGTTATATTCTGAAACTTTCAAGTCTACTTTACGATCTCAGGATCTTGAAATTTCATTCTACCTAATGGGTAGGCCATCCAGTTGCTTACCTGGCCCTCCCGGTTTTCTACTTCACTCATTGTGACAGCACAAATAATCATACAATAGATTTCTAATACAGAATTTCTCAGTGTCGGAGAAAATGCTTGGTCCCAGTTGTTGCTGTCCTTGGCAGTTCTGATCAGTGGTTTGGGTATAACTTTCTGTCTTATTCTGCTTCCTTTTAGGCTAGCGGTTTCATTGGGACACAGCTCTCTCTGCTGGATCCTACTTGCAGAGCTAAATCAAACAGGACCCATTTTATTCTGGAGTCGTCTTTGCACGATTGTGGGACCCGACAGATTCCCTATCCTTTGGATAACGTCGTCTATCTCAACTCTGTGAGTATCTTATCTCCTAGAATAGTGAGATAGAATCCCAAATCTCTCTTTCTTCTCCTCAGCTCTTAGAAAACACCAGGAGAAGGAGCAGAGATTAGTTCTGAGTTGTTTCTGTGATGCAAAGCTAGTGAAATCTGTTCCACATCTTTTTCCAAGATCTTTAAAAACAGTGAAGGGCAAAATAAACAAGATGGGAGGAATATTTCCTAGCGGCTTTTTAGTTCACAGTTACCATTATAATATCTTTTATCTGACACATATGGTACCATATATAATGTTGACTTCTAACAAGAGACAGTGGGATGGTAGCACCATCTCATTCCATTCTTCAAATCTGGCTATATACCGTATTTTTCAAAGTATAAGACAGACCTTTTCCCCTCAAAAAAAAGGTTGAAAATCTGGGTGCGTCTTATACACTGAATACAGCATTTTTTGCCTCCTGAAACCCTGCCCCCTTCACCAAAATGGCCGTGCATAGCCTTTAGGAGCCTTGCAGAGTGCTCCTGGGGGCTGGAAAGGGCAGAAATGAGCGAAAAATGGGCCATTTTTTGTTTGTTTTTGCCCCACCCCCCGAGCACTCTACAAGCTTCTTAAAGGCTATTCATGCCCTTTTTTTGAAGAAAAGGGGGGGGGCATTTTCGGGAGGTCTGCAGAGTGCAAAAACTTTTTTTAAATTTGCCTCTTCAAAACCTTGGTGCATCCTATACTCTGAGGCGTCTTATACTCCGAAAAATATGGTATGTCTGTGAACTAAAACTCCCCCCCTCCTTTTGATTATCTGAATTTTTGCATACCTTTGTCCCTGAAAATTACGAGAACTTCATGTGGGTCCTATTGACCGATAGACAGGGTCTGATCTTTTGTCCATTATTTTTGGAGTAAAGTCATCTAACCTGCAGGATCTGAAATAGCAATAGCAAATAGAATTTAGACTTATATACTACTTCACAGTGCTTTACAGCCCCCTCTAAACGGTTTACAGAGCCAGCATATTTCCTGCAACAATCTGGGTCCTTATTTTACCAACCTTGGAAGGTTGGTAATGATCATGCTAGAAGATCCTCAAATGTTTCTGAAGTTGTTTACCACGGAGGAAAGAGGCAAAATTCCTACAGTACAATGTAAAAGACTGATCACTAAGAACTGTTTGGTTGCAGTTATAACAGTGGTGAGTTCCTACCGGTTTGGACTGTTTCAGCCAAACCGGTAGTGGTTTGACGGCCTGGGTCACTAGAACCGGCACTGACCCAGGTCTGCCATGCCCCCGTACCAGTTCTCTGGGTGGCGCTCTAGGCACCGCCATCTTGTTTTTCAGTTCTGCGCATGTGCAGAACAATTTTAATTTCACTGCTCATGCGCATGCAGCGCGCATCAAGCATGCACACACAGCACGCACATGAGCGAACCAGCTGTAGGGCCTTCCAGAACCTACCCCTATTTTAACAACTAAAATAGTGTAGCTAGTTAAGGAATCTATGAACTTTAGTTTTTTTATTCTAGCACTTTGCCTAGTTGGGTGACTTTGTTTAGGACATATGAGAAGCAACAGTGAAATTTTAATATTAGTTTGTCACACTGATTCGATTTCTATAGAGAATATATATCTGATAACCTTCAGAGCCAAGGTGGCGCAGTGGTTAAATGCAGCACTGCAGGCTACTGCTAGATCAGCAGGTCAGCGGTTCAAATCTCAACGGCTCAGGGTTGACTCAGCCTTCCATCCTTCCGAGGTGGGTAAAATGAGGACCCAGATTGTTGGGGGCAATATGCTGACTCTCTGTAAACCGCTTAGAGAGGCCTGAAAGGCCTATGAAGCGGTATATAAGTCTACTGCTATATTCAGGGGCAAAGGTATGCAAAAATCTGAACAAGGACAAATATTTTTATAGAACTGTATGATATCTCTTTCAGTTGCTCCTCATTGTTATATAGGATTGGAGTGAGAGTATTTGAATAATCACGGTAATTTTTCAATACTAGATGCAAGCATGAACTTATTTAGAAGTAAACCATTACAGTAACTTGGCAATTCCAAAATAAGTTATATTTTAATTTAAATCATATTGTATATGCGTTGAGGGAGTGTTTCCTGGTGTATGCTAGTTATGTCAAATATATTTTCAATATTAATGTATATTCGGTGCTGGAAATTTGAATCCACTTGGTTTTTCCAAGTGTGTAAGCAGCTATGCAAGTTATTGTGCCCAAGTAAGATTTTTCCCTTCAGTCTGGTTCAGCATTTTCACTGTGACTTGGTGGGTGTTGGCCAGTTCAGGTAAACAAGCATAGCTATTGGCTTTTTGTAATTTCAGCACATAGTGACAATTTTGGCAGATGAAGGAAAAATTGTTGTCCAACTCAAATATAGCTAAGGCAACCTGATCAGACATAGCCTTATCCAATTTTTTTTTTCCAAAAGGCCATTTAAAATCCTTTATTGGCTGGAGTTTTTGGCATTTGATCTAGAGATGTACCCAACAAAAACTATAGATCAACAGGCTGTGGAAAAATACATCTGGATCTCAACTCAGCAGCTGGACTGCTATCTTTAAACATTAAGTTGATCTCAAAAGCAAAAGATTTTTCTTAGTACTCGGACCAATTTCTAAATCACTGAAACTGGCAGTGAATTACGAAGCAAATGCCCGAAAAATGTCAAAATACCTTTTGTGTGTCATCCATCCGTCATGCGGGCAAACAAAGGTAGAACTAAATTGAAGAAATGCTGCATCATCTTCGAAACCCAGAAAAACATGGAGAGGGGACAATTTGTGTATGAAAAGCAAGCAGAAAATGAGTAATGCGCTCAGTAAGGGAGTTAAATTGAGAAGGGGTTTCATTTTGCTGTTTTTAAAAAAGCAGTAAAGACTTAATGTGTATAGCAGGGAGGAAAAAATGCAAAAGAAAAATAAAAAGAAAGAAAACTCACTGTTATTGTGTGTGCTTCAAAAAAAAGAAAGAAATACTGAAGTAGTATAAAGTTACAGCTCTTTGACTGCTGAATACTGTGATGATTATTAAGAAGTAGGATATATGCAAGTCCAGTTCAATGAGCCACTGCTTTTTTGAAATGCAATAAATGTTATAGTTTTACCAGAAAGAGAAGTCGAACTGCTGGTATATTCATTTCTAGGCCAATACTCAGACGGCTTTTTAGAGCCAATATGTTACTGCTATTACGCACCAGGTTTGGAAGTCAAACAATACGCCTATTTTTTACCATGATGCAGATAGATAAATTGGCTGACTGGGAAGATATAGGGGTTGAGATCCTGGGGTAGTCCTTTCCAAGAGTAATATTCAGTATCTTCCTACTAGACAAACGTTCAGCATCATTTAGAAACTCGCCATACTATATGTACTTCCTCTTTTTATTTCTCTATTAAAAAGAACAAGAATCATTCAGCATTCATTTACCTTTGACCAATTCCTGACAAGTTCTTTGCAAACTAGCAATCACAGTTTAAATAAACTGTAATCAACTGCAAAAGTGTTCTTAAGCTATCCTGCTGACCAGAGGGCCAGGGTTCCGACCGAGTTGACACAGAGCATATAGGTAGTCCTCAACTTACGACCACAATTGAGCCTCAAATGTCGGTTCACCGACAAAAGGGCGGACGACAAAAGCGCGCCCGACTAAACCGCGGTGGCAAAACCGCGAGTTCTAAAGTGCGCCGATGAATGAGCGCTAAAGCACGGCGACAACAGCGCAGCGACAGAAGCGCGCTGTAAACCTAACCCTAAAACTAATCCTAAACCTAACCTTAACCCTAAATCTAACCCTAAACCTAACCCTAAACCTAAACCTAAACCTAACCCTTACCTTAACTTAAATCGCGCTTCTGTCGCAGCGCTGTTGTCGCCGCGTTGATGATGTCGCGTTGATGACGTCGCGGTTTTAGCACCGCAGTTTTGTCTACACGCTTTTGTCGTGCGCGCATTTGTCGGGTCACACAAATTTCTGTTGCTAAGTGAGACGTTTGTTAAGTGAATTTTGTCCCATTTTACGAACTTTCTTGCCATAGTTGTTCAATGAATCGCTGCAGTTAAGTTAGTAACATGGTTGTAAAATGAATCTGGATTTCCCATTGACTTCGCTTGTCAGAAGGTTGCAAAAGGTGATCACATGACCCCTGTCGTAAATATGAGTCAGTTGCCAAGCATCTGAATTTTGGGATGCTGCAGCAGTCATAAGTTGAAAAACGATTATAAATCACTTTTTTTCAGTGCCGTTGCAACTTTGAATGTTTACTAAATGAACTGTTGTAAGTTAAGGACTACCCGTATAGCCTTTTGCATAGGCTTCTTCTGTTTGCATATTGTATATAAACTAAAGCAAGTTTTCCCCAATCTGTAAACTTCCTGAAACTGTCTGGTCAGCATATCCCCAGGAAGAGGCTAAAATTTGGGAAAGCAGAGGGCATTTCCTATGAATGTGGTTATTATTTTGGTCTAACGTTTCAAACAATGGTTGCATGGAAAACTAAGATAAGCTTAAAACATCAGGTAACAGACCGTACTCTCTACTATCAATAATATTAGATCTCTCCTGTAACCAACTTTTCCTGCAATCTTTCTGATCAAGATGAGATGGAATCAGATCCCCAAAGCTTTGACAGTTGTTGTTGGTTTTTTCCCCTCCCTTTCTCCATTTGGCTAAAGATTGTTATCCAGGTGTCACCATCAACTGAAGCTAGTGGTTGGCCAATTGATTATGAAGACATGGAATCAGGGGATAATGGTTTCCCTGGGGATACGGATGAATCAGATATCACCTTTTTCAGTCGGCCTGTAATTGTTGTGGTATGTATTGATTAGCCATCACTTGGCTTGTGAATATAGAAGACTGATATCCTTTCTTAGAACTTTGATTCTTAAAGTATTTGATAAACATCATTTATGACGCATGGGCTGATTGGAACACTTTTCCGTGCACCTGTGAATTATATATCTTTTATTGGATTAGGAACCTTCTCCTTCCAATTTCAAAACAATATCAGTTTTTCATGCTGTTAATGGGTGAATAGTTTCTTTGTTTTCCCAGTGAATCTTTTCTTTCCAAATCGCCTTTTTTGGTTTTAAAACAAGCTTCCCAATATTTTAGGCTTTCTTCATTTATTCTATCTCACAATCTGTTCTTTGTTCAAAATGATAAATTCACCCAAAACGTTTTATTTCTGCTGGGTTGTCTGTGTCTAAGAATGTATGTCTTTCTTGCCATAAATTTAATGAAGAAGATTTAAATGGCTGTTAATAAGGTCAAAGAGGATTGTTTGTTTATGTGTATTCATGAAGACTCTACGGTACCACTCATGAGAGGATTAGACAGGAAAATAAGATAAGAAGAAAACATTCTGAACCAAAGCAGTGGAGTCGGTTTTGAAGAAAGCTTGATTTTTCTCCCTTTCCAAAATGCTTGTGAATCAGTCATATTTGAAATATGTTTGTGGTGGGGGTGTTGGTGTATGTGTCTGGGTCCTTATGGAGACAATGTCTGACTGGATGGAACTAGGCCACCAAATCACTGAAATGTCTTAGATCTAACCTAAGTCTCAAAAACATTAAAAAATAAAATGGCAGAAGAGTAGGCTGCTGAAATATGGTGTTTTGGCAACAGGACCATAAGGGATTCTAGGGGCTATAAAAATATAATTGGGAGGCCATGTGGAGTCTACAACTGTTGTTTCCTCCCCTTATATATTTTGCTCTCTTCTTCAATAAATTTATCTCCTTGTTTTTGGATTAGTTCAACTGCACATTCCATCAACCCAGAGATTCAAAGGTTTCCAGGTTCTGGCCACCTGAAGTACGTGTTGGCAATGCCACCTTTGGAATGGAACTCTATGAGACAGAGCTTTTTCGGACTCCAGTTCAAGGATTCTTCTCTATTGCAGACAACAGCCAGATTTTTGTTGAGGTAATTGACTCAAGTCGAAATGGAAATCAATGAGACTGTTTTTCAGGAACGTGGTAGCTGAGAAAAGGCTGTTCTCGTACGTCCTAAGCTGGCCTGGTTCAATTGCCTCTGGCAGACAGATGTGTCCTCTTGTGGTTTTTTGCGAAAAGGAAATTGTACCGATCTTGGATTAAGATAATACTTTTGTGGTAAAGACCAAGGAGTCTTAGTAATATGGCAAGTCCAGTGCAAAACGTGTGTCTTCCTCATCAAGTCTTCTTGGAAATAAGAGTCGTTCATGAAAATAATGCCCTATTGTTTCACCTTTTTCTTTTTCAAATTGACGGCAAAACTGATTTCACATGCATGAGCACGCACAGTTTAAAAAATGAGCAGGCACAGTTCTTTTATTTTATTTTTTTTTATTTGAAAGATTTATATGGCCTTCCATCTCAAGCATCTCTGGGTGGTTTCAAACAACCAAGAACTATGAAAATAATTCCAAGAGCTGCTCTGTATCATATGCAAACTCAATATACAACGGTGCCTCTCTCTTTCTCCTACTCTTTCTTTAAGGGGTAGAAGATTAAAATCCTCATTTGTTCCTTAATTTGTTAATGTCCTGTTCTAGCACCAGGTGGATCATTTTTTTAGTTTAGTTTTAGTTTTATTTGTCATTTATAGGCCGCCCTTTTCCCTGAGGGGACTCAGGGCGGCTTACAATTCGTGGGAAGGAGTGCAAGACAAAACATAAAATATGTGAATAAAATAAAATAAAACAGTAAAACACAACATTCATTCAGCATTCGGGTGGGGCGGATTAGGATCTTATCCCCAGGCCTGACGGGATAGCCAGATCTTAAGGGCTGTGCGGAAGGTCTGGACGGTGGTGAGGGTATGAATCTCCACGGGGAGATCGTTCCAAAGGGTCGGAGCTGCTACTGAGAAGGCTCTCCTCCGCGTAGTCGCCAGTCGGCACTGACTGGCGGATGGAATTCGGAGGAGGCCCAATCTGTGCGATCTGATGGGACGGAGGGAGGTAATCGGCAGAAGGCGGTCTCTGACTCTGTAAAAACTAACATTCACAGCCAACTACAGACAACCAAGTCTGTGTCACCACACTTTATAAGAGGGTAGTTCCTCTTGGTAATGAGCTCACCCTATGCTAAAATAGAATGCAGTTAGTTTTCATTTGATTTGGCATTATATACCAACCCAGTCAATTAAGGTTTACTGAACAAACTACAAAAAAACCCCATGACTTAGCATATCAAAGACTTTGAGGATATTACACCTATAAAACTATGTTTCCTTATTCCACTTTTAAAAAATGGTGGTTACCATAGGAGAAAAAAAATGTCTCCTGAATATTTTGGACTATAACTCTGAAAATCCCTTGTGATGCGGGAGGAATGAAAGGCACCCAAATTGGTTCCACCACAAAACCGCGGACGACAAAATTGCGGTCGACGAAAGCGCGCATTTGACGTCATCACAGCGTGACGAAAACATCGCGCTGTGATCGAAAAATGTAAAAATAAAGCGAAAACCTTACCCTAACCCCCCCCAAACCTAACCCTAAACCTAACCCTAAACCTAACCCTAAATCTAACCCTAAACCTAACCCTTAACCTAACGCTAAACCTAACGCTAACCCTTAACCTAACGCTAAACGTAACCCTAACGCTCTAAACCTAACCCTAACCCTTAACCTAACCCTAAACCTAAACCTAACCCTTACCTTTATGTGAATCGGCTTGCTTTAATTTTATTTTTATTTCAATTTTTAATTTTTTTCGTCGCGCTGTGATGACGTCAAATGCGCGCTTTCGTCGATCGCGCTTTTGTGGACCGCGGTTTTGACGGGTCATGCCCGAATTTCCTAATTCTACAGATTATCCAAGTGGGAGGGGTAACCAAGGTACTCAACATCTGATTGACTGACTTGATTAGACTGCTATGCAATCTTCAAAACATTAAATGTAGAATGATCTATTTTTCTTTTCTCATGCAGATTTCTCTGACAAAGGCTGAAAGATCCCTGGGCTTTGTAATCCAAACTTGCTTTATTTCACCAAATTCCTATCCTGACCGAATGTCAGAATACACCATTATTGAAAATGTTTGCCCTAAAGAGGAGTCTGTAAGATTCTTCAATGTTCCAAAAGCTAATTTTCCTGTACCAAATGCCCATACTGACAAAAAGCGGTTTAGCTTCTTGTTCAAATCCACATTCAACAGCTCTCTTCTCTTTCTACACTGTGAGGTGACCTTATGCACGAAAAGAGAAAAAGATATCCCAGGATTAGCTCAGGTAAGTTGTGAAAAGATTCCTCTCCCTTTTTCTCTTTCTGGCACACAGAAACTCACATCTGTAATTACCTTGTTCTCCGATCTACACCACCACTAAGAGTTAAAACTTAGACTTCATTGGTTGTGATTTAACATGTGGATCTGATAAAAAAGGTGGCCATAGATTGTTTTCTGAGAGCATCAATCATGTACAGTGTGCAACACCCACATTGCAACAACTCTGACAGGTTAACTAGGGTGAAGAAACTTAGAATTTGCTTCTTTAATGTAAATCAAGAGAAAAGAGAAAGCCAAGACTCTCAGATTTTCAATACCAGGACTAAAATGTCAAATGAAGAACACTATTGATTTTATCGAAGCTAGAACTGGGCAAGAAATAAACATATACTCTTTATGCTGTAATTTCAATTTATAAGTTGCAGATAGTCACAAATTTGGCAATTTGCAAATTCCTGCTACAGATTTGAACAGGGAAGGTGGAGATCAGTATGCAGAAGGAGTTTGACAGCCCTAGAGATTATGTAGTCAAAACTTGCTCATGTTCTGCCTTGGATGAACCAACAACCACCTTGCAGAGAAAAAGCACGAAACAAATTTTTGCACAGTGGTTAAATGCAGCACTGCAGGCTATTTCAGCTGACTGCAGTTCTGCAGTTCGGCTGTTCAAATCTCACCGGCTCAGGGTTGACTCAGCCTTCCATCCTTCCGAGGTGGGTAAAATGAGGACCCAGATTGTTGTTGGGGGCAATATGCTGACTCTGTAAACCGCTTAGAGAGGGCTGAAAGCCCTATGAAGCGGTATATAAGTCTAACTGCTATTGCTATTGCCTCTGCAAGCCCAATTGTTGTTTTTTTAACATGATTCTGGCCATGTGACTCTTAGTGGGGAATCATGGCCCTTAGTTTAAGAAACCCAGCCTTAGACCTTGGCTGGGAGTTACATAGTTGGAGAGTGCTAAGTTTTGGAAGCTACTTTACAATAGAGCAGCCAAAGAAGTTATAAGTGTGACTGATTGGTTAAACCAATTTGCAACAGATGATGTTAACCAATACATTTTCTATATGAGTAATGGTGAGTTTTTCCAGACTAGCTTGTACAGTATGAAGCTACTCCTCTACATTTGGAGCTGTTATAATATTGAGGTATGGCTTCATGTGAATGTTCTGTCTGTGAGTTGGCCCTTTTCCAGCATAAAGGAAAGACCAATGAATACAATTTCATATGGTCAAGGATTAATGGTTTTTCTAAAAATGTGGCTGAATGGTGTTTTTTTATATGTAACCTAATAGGTATTTTGTTGTTATTCCCCCATTTGTTTCTATGCTTCCTCCTCTGTCTCATTCTTCTTTACGTTAAAACAAATTTTCTAAAGAGAATAATATATACAACTCTTGTTTCCTGAAAGCATTTGAGTCAGAAGGGATGATAAGTTTTGGAAGATCTTATGTAGCAAGACTTTAGACCAGTGTTTCTCAACCTTGGCCACTTGAAGATGTCTGGACTTCAACTCCCAGAATTCCCCAGCCAGCGAATGCGAATGCTGGCTGGGGAATTCTGGGAGTTGAAGTCCAGACATCTTCAAGTGGCCAAAGTTGAGAAACACTGCTTTAGACTGTAATTGCCAAGTAGCATTTTCCCCACTGTACGATTAAGCTGTATTCTAAAGAATATTCTGTGTTTTCCCAGGATGTTCCTCAGGCATATAAAACAGGCCTATTTCAATTATCCTAATAATCTGTTCATCTTGTCCAACCTGTGTGTTCCTTGTTGAACTGTAGGTCATCCAGTCCCACCAGTATGCCATGTTAGCTGGACATTTCTGGGGGGGTGAAAAATTCTCTTAAGAAGGCCATCTTAACCACTAGGTTAATTCATTTGAACATAGGTGAACTGAAGCTACTTGCAGGATCCAATTTGGGTCAGTCACTGGGAACAGAGGTTTAATCTTCCAAGCTTTAAGACTTGTTCTGGAGCCCATCCTCTGGGGACTTCTCTCCAACTGAATGTGTGCTTTGGGCTATGCTATACATAATATTTATGTGGTGACTGGTTGGGTATGGCTTGTTATTGGTTGATTGGATTGTAAGAAGTCACACCAGTGGTGGGTTTCAAAAATTGTTCGAACCTACTCTGTGGGTGTGGCCTCCTTTGTGGGAGTGGCTTGCCGCACATGTGACTGGATGGGAGTGGCTTGCCGCACATGTGACCGGATATGAAGATGCCGGAACCACCTTAAATTACCTCACACACAGCACTGGCATGCATAAGAATATGATGTAAACTTGTTTTTTTAAAGGCATCTTTGGTTTGCGTTGAAACAACTTCAACACACGCAATGTTCTGATTGCACCACAAACGCAGTAGTCATCCTTAACTTTCACAGAGGCACTGAGTTTTATAAATATGAGCATGATAGTGTAGAATAATCATATCCAAGGACCAGTGGTGGGTTTCAAAAAAGTTTGGAACCTCTTCTGTAGGTGTGGCCTGCTTTCCGGGTCCACTGGTGGAACCTCTTCTAACCGGTTCGGTAGATTTGACGATCCGGTTCTACCGAATAGGTGCGAACTGGTAGGAACCCACCTCTGAGTCACACCCAACCAGGCACCACATAAATCCTACACGTAGAATAGTCTAAAATAGTGGTTCTTAACCTTTTTGAAAGAATCGCCACCTTGAGCCATTGAGAAAGTTATCATTGCCCCCCTCCCCCAACATCACCTCTCAATCACAACACAGGGAAATAATTCTTCAATTTATGCAAACACATTTTTTGTTTTCTTTAAAATTGTCATCAGGACATATCGATGCAAATAATTTATTTCAAGTCTTTTTCCCATATCTCAACTGTGTGAAAAATTCTGATGCCACCCATCACTTTACTCCCAAACTTTGTGATACATGTATCTCATTATTATCTTATTTATTCAAGACACTTAAATGCAATGACCACTGAAAACAAAATTCAATTGCAAGAAAATGAAATGCCCGGAAAAAAACAGTAACATTTAATGATTTAATTACAAGTTAATTTTAGGGCACAAAAAGAAATATAAAAAGGGCATAAGAACAAACCGCAATGCAGGAACTAAGAATTTCAAGATGAAAACTCTGAAACTAAATTAAGATTCGAGGAAAATATATATTCATGCACACTATAAAAAGGGTTTACATGAAGAACACAACAAAAATTGAAACCATAAAACCAAGAAAATATAATATCGAACTGGAGTGCATGCTAAAAAAGTACAATACAAAGAGACACACAGAGTCTTTCAGTTGGGAAGGCTTCACCGCTTCATTTGAAAAAGTTTTCTTACAAAGAAGACAAAACGGAAGCTGTACGTTGGAAGGAGATGGAATGAATCCCAATTTTAGGTATTCCGTTGAATATTGGCGACACTTCCTCTTCTCGGCCATGTTGAGAGGTCTTCAAAATGAAAGGCACTAACTAAAAATTAAATTTTCAACTGCACTGGAATACTATAAAACATACATGGATATCGATAAACCTAGTTTCAACAGTTACGTTGATATTACAGTTGACATCACGGGACAGCCACTCAGCATGCGATGTTTCGAAAGAAGCGCTCACCCCTCCCATTCTGGCCAATGGCGTGCCACTGTATGGGTAGAGTGATAGAGGCTGCTGCGCAACATGCATGAAGATGAGCGATGTGTATTCACATATGTATGGCATTCTGTACTGAAGCTAGCTGGAGGAACATTTTAAAACACAGTTCAATCCACTAATAGCGAGCAATCTGATGTTTTTGTACGACAGATATACAGCGGTTCACTGTACGAAAAAAGTCTCAAAAGTGTCCCCAAAACCTCTCGCTCCATCGCCCCCATATCTCTCCCTTCCATTCCTTCACCTCCGCGTCATCTCTTTTCATTCCATCGCCCCCCTGAAAAACAAAATCACTCCCTGGGGGGTGATATCGCCCAGGTTAAGAACCACTGGTCTAAAGCACACATTCTTGGTGAGAGACAGGTTCCCTGAAGATGGGCTCCAGCATGAGTCTTCCAAAGCTTGGAAGACTAAACCTCTGGTCCCAGTGACTGACCCAGATTGGATCCTGCAACATTATCCTGGGACAAATACGTTTGCCTTCATTTGTGATACTACTTGGTGTAAATTGTCATTACAGTAGATTCCAAAAAGTTAATAAACTTAGGAATAATTGCAATTAACAACAGTAGGACAATATATGTTGAGTTTTCCCAATGAAAACTCTTGTAGCTTTTGATAGCATGATATATATTTTCCACTAAATGGTTATAGATGATAGGTAGAAATTGTGTTAAGTGGTTCAAATTCTCTGAAACTGTTCGGTGTTCATCACATTTGTTGTAAACAATGCATTAGCATTAATTTTCCAGTTCTTGCTGAGATAAAAATAATGCTATTGTTTCTGAACCTCTACTGGTGAATTATCAGGTTGAACTGCTTCAGAGGATTTTGAAGGAAAATAAATGAGTGTTTAAAGTTAATTCCTGCAATTTTTTATTGTTTATCTCAGAATATTTGTTTCAGAGATGTAGTAAACATCTCTAAGCAAGGGAAAAGTCTCTTTGTTCCAAAACATTAATTTAATCAGCATCTTTTCTAAATGGGAAATATTACTTTTCCACTTGGGGGAGAAAAAAAAAACTTCGAACAGTCTTATAGCTGATGAACAATCATCTTGAATAATCTCATCATCTGTTGTATTCACTGTGTTAATGAAAAGAGCAATTGGGGTGGGAAACAGAAGAACTTTTTCAACACAGTTGTGAAGCAACATGTGGATTTGTATGGACACTGCCCAGAAGAGACCCTCTGCAGCTTTGAGGATTGGTAGAGTTTTAAGTAACTCAAGTATCAAAGAAAAGTTGAAATGTAACTGAGAGGAATTTTTGCAAGCATTTGTGGAAATTATTTTTATTAAGTTTTGTTTTTTCTTGAGTAAATATTACTAAATACCGATGGTGATGGACATCTGCTGTGATAATGTAAATATTTTCAGTGTGCCCCTGATTTTACAAGCTGTCTGTTCTCTCCATCTTGCAGTGTATCCTTCCAGATGAAGCTTGCGCCTTTCTTAATGTTGATATGATCTTTGCAATGATGCAAAATAAGAAAACCTTCACCAAACCTCTTGCTGTGATAACTAAAGGGAGACCAGAAGGTACTGAATATATTTTCAATCTCTGTATAAAAATTTGCCTCCCGGCACATACAATTTTGCAGTCTGGTGATATTATTATTCTGATTTATAAGACATCATTATTTTTAAACACTAATACTTGTTTGCACTCTTTTTTTTCCCCTTAAATCTTCTTTCAAATGCAATTTGGCCAAGGGTTCATAAAGGAATGTATTTTGATTCTATGTAACAATATGGAATTCATAAACATTAAGTAATGCTGCACAATTGATTCCAGCTGTTCATTATGCTATAGGTATTGGGAAAGCGGTATATTTTTTTTCCCTTTGGGGCTGTAAATGCTTAATTGTAATGGAACTTCAAATATATTGAGAATATTCCGTAGCATTGTAGGTTTCTATTAATAAATACTACGGCCACAAAGAAAATGGCTGTATATATTTAGAAATGATTGCCTGAAGGAAATCATTTTTTCCTCCTTGTATCTGTATGACTATTAATCTATGTTTTCAAGAGAAGGAAATATATACAGTAATTAACAAATCTCTAGATGACCCTCGGAGTGATCTATCCTCTGTTATCCTTATTTGTATATTAAAGCTTCCTTACCCTCTATCTGTTTGGATAAAACTTTTCCAATGTATGCAACTTGCTTTTTGGAGCTTCACATCACAGCCCACATTTCTACTTTGTATATTGACTTATTTTCCCCACATAATTACTTTTCTTAAAAATAGCTGTTCTCATAATATTTAGAATTTAAGGTTTTCTAAGCTTTGCAAGGCTTCCAACCAATTAAATTAACCTAATTCAGTTAACTAGCTAATTGGACCCATCTGATATTAACATATGAATAGTTCCATATGTTCAAAGAAAATTTGCAGTTGTTTTGATAACCCAAAATTATTTGCACAGGTAGAACTAAGAAGAGGATTATTGCACTCCAAAGAAACCCTTGTTGTCTCCTTAAATGTATTTGTTAGTTCTATATACCCTCCCCCTTTCTCTCTATCTGTATGAGAAAAGGAACAATCCTATGCAATGTATTAATTTATTTTTTTATTTGAAGCTGCCAGAAATCAGAAATCTGCCTCTTCATAACTGAGTGCCATGAACTTTCCTAATAAACGATGGTGTATATAAAGGTTCTTTTCATGGTGTAGTTGGAAGCACATTGATAAGCCAGAACATAATCCATATCCAAAAATCTGGTTTCTGTCCCAAATTATTCAGGCATTATTGCTACCTCGGGAATATACAGTCCCTACACACACACACACACACACACACACACACACACACACACACACACACACACACACAAACAGAATAGCTGCCAGCTTGGAAAGAGTTATTTAAGCCAACATTACCTTATTCATTCTAGATTGGAATTGGTTGTTGTTATTGTTTTTAAATAAATCCCTGTTGTGTTTCCTTTCTCTCCTGCCCATCCCCCGCACCCACTTCATGAGTGGAAAAATGGTAGAAAATTGCAGAATATAATCTCCCCATACTGTATGTAGTAAAGGATGACTATAAAATATAGTTTAAAAGGCAATAGGTAAATGAAACACGACAAGCACCACCACCAATCCTAACCAATGGAAGTTTGATCCTAACCATTGTTTTCAAAACCAGGGTTGATTAATATGGATGGCAGAAACCCAGGAGTTCAACTAACAATGCATGTGCACATGAAAGTCATCTTTCTTTGGCCTTTCTAACAACATTGGCAAACATGAGCATTTATACTTATTTTTAATACCTTATCCGTGCACGCTCCCATTTGGTGTTGATGTGATACATTAATTAGAGGGTTTCGGTGCTTTCAGATGGAGATCAAAATCTTTCACTTCTACACAAAGGCTGTTTGAAATTCTGGAATGCTTTCTAAGGGATTTTTTTAAAAAAAAAAAAGATGAAGATCAGAAATCCCTTAACCTCAGTCACATAGAGAGCGTTTCTTGGCATTTAAGCAGTTGATGGTATGCCATGGTGCGCTGCTTGGGGTGTGAGAAGGACCACTGTTTCTGCTTAGCTATTTGAGACTGCAAGGAGTTTTTGCAAATCTTTATTCTTGACACAAATGAATCCACTGAGGACAACTCTGAAAGATTTGGTCTCCGTGCACAATGCAATTAAAATGCTTGCTTTTTTTGTGTGTTTTTCTGGCCGTATCTATAATCTCTCATGAATTTCAATAGCTAACAAAATGCCTCATTGGATCAGCCAGAATGGATGTCATTTGGGTTCAATTCTCTAAGGAATCTAGTACCTCTGTAGTTTAAATTGGACCAAATATTTTATAGATCTTTTTTAGATGTTTCTTACCCTAGAAGAGAAAAGTGTGTGATAATAAACATAGTGAACTAAGGGCTGATAAGATTTATTGTGCGATGCATACTGGAATGTGTCCTAGAATTTTTCAGACATTCAGCTTAATGGGCGTGCAGCATACACACAGTGTATCTTTATTGCCATTTAACCTCTTGGTTATGACTCAAGCCCTTGAGGTTAATTGGCGCTATGAACTAGGAGCAAATTTGTAAGGCTTAGAAATGCTAGCAACTAAATAAGAGTTGCATCTCCAAGACATTAGCTATCGCTGATTTTGATGCAAAACAGGCCATTGGTTGTGTGCATTGTTACAATCCATATTATTGGATCCATTCCTGTTAGATCTGCATTAGAAGCCAAATAAAGAAACTTGGAGGCACCTTAGATACAGAATCAGAACAGAACATTCAGTTCCACAACTCGCTTTTCTCTCCACGTGTTACACGCGTGCCATGAATGGTGATCGAGGATAATATAGTTGCATGTTTAAGAGAAAACAAATCCTTCCAGATTTTTTTTTTTTTTTAATGTTACAAGGTTGGGCTATGTAGGGCACGCCATGAATTCAATCCTAGTGAAATTAGAAACATTTAGCAGCGTTTGACTTGTCGGCCATATTTATGGTTTTCTTTTATTAGTTAGTTTGCATTTTCTGTTACTCTGGCATCCCCCATTTGCCTTCCAAGGTTGCAGAGAGCAGCATAGCAATAGCACTTAGACTTACATACTGCTTGAAATTGCTTTTCAGCCCCCTCTAAACGGTCTACAGAGTCGGCATATTCCCCGCAACAGTCTGGATCCTCATTTTACCCAGTGGCGGATTAAGCACTGACAAATCTTGGTGCCCCCCCTTCCTTTGTACATAATGCACCAATCTTCATTGGGAATTTTTCTTTCTCAACTTTATGGTGCCCCCTTTGGGCGTGGTGCCCTAAGCACATGCTTAGTCTGCTTCATGGTTAATACACCACTGCTTTTAGCCACCTTGGAAAGATGGAAGGCTGAGTCAACCTTGGTGAGATTCATCTGCCAAATTGCTGGCAGTGGGCAATCAGCAGAAGTAGCCTGCAGTACTGCACTCTAACCACTGCGCCACCGCGGTTCATGGATATGATAGATTGTACAACAAGCAAATATATATTATTAATTAATATTAATATGACGGTTAAAACCTAGGTTGATGTCACGCCTGTCTTCTGCAATCAGAGTCAGAAATTGTGGGCTTCATCTCTCAGCAGTGACGGAGGGAATGTTGTGTCATTTCTGAAAGGCTTCTCGATTGGGAGAAACTATTTTATGCAAACTATTTTGGGAATAAAATTAGTTTGCCTCTATATTCCTTCAATGCCTTGGATTTACATGTCTCCAACTTACTCTTACTTCTTGGGTCTTTGGGATAACCACATCTGTTTTACCATAAATGCCCCAAGGGTGAAATCTTAATTCTTTACAGAAAAAGCCAATACTTGTGATTTGGCAATAATTGGACAGCACCTGGTAACTTTTGTTGCTTGCTTTTTTTTCAAGATTATTTCACCAAAGACACTTAATGAGATAGAAAGGATTTCCTTTCCTCTTCTTTTATGTTCTCACTCAAATTTGATCAATTTAACTGGATTTCTTACTAGGTTACAGATTCTACTTAAGAATTTCTGTTGGGTATAAAAATTTTCTTTCTGTCTTTTCCTTTTTTTTCTTTTTTGGCAGATAAATCCTCCCACTTGAATCCTTCTGAAGGATCAGCGTGTAAGTATATATAATCCTCCTTGTTTTTAGAGAAGTACATCTAGAAAAATGAATAGAATAGGACAGAAGAGAATCTCAGAAGGTCCCAGAGGTCTTCTAGTCCAACCCCCCTGTCTAAGGCAGGAATCCTTAAACCATTCTGGACAAATGATTGTCCAATCTTTTCTTGAAAAACTCTAGTGATAGACTCTGGGAGGCAAGCTGTTCCACTGATTAATTGTTCTCTCTATCAGGAAATTCCTTTTTAAGTTCAAGGTTGGATCTCTCTTTGATGAGTTTCTGCCCATTGCTTCTTGTTATACATTCAGGTGCTTTGGAGAATAAGTTCACCTCCTCTTCTCTGTGAAAATCCTTCAAGTACCGGAGATGGCTATTGTCACCCTTAAGCCCTTTCTTCATTAGGTAGCCATACCTACAAATAGTTTCCTTAGTCCCTTAGCTGTTCATCATACGATTTAGTTTGTCTTTGTTGCTCTTCTCATCACTTCGTTGCTCATCTCTTCACTCTTTTTTGAATGTATGAGTTATATAGAGGAGCAAGGTTTTTTTTTTAGGAGAAAACCCTTGTAGGGAAACTGCCAAAGAGGAACTAGGCCCTCAGGTTCAAATTCCCATTTTACCTTGGAATACATCTGAGTCTCAAGATATTTGCTCTGGAAAGGGGGATTAAGCCAATAATTCTCCATCTTGGGCTGTGGAAGTAAATATACATAATGTTAGCCATAAAATAAACTAAATAATATCTAAATTAACAAAACTAGGGTGATTGGTGGATGGGATTCACCAATGGCTAGATCCATGGTCTCCATCTTTGCTTGCTGCTTTTGCTATTCATGCTATTTCTTTAAAATCAAATAAAGCTTCCACAGGCCATGTAGAAATGAAATTGTACGACACCTTCGTGATTAAAAACAAAACAAAGTACAGGTAGTCCTCAACTTACAACCATTCATTTAGTGACCATTTGAAGTTACAACGGCACTGAAAAAAAGTGACTTCCAATTGGTCCTTGCACTTACGACCATCGCAGCTTCCCCATAGACACAGGATCAAAATATGGGCGCTTGGCAACTGGCAAACATTTACACCAGGGGTGTCAAACTGGCGGCCTGTGGAACGGATGAATCGCGTGCAGGCCACTCCCACCCGGGCTCCACAGAGGCGCAAAATGTTGTGATAAGTCATGTGAGTTTGACACCCGTGATTTAGATGGTTGCATCATCCCAGGGTGATGCTATCACGATTTGTGATCTCCCCAGCTGGTTTCTAACAAGTAAAATTGGTAGGGAGAATCTGGGTTTGCTTAACAATTGCATAGTTCACTTCACAAACTCACGCTTCACTTAACAACCATGGTGATTTGCTTAACAACCACGGCAAAAATAGTGCATAAAATCAGCTGCAACTCATACGACAACAGCCTAGCTTAGCAATGGAAATTCTGGTCCCAATTGTTGGTGTAAGTCGAGGGCTACCTGTAGACGTAATGTTGTGGTGTTGGCCTCACTGTGAACAGTCAGCTGAGGAAATCAAGCAGTGGGAGAGATGGCCAGCACTCCATCTTAGGATGGCCTTCCAGTGCAATTAGCAGTTAGCAATAGCAATAGCAGTTAGACTTATATACCGCTTCATAGGGCTTTCAGCCCTCTCTAAGCGGTTTACAGAGTCAGCATATCGCCCTCACAGTCTGGGTCCTCATTTCACCCACCTCGGAAGGATGGAAGGCTGAGTCAACCTTGAGCCGGTGAGATTAGAACCACCGAACTGCAGATAACAGTCAGCTGAAGTTGCCTGCAGTACTGCATCTCGGCTCCTATAATTAGTGACAAACTAAAGTGGTAGTCCCTAGAACAGTGATGGCAAACCTTTTCGGCACCGAGGTGGCCAAACTGGAACGCATGTCCGTGCACATGTGTGCATGCGCTGGCCAACTGTTCTTCGTGTGCAACGGAGTGCCGGAAACCTGAAGACTGGCGGGCCGGTGCACGCCCAATGCTCCGGCGCAGGCGAAGACCAGCTGGCTATAGCGCGCGTGCCTAGGGAGAGGGCTCTGCGTGCCACCTCTGGCGTGCATGCCATAGGTTTGCCATCACAGCCCTAGAAATGTGACGCTTTGAGCTGAACCTCAAATAAAAATCAATGAGCCTCGTAGCGATCCTTGCATAAAAGGAGTGAAAGTTGAGAACGGCTGGAAGTGACCGCCGTTGCTCAACACACGTTCAAAGTCGTGCTTTCAGGAACCAGATGTACAACTCACACAGATTATCCTGCCTCTCCCAGTAAGGGCTCCATGTTACAGCCTGGAACCAATTTCCGTAATTAAAACTGCTGCCAAGTCGTGGAAAACAATTGTTTCTATTTGTGTATTTGCTGACTTTCAAGCTGGCACTCCCGCTCGGTTGACAGGCTTTCCGTTCCCCGCTTAATATGCTGCTGAAAACGTTGGGGAGACGGAAGGGAATTGGCAGAGGCCGTATTTAATTATTCGAATGACTTTATCCTGCCTTACCTCAAAGGCACCAGCGTGAGGGGTGCATGCATTCAAAACTAAGGAGGCTAAAATTAGAGGAGTGGGTTATTTTTGGTCTTTCCAACTTAAAAACAAGCAGAAATCAGCAGGAAACCTAACCAGGCTGAAGCTGCTTATGGGAGAGCCACATTTTTAAAATTGCATCCTGCTTCTCTGCTTTGTTCCTGTGAAATAACGGGCCACACTAACCAAAGATATATTAAATAGCAAAGTTTAGACTTTTCTTTGGGTTGATGTTATGATCCCAAATCTACACAACCCGCTTTTTTCAATCCAGCTTTCTCCTGTTGTGTGCCCGGAATCCGCAATGCAGCTTGAACGTCTACAGAGTGTCCCTGACTTACAGCCGCAATTGAGCCCAAAATATCTGTTGATAAACGAGGCAGAGTGATTTTTAGCCATTTTACGAACTTTCCTGGCACAGCCGTTAAGTGAATCACTGCAGTTGTTGAGTTAGTAACACGGTTGTTAAGTGAATCTGATTTGCCCATTGACTTTGCTTGTCAGAAGGTCTCAAAAGGTGTTCCCGGGGGCACAGCCACCGTCATAAATGTGAGTCAATTGGCAAGTGTCCGAATTTTGATCACAGGACAATGGGGATGCTACAACGATCATAAGTGTGAAAAACAATCACAATTCACTTTGTTCAATGCTGCTGTAACTTCAAACACACACTAAACAAATGGTTGTAAATCAGTACTGACATGGGCCAGAAAGAGAGGAAGGAGCAGAACAGGCCTACTTGAGGCAAAAAATGCTTGAGGTAAATTTGGTGAGCCCAAAAGGGGGCCGAGTCCTGATTACAAAATGCAATTTAGGGGAGGAAAAATGCCATCACTTTATGGTTTGTTTTTTTCTGACTGCAAGTAAAATGTCTTTGATTCTGCATTGCAAATATGTTGAATTTTCTCTCTCTCTCTCTAATCTCTGAATTTCACAGCTGTTGTGTACGGCCTGGACACGTTGACAGTTGTGGGAATTGCCTTTGCAGCTTTTGTGATAGGTGCGCTGCTGACAGGAGCCTTATGGTTAATCTATTCCCGCACAGGTGAGTCCGATGTTTTTTCCCAAATTGCGCCGTGTACCTGTAACATTGCCCACTTTAACTAACCATTGATTTGCTTTGAAAAGCAAAAGCCCCTGAAGGATCATTATAGATGCCTATCCTAATCAATAGTTTCTCATATAAAGGATTTCTTTTTAAACAATAAGAGTTTCAAGTATTGAGAATATTTATAAAACCACATTAAATAACCAGTGTTGTTTTTTTTTCAAACTTGGCAATTTTAAGATGTATGCTTTGCAGCTAATACATTGAAAGGATAGAGAAAAATGTAGCTATCATAAAGCACGGGTGGAATTTTGTGTCTTGCATCTGAATGGAAAATGAAAAACCATTTAAATATGTTAATTGGCATTCATATCAACTTGTCCAATAGAGACTGGGGCAACCATTTTGTAGCCGAACATCTGTAAATATATTTACTGAATTCTCTTTCTTTCAAAGAATCATAGCTAGCTTCTTCGTTGCATTGCAAATGGTATAATATGATAGATCCATGTTGTGGTAGTGTATAAGTTGGTAGAGAAAACCCAAGTTAGGTAAACAAACATTGCAGATGGCTCAGTGGAAAAGACGTCGAGCTTGTCAATCAGAAAGGTCAGCAGTTCGGCGGTTTGAATCCCTAGCGCCGTGTAAAGGAGTGAGTTCCTGTTACTTGTCCCGGCTTCTGCCAGCCTAGCAGTTCGAAAGCACATAAAAATGCAAGTAGCAAAATAGGAACCACCTTTGGTGGGAAGGTAACAGCGTTCCGTGCGCCTTTAGCATTTAGTCATGCCGGCCACATGACCACGGAGACGTCTTCGGACACAACTGGCTCTTTGGCTTTGAAACGGAGATGAACACCACCCCCTAGAGTCAGGAATGACTAGCACATATGTGTGAGGGGAACCTTTACCTGCAAGAAAAAGTAGGTGTTCAGATGATTGTGGCTTTCTGGAAAATAAAGGCAAGATTAGATAAGAATAGCTAAGCGGTTGCCATACTATTATTTTATCTGTTTTCACATATGAAAGTACAAAACCACAGCTTTCACACATAAAATTGAATGCAAACCAATACAAAGAATTGTATCAAATGAACTCTGGAAAAGAATGGAAATGTGTTAGGAGTTGAAATTTCTTTCACAGGCCCTTCAGATCACCATAAAAGAAAGTTGATTTATGACTGAAAACTAAGACATGCCATCAATGACTGTATTGATCCTAACCTTCCTGCAATTGGTTGGATAAAAAGAGAGCACCTCCCAATGTTTTTCTCTTGTATCAATCATTGGGATTTTAATTAGATGTCTGTAATTAACCCTTCTCTTTTCATTATTTTCCAATGCAGTTTTTGTGTTTTTCCACAACGTCCACACTAGGGCCCTGCAGAGATCTGATTCAAAGAGTAAAATATGAGAATCTTAAAACATGGTCTCTTCCTGAGCTCTTGTGGCTATCTTTTGCAGCTGAAATGAGGTCTTAGGAAGAGATATTTTGTTTTAAGATATTTTCCACAGATGTAACATGCATGCCCAAACATGCTCCAAATCACATTTTTCTTCTTTGAATCTAGATTGCTGCATTACCTTAATCCACTTTATTTATTGGGTAGAAATTGGGGATACTATATTTGGTGAGCGGGGGGGGGGGGAGATTTCTAGTCCTCTGTGGAATAAATTATTAACAAGGACCAGTAGTGGGTTCCAGATCCCATTGCAACTGGTATGGTGCAATGGGGCCCGGCGTCTACCACATGAACGTGCGCAGCCCACATGCGCAGCACGTACATGCATCCTTACCTCTTGTGGCGCCTCCACGATGCTCCAGCTGCTTGGTGGAGCGTCGCGCAGGTGTTGTGTGCTCTGTGCGCGGAAGCGCCGAAGAGCTCAAAAACAGGTAAGGAGCTCAGGCAGGCGGATGGGCCCTCCAGAGCACCCTACCGGAACGGTATCCGGTGCTCCAGGCAGGCACCGGTACGCCTGTATCGGGGCGTATTGCCTGCAACCCACCACTGACGAGGACAGTCTGTGTTTCCTAAAATCATAAAGTAGAAGAGCTTTGGTACAACAGAAGAAGCGCTTCAGTTAGGAAATTTGTTCTGCTGTGCTTGCAGAAGTAGAAGGTCCATTTAAAACTGAACATCTGCCATAGATTAACAAGAGTGTAGAGGAACACATCACCTTACTTTCCTGTTTAAATGCCTCATTTATTTCTAAAGTATACGACTTGGCCTTGATACATCGGAATCCTGTTTCCTATCATTTATGAAGCAGAGTTAGTTTGGGAAAAGCAGTGTCCAGTTTTGTACAATCATATCTTGCCTCCCACTTAATTCTACCTTATACAAGTGATGACTAAGCCAGAATATTCTGTCTAAACCAGAAACTACAACTAGTGGCTTCCAAACAAACTAGGATATGGAAAACAATTTTAAATGATAATAGCACATTCTGTCTTACCTGAAGTTATTAAGCATGGCTTCCTGAATCGGACATGATGGAAAATACCGATTAATTGTGGCTTGTTCACTCAGGATGTGTGTGATTAAGCAAACAGAAGGGGATGGGGCTGAGTGTGTATTTGGGTCATATATCTGGTTTACTGAGGTAATATTTGATCATTTGGATGTGTTAGTTCGTTTGGAACGAACTCCCCGCGGAGATTCGGACCCTCACCTCTCTCCAAGCCTTCCGGAAAGCCGTCAAAGCCTGGCTGTGCCGGCAGGCCTGGGGTTGATGAGTTCCCCTCCCCTCCCGACTTGTATGGCTGTATGACTCTTGTTTATTTTAATCATGTGTATTGTGTTTTATGTTCCCCTTTCCCCCTTTGAGTTGTTCGCCGCCCTGAGTCCCTCCCGGAGAAGGGCGGCATACAAATAAACTAAATCTTAATCTTAATCTTAGTGGCCTATCCTGCTGCAACCTTATACTAGGAAGAGATTAGGCAATTTGGCATAATTCCCTAAATCCTCTTTGTCTGCTTGGTGAGGGGGAACAGCATATGAGCAATTTATTCAGCGGTGACTCTATGCACTGGCTGAACTTTTATTAGATTTCCCGTTCCTAGTTTGAATACAAGTGACTCTTTCAGATGTCAAAGTTGTGCTCGTGTGCAAGGAGTACTCAACAAATAGGTACAGAAAACACGTTCCTTTGCGGATCCCCTCTCCCCCCCACCCCTTCCTTGTACGTGACGAGTCCATCCAGCAAATGCAAAGGGCCAAGAACAGCCTATTATTTATTAGTCTGAACTCAAAGCTTTAAAATATATGTAACTTTCACCTCCGAAGATCTCTCACTTTCAAATAACAAGATTATGCAACCTGCTCTTCCCCTCCCTCCCCCCTCCCCAGCCCCCAAATAATTTGGTGGGAAACTTAGAAGACTCCCTTTTAATAAGTTCGGACTGAAGAAAAGGGAGACTACAACGCATAACATTTGGCGTATGCGGACTTAGTGTAGGGGAGGGGAGAGAAAGCAAACAGATTGGCTTGAAAGGGAGCCATCTTGGCAGGCTTCGTCAGTGTGAATAATAAAGAACATGCTGTTGCACTCAGATACATATGACTATAAGCAGCTTAAAGATTGTTTATGACCTATAGCTGGGATAGAGACACTTACAAAAACATCCCCTTTAAATAGTGTTCGGACAAACGGTGGTAAGAATCCCTTTAAGAAACAAATCTACCTTCCTAACCGTAAAATGGTACATTTCCTCCTCAGAAATTAGCTGCAGGGACCCTTACTCAAAAGAAATAATTGCTTGCAAAAATCCCCGTGGGTAAGATTCATTGTTTGTCGCAACTCATAAACTGACAGTCAGGTAGTCCTTGACTTGGGACCCCAATTGAGCTCAACTTTCACTGCTGCTGAGTGAAACATGCGTGAAGTGAATTTTGCCCCATTTTACCACCTTTCTTGCCACAGTTGTTTAGCGAATCACTGCCGTCATTAAGGTTGTAACACAGTTGATAAGTGAATCAGGCTTCCCCACTGACTTTGCAAAAGGGGGTCACATGACCCTGTGACACTGCTACCGTCATAAATATGAGTCAGTTGCCGAGCCTCTGAATCTTGATCACATGACCATGGGAATACTGCAATGGTCGTAAGTGTGAAAAACGGTCGTAAGTTACCTTTTTCAGTGCCGTTGTAACTTTGAACAGTCACTAAATGAACTGTTGTAAGTGGAGGACTACCTGTATTTCATCTGCTTTGTTTATATTTCTGAAGACTCCCAAATTCCCAATGACTAGCTGTACGATGGAATCAGGAAGGGAATGAAATTTGGGCTGTCACTCAACTGTGGCATCTATTTATACTCAATTTTCCATGCAGAAGTGACTAATCAAACTTCTCTTTAGTCTGTATTTTATATATTTTAAGAGCGATAGGTGAGTGGATGGGAAAATACAGGCTGTTCAACAGAAAAACCAAGGATTTATTTTCTACAAAAGGGGGAAATGCGGGAAGAAAGATTGACATTGCAGCAGAGATCCGTGCCAGGGAGACAAGGGGGCATAACCCCAGAGTTGAAAGGGGGAAAAATGCATCTGTTGCAAGTTTTCTACCAAGAGGAAATAGGGGAGGGGGAAAAAAAAACACTAGACAGTATTTTTTTGGCATCTAGATATTGACAGCTGTGCGTGCTGTTTTCCCCAAAGACGAAAAGGTATTCGCGGACAACAGAGTTGGAGCAAAATATATACAGATTGCAGCTGATAAGCCGAGGCTGGTGTGCACAACGCAGTGTAATAGAGTGGTTTGTAGCCTGGGTGACAACATCGCTGTAATAGGACCCAGCGGCAGGGGATGGGGCCAGTTCTACATTTTGCAAATCGCTTTCCTGGCAGAAAGACTGAGGGGCCCCTATTAAGGGGATGAAAGCAGCAAACTTGAATATATAGAAATCGTGGCTTCTCTCTCCTAAACGTTCCCGGATTTTATTTTGGTTTTAGCTAAGAAAAGCTTTACAAAAAAAAATCTCAGGGGGAAAAAAAGGATTTCTCTCACCTAGAGGTAGCTTTTACAAGGTGAGGAAAGGCTTTGTGCGCCTAGAATACCTAAAGTAACCTCACAAATGAGACGCTTGAACTAAACCCAGGATGCAGTCCAAAGTTTGTTTTGGTTACACTGAAAAAAAGGGGGGGGGGGAGAGAATCAACCTTGATTCTACTTCCTGCTGCCAAAAATGTAGGAGCCCTCAAAATATTTCGCCAAATAATAAGCGGGGGAGTTGTTCATGCATTTTCTCTTTAGACGGTGTAGGAAGGAAGGAAGCAGAAGGGGGCAAAAGGCTGGACTTGGAGCCAGGACCTACGGATTCAAATGCCTTTGTGCATCCCTCTGAATACCTTTGGGGCAGTCAATTACATTCATTATAGAGTCTCTGGAGAAATAAACATGGGGGAATTTGGCCTGTCAATGTTTAGCTGCTTGGAACAAGGACAAAAATGCCTTGATAAATGATAGTGAATTGAAGACTCTTCTTCCCTTCCCTTCCTTTCCTTTTCCTTCCCTTAACTTCCCTTCTCTTAACTTCTCTTCCCTTAACTTCCCCTCCCTTCCCTTCCTTTCCCTTCCCTTAACTTCCCTTCCCCTCGCTTAACTTCCATCCCCTTCCCTTAACTTCCCTTCCCTGGATGTGAGGGCGATCTGGCTGCGACATCTGTCACCCCATTGATCGCCAGGGTTGATTCGGCTGATCTGGCTGGCTAGGCGGGTGTCCCCTTCCTCCCTCACCGCTCCATGTGCGTCCCTCCCGAAGCTGCACGCTTGGGTGGAAGAGGACGACCATCCCAGATAGAAGGAGTGTACCGATCTTCGGTCGGTGTCCCCTTCCTCCCTCACCGCTCCATGTGCGTCCCTCCCGAAGCTGCGTGCTTGGGTGGAAGAGGACGACCATCCCAGATAGAAGGAGTGTACCGATCTTCGGTTGGTGTCCCCTTCCTCCCTCACCACTCCATGTGCGTCCCGCCCGAAGCTGCGCGCTTGGGTGGAAGAGGACGACCATCCCAGATAGAAGGAGTGTACCGATCTTCGGTCGGTGTCCCCTTCCTCCCTCACCGCTCCATGTGCGTCCCTCCCGAAGCTGCACGCTTGGGTGGAAGAGGATGACCATCCCAGATAGAAGAAGTGTACCGATCTTCGGTCGGTGTCCCCTTCCTCCCTCACCGCTCCATGTGCGTCCCTCCCGAAGCTGCACGCTTGGGTGGAAGAGGATGACCATCCCAGATAGAAGAAGTGTACCGATCTTCGGTCGGTGTCCCCTTCCTCCCTCACCGCTCCATGTGCGTCCCTCCCGAAGCTGCGCACTTGGGTGGAAGAGGACGACCATCCCAGATAGAAGGAGTGTACCGATCTTCGGTCAAGGGTATACGATAGCTGCGCTTCCTGGCTAGAACCTCCAAACAAGCTCAAGCTCCCTTCCCTTAACTTCCCTTCCCTTCCTTCCCCTTTCCTTAACTTCCTTTCCGTTAATTTCCTTCCCCTCCCCTTTCAGGGATGGCCAAGAGAGTGTGAAGACAGTAGATGTAACTCTGAACTTGCTTTTTCTTCCAGGAGACCCAGAAGGAAGGCAGCCGGTTCCCACATCACCACCACCCTCTGAAAACAGCAGTGCAGGCCACAGCATCGGCAGCACACAAAGCACCCCCTGTTCCAGCAGCAGCAGGGCCTAACACAGGAGGCCGGACGGAAATGCACGCAGCGTCATCAGAGACCAGAGGTTCAAAAACACAGCTGTTTGTTGCCTTTTGCTTCCGCTGGTTTGGATCCCTTGGCAAAATGAGAAGGCGTTTCCTTCTTTTCTTCAGCTTTTTCCGGATAAACGTGGTCCTTGAATCTCCCGCCGCATGCTAAGGCTACAAGTGACGGAGCTACTCCATTTGTGCAGCTGTGGACCGGGTACAAAGGTCCACGCGTTCTCAATGTGAAACACAACTTCCCCCACCCCCCCTGTAAATGCTGCTTTGTTCTCCATAGAGAATCTCCATAGAGAAGCTGAGTTTTGCAAACATGTAGGAGACGCCAGGTGTCGGCAAAAGGGATTTCAGTCTTATAAGCTGGGGAAGGGGGTTGGTTGTTGTTGTTGTTGTTGTTTCTTAACCTCCCTCGCTCCCCACTGGGCACAAAAGCAGGGTGGTTTCAAACGCCACATTTGAAACTGATTTCCTCCGATACACAACGCAGGTCACCGTAGCTGTGTCACTGTGTAATTGTGGAGCTTGACTTCGGAAAGCCTTTTCCCCACTGGTTGTGCTGTTCTCCATTGAAAGGATTTGTATCCACTGAAGCTTTTGCAAGGAAAGCAGCATACAGGGGCTAAAAATACTTGTTGGTTAGATATTTGTAATTACTTATCCTTTCTTCTCATATATCCAAAAGCTTGTTTGAATACTTAGGGTAGCTTTAAAGGTTGCTCCATTTTTCCCCCCCTTATTGGGAACTACCTTCCCCCACCCCACCCCCCCAGGACGGAGCAGCTTGTCTCACCCTGTAACCTAAGATTTCTCTACAAGGCGCTCTTTGTATTCTGCATGCTTTTCACCTGCTCTTTGTCTTGTGGCGATTTGCATTAAGCCATCACATGGTCCTCTCTCACAGCCTTGCTTCATGAAAGGGAGGGGTCCCCGGGCCACAGACTGGTCCATGGCTGTGGCCGCACAGCTGGAGGTGATCGAGCAAAGCTTCATCTATATTTGCAACTACTCTCCAGTAACTAGCATCACAGCCTCAGCTCCACCTCAGATCATCAGGCATAAGATTCTCATAGGTGAACAACCCCTTCTCTACACTGCGCATGCGTCGGATCTAGGTTGTGCGCTCCTCCTTCCCCCCCCCCCCTCGTTGGTCTGTGGAAAGATTGTGCTCTACAAAACCGGGCCCTGGTGCCAAAATGTTTGGAGACCGCTAATGGGAGATGTGCTTGCAGATGTAACCGCCTCCCTACTCACTGTTGTGTTAGATGTTGCTTCGTAGATGCATTTCCACTGAGTGAGTTTGCAGAATTGTCTACGGCTTTTACATAGAATGCGGAAATCTTGTTTTTTCTGTAAAGGCCATGCCCAGCGATATAGCCATGAAGGTATATTCTGGGAGGGGATGGATAGGTTACACTATGATTGTACTTGGAAGTTCAGGATGGGGTTATTTCACTGGCCAATTATGAACTTAGGCATGCCTGAATACGCTTCACCAAAGGAAGGAAGGATACAAAAGCTAAAATAGTTCCTTGATATATTTTTCAGATACTTTCACGTTATTTTCAGAGCCATCTATTGTCAGACATTCATTTTGATCGGATTTGTGGCCTCAAAGTATCTGGAGATGTTTGCAGAATACATGTGGCCATGCTTAACATGACACATTATGTATATATTGCTGACTTCTAAAAGTATAAACTAATACTCAAATTCAATTCTGTACCCCATGAGAATGCTCTGCCTTAAAAATAGCTAGCTTTTTAAACTTTAGGTTATTGAAAATCACTAAGGCCAAATATTGTGGATTCAGTTTTCTGTCATGTTACTTTTTTCCGCTTGTTTAGTGCTCAGTGGAGACAACTATTGAGCCATGCTGTTGTTTATGCCTTATAGCACGGATAGCCATAAGATGTCCCCTGTAAAAGCTTTCTTATATTTTGATTCCAACTCATCTCAGCTTCACAATTGGAAATACATCAAAGTAACACTTGAACTGGCATGAAATTGTAAAAATATTATCATTTTGAGAACCGAAAGCAAAATAAGGCCAGTTATTACTTTGCGGATTATCATAAGTATTAGTCTGATAACTTCAGACATTAGTGTTTTTTTTCAAATTTCTATAGCTGAATTTTTACTAGAGCAACTTACTATCCAGTTGCAAGGGAATTGTGCCCATTCTAAGCTAAGATGGCATACATTCACTTTGCATAGTCATATTGGTGGATACTTAGAACCACGCCACATAAAGATTATTTTAACTGAGGTATTTAAATATACGTTGAACAAAATGTCCTATAAATTACCTTCAACACAAATGGTTAGACTAGTGATTGCAAGCCTTTCCTGTGTGAATCAGTTCATTTTTATCACTATGATCACTGTTGCCACCACCAAAAGCTTTAAACATGTAAAAATATTGCGCAATTGTGGTAATCCCATCTGAAATTTTATGAGATTTTGGAGGAGGAAACAAAAATGTAAGATTAGCTGATTTCCTGAGATTTTGGCCATTCCAAAACATAGGAAGCCGAGGTGGTGCAGTGGTTAGGGTGCAGTACTGCAGGCCACTTCAGCTGACTGTTATCTGCAGTTCAGCGGTTCTAATCTCACCGGCTCAAGGTTGACTCAGCCTTCCATCCTTCCGAGGTGGGTGAAATGAGGACCCAGACTGTGGGGGCGATATGCTGACTCTGTAAACCGATTAGAGAGGGCTGAAAGCCCTATGAAGCGGTATATAAGTCTAACTGCTACTGCTATTGCTAGGTACTCCTTGCTTAACAAGCTACCCTTGGGACTCCTTTGCTGGATGCCACAGTCATTGAGCGAGACATCATGTGACCAAAACTGACAATTTTACTTCCCCTTCTCTTATTTAACAGTTGCAAGCCAAGTGTGAAGCATACAAATGGCAAACATGTGCCTGCAGGACACTGCAACAGTTGTAAATGCACACTGGTTGCAAAGCACCTGAAGGGTGATCATGTTGTAAATATAAGGATTGGTCACAAATCAATATTTTAACACTGTTGGAACTTTGACTGGTTGCTAAATGAGGCCATCAGTAAGCGAGGACTACCTGCTTCCATTCTTAGCTTGTTGTTTGTTTCGTGTCCCCGCTGGAGACTTGTAGGAGCTATATAGGTTAGTAATGATCTCTATGTTGGTAAGGATCCCTTAGCTAATTTGGGTGAAACTCTGCTAGGGTTTCAGAGGTCAAGAATGGCTAAATGCACAATGCCTGGCTGGTTTTTGCTCAGAGTCCAAAGAAAGCTGCGGTTTACACCCCCACCACTCCACTCCATTAAAATTACTTCTGTGACCCACAACAATTGCCAGCTGACTCCCGAAAGTCCAATTACAGCAGTCAATTCTGATCCCATTTTTTAAGTAATAGCTCAAGAAACAGATTAAGGTGGTATATCAAGCTCAGAGGGCACCAAGGACCCTACAGTTCAGCTCTGAGCTACAAATATTCTCTTCTATCAAAAGTAGGTATAGCTTTTCACCCCCTCCAGTAGAATGTTCTCACCTGGTGATGGGCAACATTTTCAATTGTCAATTTTATTAAAGTTTAGCTTCAGGAGCATATTCCAAAGTTGGTACCCAGGGGAGGACCACTTTTTGGGTTGCATTTCATGCAACCTTGTATTTAACATCCTGCATAGGTAGACTACAAATGGTGGTACAAAAATGTAGAACCCATTTTGCTTTAAAGATACTCAAGACTACTACTCATAATTGAAACCCATGATGCAATTTTTTTTCAAGGCAAATTAAAATGAACCTAAAATGAAATTCTGGTGCAGAAATGATCCAACTTGAGGATTTTGGCAGATTTGGAATGTATTTAAAAGAAATCAGACAAAACAATTGCTACCATATCTAAGTTTTTGCAGGAATGGGTTGGTGGGAGGGGTCCAGATAGCCAGGATGCTACCTGTGTATTTAAAAAGAATGCGCTTTGCCTAACCTTCAGCTGAATGTATTATGCAATCATATTCTATGTATGAAAACTTTTAAAATGTCTTCAGAGAAGACTAGAGTCTTTAAATCAATCATAGCTCTATTATATTAAATGTGAGCATAAAATATAAGTATATATTAAAAATTCATATATTTAAATCTAAATGGCTTTATATAAGGTGGGTAAGTTTGGTTACTGTGAATTGTGTGGCTTTGTCTAAGAGTTATTTCCCCTGTTTTGATTTTTTAGATTAAAAAAAAGTAGAAGTATAGAATTATTATTAATTTTATTCCTGGAGTAAAATGTTAAACATTTTGTGTAAAATGCTTAAATGTTTTTTTTTTAAAGAAGGATGCTGCATTATGAATATTTCTATTGAAACTACTCTAAAAAGAAGCTTGTATAATTCCTGACATACAAATTAATTCCACTTTAACAACTAGAGAAGTTACATTTTCCTGGACCCATATAAAAGATTAAAGTAGAATGAATAGAGCAACCTGCTTTACTTAAACATACTACAAAAGCTCAGTTTTATTACCGTATTTTTCAGAGTATAAGACGCACCTCTTTCCCTCAAAAAAGAGGCTGAAAATCTGAGTGCGTCTTATAAACTAAATACAGCAGTTTTTTGCCTCCTGAAACTCCGCCCCCTTCACCAAAATGGTGGTGCATAGTTTGTAGGAGGCTTTCAGAGAGCTCCTGGGGGCTGGGGAGGGCAGAAATGAGCAAAAAACGGGCCGTTTTTTGCTCAATTATGCCTCCCTCCCAACCCCTAAGAGCACTCTATAAGCTTCCTAATGCCCCTTTTTTTGACGAAAAACGGGCCAGTTTTTGCTCATTTTTGCCCTCCCCCCAAGCTCCCCAGGAACACTCTACAAGCCTCCTAAGGGCTAGTCATGCCCTTTTTTGGGGGGGGGAAACCAGGCCCATTTTTGCAAAAAATGGGCCGTTTTTGGAAAGTTTGCAGAGTGCAAAAACTTTTTTTTAAAAAATAAAATTCCCTCTTCAAAACCTTGGTGCATCTTATACTCTGAAAAATACGGTATATATTGACTTTGTTATTTGCCCTTTGTTAACAATAGAAAATTCTTATATTGTTGATTGAACACTGAAGCTCCCTTCTCAATCCTTCAGATGTGTTTGAATGTTTCCTTGAATGGTTAGCCAGCCTGGATGTGTTGACTGGGAATTCTGGGAGTTTATAGTTCCACCTGGAGGCAATCAGTTAGTAGTAGACTATTTAGTCCAGTGCATTGTTGTATATTTCAGTTGAATTATAGACGTCCTGATGTTAGTAATATTGAAGAAGGGAGCAACTACTGTTATAAACCAAACACCAAATAAGAAAGAATATTTTTAGCAGATAACTGTGCCACAAGCAACTTTTTTCACAGTCATTGAAGTCTGTTTTTTTTTCTACAGCTGTAAGCTTTGCATTATGATGCCATTCATTATTTACTAAAAGTTTTTTTATTATTATGGTGGTTCTTGTATACTATTTAATGCTGCATAGCAGTGCTTCTTGTGAATATATTGTGCCACACTAACACGTTTTAAAACTTGGTTTTAAAGATATATGGTATGGTATTTTGCAGGCATTTTGTCAGAACATTTGTGGATAATCAGCTATAACCCTTGTAATATCTGTTGGCAAACACCAAATTGATCCTTTTTAACACGCCTTCTTCAATGATTTCAACTTTTTAAATTTGATTAGTGTGTATACCAATTTTCCAGAATCATGGCTAGGTTGAACCAACAAGACACAGACATATATATGTGTTTTTAAAAATAAATAATATATATATATTTTAAAAAGGGTTGTTTTAATCCAGCCCAACCTTGTGTTAATTCAAAATTTGTCAACTAGCTCCAAAATGTTATCCTTATTCACAATTTGACAAAATTCTTCTGATGAAATAAAAATATCGCCCCAAGCTACCCCTGAGGAGTGAAAGCAAAAATTAACTCCTTATACATGCCTTAAAAAAAAAACCTTAAATATCATACTTTCTATATTTGCCGGCTTTCTCATCCAGATATACTTACAAATATTTGCTTGCCTTATCATCCGATCATATATATATATCTATATTATAAAGCTTGCCAATAGTGGAACTACTAAAATAAGATAAGATGAAAAAAGACTCTACGTGTTGTAAACTTTATTTTGGCAATGTATAAACGTCCCTCTTGTTTTGCTGGTTATGTCGATAATACCTGTCTAATCAAAGCTCTCGCCTGTTCAAATATTTTCACGTTGGGCAGCTGTTAAGTTGAGTGTCAGCATGCCATGCATTGTGTAGCGCTGACACTTATCTTCTGCAGATTTTTTAAAAAAGAAGGTTGTATGTTCTACCTTATCCCCCGCCCCTTAATGGTCTCTGTCTGTATGCGTGTGTCCTTGTCCTTTTCTATGATGTAGATCTACCTCAGGCTTCAAAAGAAAACTCTTGCTGATTGTAAGTGCAATTCAGCGGGCCCCCCGCTGCTGCTGAATGCCCCCTCCCATTTCAAAGGGGCCTTGGGGGTCCTGGCCTGCCAAGCTCATTAGAATAAACGGATGATAAACAGCGGTGGCCCACGCTGGTTTGCACCCCGTGTGAGTAGAGTATTTTTAATGAGGCAATTGTTCTGTTTTGTTTGTCCGACCTGGGATGTTCATGAAGCGACTGATTCACGGTTTGGAGTCCACCGTTTCCAAACGTAAATACTTTAACCTTTAAGAAAAGAAAAGGGGTTTTTTTTTTGGGGGGGGGGTTAGCCAGTGAGTCTGGAAAATATGCCTTTTAATCCCCTGTGGCCAGTTTGAACCACCCCTCTTCATGTATCTGCCTGGTTCATTCCCCGCTCCAGGAAAAACAAAACAAAACAACAAAAAACACTCCTTTGTGCATTTGATAAGTTGTACAGTTTTGATAAAAAGCCGTGTGATGTTACCTTGTGTTCTCTGTGCTTAATAAAGATATCTCAATTATTAATAAAACTTAGTGTTTCTTTTTTATTAAGTCCAATCTTGCATGTCGTACCAGAGGATTCTCAAACAGCACAATTTCTTCAAACCTAATAGGGACTTGAAATATTGCATGGAAGAACGATAGTCTGAGAAACCACATCAGCAGTGGGAAGTCATCCAGATAAGCAGAACCACCCAGAAGGATGAGTTGTAACTTTATTGTAAGGTTACATTAATAGAACCATACAAGTCTGAAAGTACATCGCTCCCCTGTCAACTTTATAATCCAAGATACTAGGGAGGGTCCCATCTGAGATGTCTGCCCCCTCCCTTTTTTCTTTCTGCGGACTCAGCTGCAACTTGTCTGGCAGTTGTCCAATCCGTGGTTCCTTCATCCCTGTGTCACAAGATCATTCCCACATATCATTACATCACACTTGGGAAAAATTAAAACTAGGGAAGGGCACAATTTCCCATAACGTTGAGCACTTCCTTCTGTTTACCTCTCTTCGTCATTATCCCCTTGACTTTTCCCGCTGCTTAAAACAGCTCAAAGGTTTTCACCAAGCTCTCTAATACGCCTGACAGCATTTCTCTATTCTTAACCATCATGTTTGGATTTAATCACCACACTGATTTTTTTTTTTAAAAAAAAAAGGTTTTTTTTATTTTTTTGTTCTCTATATACAATTATAGGTATACATTCACATAGTAGCTATTCTTTTTTACATTTGTCGTTCGTATACATTTGTCATTCCATTTATAGCAGTGTTTCTCAACCTTGGTGACTTTTAAGTTCTGTGGACTTCAACTCCCAGAATCCCCCAGCCAGCTGTGCTGCTGGCTGGGGGATTCTGGGAGTTGAAGTCCACAGGACTTCAGCTGTGGAGTTGAAGTCCACAGAAGTTAAGCCAGCTGTGGAGTTGAAGTCCACAGGACTTAAGATCGCTAAGGTTGATAAACACTGATTTATAGAGTTATAACATAGCATTTGGGTTGTTTTGTTTACCATTCCTCGTCTGTTTTGATACCACCTTCTTTTCCCTTTCTTTTCTCCCTCCCTTCTTTACTTTCTCCCTTCCTCTCTCCTTTCCCTTCCTTCTTCCCTTACCTCTTCCCTTCTTCTCTCTTCCTTTCCCCCTTTCTACTCACTCTCCTTCTCCCTTCCATCTTCCTCTCCTCACCGCTACCTTCCTTCCCTCCTCTTCCTCTCATCTCTCTTCCTCTCTTCTTTTTCTATTATTGTAGGACGACACTGATATTTCTATGGTTGTAAATATGGCTATAATACATTAACTTTGAAGTAAGTCCTTGCCAATGATTTCAAATGTCAGATGAAAGATGTTCTCCACCTGTTGTCCCCAAGATACCTCAAATATGAATTCTCCAACCCTCCCGGCACTGCGGACAGAGGAGAATCTCATTACAAGACAGCATCCAACTGGAAGGCAAATACAACAAAATGCAAACTTGTTTTTAAGAACAATGGTTTATAATGATCCAATTGGATGGTTGAGTTTTGACCCTTTTAAAAAATGAAATATACAAAAAAAAAAAAACCCTCTCAGAATATTGCTCAGAAAACCAAATACATGCTTGTTCCTGTCAGATGCTTGTGAATAAATTATTCTGTTGTGTTGTAAATGTGTTTTTATTTTCCATTTCATTTTCGTACAGTCACATATATACTGTGCATAACCGGGGCCATATAACATTAAACAATAAACACAGCCATTCCTCTTATCAGCAGTACCCCCCAAAATAAAAACCCAATGTACCTCTTCGACCCTCCATACACCCTTTCTTTCGCCCCCCCTCCAACTTTCCTTCTTCCCTCCATCGTTCCCCTCTACTTCCCCTCCCCCTCTACCACTCCTCCCGATACACTCCCTCCCTTCCTTCTCCCCCTCCCTCCAGTCCTCTCTCCCACTGTCGCTACCCCTCTTTCTTCTATCCCTCTACTCCTCCCTTCGGTGTATTTCTACAATCTATTAAGCTTGTCCAATTTTTACAGTGGAATTAAAGAGCAACAGTATACAAGTGCCGTCACGTTACTTTAAAATCTAGCACATACTATATATCCCCCCTCCCGCCTAACACCCCACCTCCCTTCCCCCCCCCCGACTTCCCAGAGCCCGTAAACGGTATAGATTTTTAACAAACACACTCTAAAATATGTTGAGACAAAGGAAATAAAATTATGTTGATAATTGAAATGATCACTGAATGTCAGCTGCAAGAAGACTATAGACCAGAGGCCTTTCTTTACTCTAAACAAAGTTTAAATATACAGTATAGCGCTGTGGGTTAGAGGAAGGCACCATATGAGGCCATATTCTTCAGATAAAGGTCTAATAAGTCATCTTGTAATTGCAAGGCCAACATTTATGAGGGCTGCCTTTGTTTTTGTTCTTTCTTCCCAGTGTCATACCTTTAGACCAGACCTCCTGCACTTCAGTGCATTTACATGGATTGGATTGCTCAGACACATATAAAAGTCAAATGACATCACCCGTCTCCTAAAAGGGCCAGAGTTTAAATTACTCATTCATTGGATTGTCTTATTTATTGGATTCCATAAGGGAATTTGCACGTGGAAGGGTTTATGGTGAAGCAATATTTGGGGCCTCCGCGTTCGTGGGCTTTTTTTTTTTTTGGTTCAAAAGTTTTATTTCTTTTAAAACAAACATTTCATCATTCCTCAATCCGTAAGACATCGAAGTACAATTTTTGTGTGTCAAAATAATTCTAGTTTACCACCAAATTCTTGTCTAGCCTAATGTATACCCCAACCCCCCCTCCTCCTCCCCCCCCCGACTTCCCAGAACCCGTACACAGTATGGATTTTTAACAAACACAGTCTAAAATCTATTGAGAAAAAAGAAATAAAGAAATTAATGACATTCTACATTGACCTTAGCTTCTTCTTGCTGAACTATCTTTAAACAATTTAAATCATTTCTGATCTTAAGCATAGGCTAACTGGAATTTCTTGGTCCCGTATTTATTTTGTATATAGTCAATCCATTTTTTCCAGTCTCGTTTATATCTCTCATTTGAGTGATCTTTAAGATATGCCGATATTTCAGCCATCTCGGCTAAGTTTGTAACATTCAATGTCCATTCTTGAGTTGTAGGCAAGTCTTCCTTCTTCCAGTATTGCGCCACCAACAGTCTTGCTGCCGTTATTAGGTGCAGAATCAAGTTAGTCTCTACCACGGTAAAGTCAGTGCATATACCTAGTAAGGCTTTTTGTTGCAACTTACTTACATATATATATATATATTTAAATAATCTTTATTGGTTATACATTTTTAAAGAATAAAACATACAAATACAAATACAATTTTAAACATACCATCACCACCACCACCCCGCGGTGACAGTCATTCACAGCCCAACTTTTTTTTCCCTTCCTCATTGTTTAGTCTCTAAGCAGCATCTTCTCGTTACAAAATTCAGGGATCTATTACAATACCCATGTTCACTTTTAGTTCCCATTGTTAACAACTGCTATTTAACTTTCCCCGTTTTAAGTCCCTGCTGTTCTCCTTGTCGCCCACATATACCATAGGTTCCAGCTAAGATAATGTTCCGTTTCTCCTTTGTCCCTCAGCCAACCCGTCATTCTGTCCATTTCTGCACATTCATAAATCTTACATATATTTGTTCACTGTACATGTTTATTCTGGAGATCATTGCCAAAGATGAAGGTTGGGAAAACCCAGAAGCTATCATTTATTCATTCAAAAAGCAAAGGTAAATGCAACCATTGACGCGGAGCTTGGAAGAAAAACTTCAGCTTGATTTTAAAACGATTTTATACTGTGAATAACACAATCATTTGAATAACTCATTTGTGATACTGAACCTTTGACAGTGATGTGGAAGCCAACAAAAAGGTTCTTTCCCCGCTAAAAAAGGGCAACTATTTTGGAAAGAGGGAGAAAAGTGAAAGTTTCTCCTTAATCTTCGACCTTAGTTTCAGCTCTTTAGTTTCAATCTGAACAAGAACTGATGTATTTGATTATCGAGCTTTCTAGCATGGAGTGCTTACAAGAGGTGCACCAGAGTTGTTGTTCGACAACATTACAAACAGTTACAAAACAGTGACAAGTTCTTACTGTGAAACAAGTCCAAAATCACCTAGTATAACATTCTCCACAGTGGCATATTAGTACCCTTATAATAGAGCAGAAGAAAAATAATAGAGAATGTGGAGGTAGAACAAGGAATAACAAGAAGACATCTCTACTGCTGATTTGGAACGAGCTCCCCGCAGAGATTCGGACCCTCACCTCTCTCCAGGCCTTCTGAAAAGCCGTTAAAACCTGGCTGTGTTGGCAGGCCTGGGGTCGATGAGTTCCCTTCCCCTCTCGAATCGTGTGGCTGTTGGTTGTTTTTAAATACCCTGTACTTTTGTAGTTTTTGTGTTTTTCCCTTCCCCTCCTTGGGTTTGTGCGCCGCCCTGAGTCCCGCCGGGAATAGGGCAGCATATAAATTAAATGAAACTCAAACTCAAACTCATTATTATGGTGGATGTTCAGCAATCTGCGGTCTTCCTCTTGTCAATAGGAGGTTAACTTTATCCTTTATATTCAACATTTTTTATTGAAAAGTTTTAATAAATTTTACAGATATTTCCCCTTCCCCTTCCCTCCCTCTACCCCAACCCTGCCACCCTTCCAACCCTCCCTCCCCCCATCTTCCCAGAGCAAAATACAGGGTATAAACATTTAACAATCATACACTAACATAAGCTAACTAACTATAACATCTTACCTCCCTCTTGTACTTTAACTCCCCTTTTATTAAGCTAAATTTAGATAAATTATAACATTCCTTGTTCATTCATAAGCTAATTGAAGTTCCTTAGTCCAATGTTTATGTTGAATGTAGTCAATCCATCTTCATTCCAACTTGTATTTCTCATCTGAATAGTCTTTCCAATACGCTGAAATTCTAACCATCTCTGCTAAGTTTACTACTTTTAACGTCCATTCTTGAATAGTATATTCGACATTTTCTTTAGGTTAGATCTTAAGCTTAGGTTGCCAAGGAAAAGCCAGGTCTGATTTCTGCCTACTTATCTGCACCATAAATCAATTTTTATCAAAGCATAAATGTAGAGCAGGCTCAAAAGCTCTCCACTCCACTATGACTTTTCAGTTGCATGTGTGCAACAGCAAAGTATAATGGTGGCTTCCAAGCTGCGCTATCAAGGCTATCCTAGAATTTGTAGTGGACCACCTGCATGGAAAGACAGCTTGCTCCCAACTCTTAATCTTGGAATTTGCAACTGTACAGGACTGCATTCTCCTCTCTCAAAAAGCCACATGATGGCTACTACATGTAGCCAGTGATGTCCCTGACTTGAGGCTCGGGCCTCACATAGGACCCTTGCAGAAACTTCTGCAACATACAGGGCTTGGTTAAATTTGTTGCAGCAAATTGAGGTTTGTAATCTACTTACGAAAGACCGGGACTTGAGACCACGAAGGTGAGAGAAGCAGGTTTATTGGATGCATCGAGTTCAGCGTGTTCACACACCAAAATCTGAACTGCCTGGGCTCTGCCCAGGAGGCTACTTTTATGCCGTGTTCCACACAGTGCATTCTCAAGGCGTTTCCATACACCAGACATTTCGAAAAGGAGAAGTTCATTTGGAATGTTACAGCAAAGTACATAGGAGAAATACAAGAAAGAGAAGTTCCTATAATGTTTTAAGCTGTCAGCAGTTTTTACCTCTGTTCTATCTCTCACCCACGCCTGGCTTCCTGTGCCCCTCCTTTACAGGGTCTTGACACACTGTTCAGCCCTATTTTTAATACTTATGAGGAAGTTGGAAAGTTCACTCCAGCTAAAAGTCAACTTTGGGACTCCAGGGCACTAGAATGAAAAGCCAAGCTAATATGAATTTATAAGGTCCATTCTATTAAGACCACCTAACCTGGCCAGCCACTGGTGGGTTTACCTGTGCACCCCCTCCTGCATCAAATCGATAAAGGAAAATTACATGTGAAAAGATTCTCATAGAATAGAAAATCTGGCAACTGTTGGGCAATATTGGGCAATAAGTTTCTCTTGACAGTTGCCATCTGTTGGGTGACCTCAAGCCAAAGTGGATGGGGTTGAAGGAAGCAATGGAAGAGTGTGGAAGTGGGGAAGGGAATTCTTATCCACTCCACTCTCAATCCCCATCTCTGACAAAACTTTTTCATGTTGTCTTCCTTCCAGGGGTGGGTTTCTCGCCCCATTCCAACCGGTTTGGTTGGAATGGGGCTGGCGGCGTCCTCGTGCACGCGCGCAGTGCATGCATGTGTAGTAGCGTCTGTGCGATGCTCCAGCTGCTCCTGGAGGATCGCGCAGGCGCTGTATGCGTCCTGCGCATGCGTGGAAGCGCAGAACTCGTCAAAACCGGGTAAGGAGCGCGGGCGGGCGGGTGGGCCCTTCGCCGTTCCCGGAAGTTACTTACTTCCGGGTTCGCCGACCAACCGGTTCGCGGGGACCGCCGCAAACCGGTTGAAACCCACCCCTGCTTCCTTCCCACCCTTCTCCATGACCAATACCAACATAAGAGGGTATACAATATGTCATTAGGCTTCTTTGATTGGATTTATTTCTGGATTTGTTGCATTTGCACCTGCTGCAGTTAAATCGCCTCTTGGTGACATTCCCCAAAAGCTTAACCCGGACAGCTAAAGATCCAGTGGCGGCATTCACAGTTCACGTAAAACTGGATTGGGTTTAGTTGGCTTCATTTTCATGGATTTGCATGAGCTACAAAGCAAGCCCTTGGGTTGATTTATAATTAAGTGCATTTTTAGAATGAATAAATAAAATTAACTCAGTAATTAAGTAAGAGGCACAGAGGTCTTTTACAACTAAACCAAAGGCCACAGATCCACCTTGGCGCCCCAGAGTGTCTGTTTCTAAGCTAGCAACTTGGGAGTCATTGCTGGGTCTCTGAAGGTTTGAGAACAGCCGCATACAAATATTTATGCTTATTTATTTATGAAATGTATACCTTTGGCTCCGTGTGATTTGGCATGCACATAATAAAACACAGGGATACTTTAAAAATGAACAAGATATAAATATCCTAAATGCCATCTTCCATCTGTGTGTTAGAATCAATTCCCATGGGCCATTCAAAGCAGCCAGGTCTTCACGGCTTTGCAGAAAACTGTAAGCGAGGAACTATTTTTGCCAGCTTTCCATTGGAAGAAACTCTTGTAAGAAAAGTTAAAGCAGTGTTTTTCAAGCTTGGCAACATGGGTGGACTTCAACTCACATGATTCCCCAGCTAGCCATACTCAGACCTTAACAATTAAAACAGACAAAAGAAGAGATGGGTTAGATTTTGAAGGGTTGTATCCCCTGGAATCCGTGACATGTCAAAACTGCGCTCGACTAAGCCGCGCCCGATTAAACCGCATCGCTGATGTCATCAATAGGGCAACAACAGCCAGCGCAGAGAAAGAAGGGCGCTTTAAATAGTGCTTTGAAAGCAAGCCGATTCAACTTAAGGTAAGGGTTAGCTTTAGGGTTAGGTTAAGGGTTAGGGTTAGATTTAGGGTTAGGTTAAGGATTAGGATTAGGTTTAGGTTTAGGGTTAGGTTTAGGGTTAGGTTTAGGGTTAGGTTAAGGGTTAGGTTTAGGGTTAGGTTTAGGATTAGGTTTAGGGGGGGTTAGGTTTAGGTTTAGGGGTTAATTTTAGGTTTAGGGTTTACAGCGTGCTTCTGTCTCCGTGCTGTTGTTGCCCTGTTGATGACGTCAGCGACGCGGTTTAGTCGAGCGCGGTTTAGTCGAGCGCGGTTTTGTGGTGGAACCCCTGGAGTCATGCGCTCAACAAGGAGTCCTTCAATCTGCAGGAAACATGATTAGAAGATCAGCATGTTGAATTGGTACCCCAAGGGAGGGATTATGGAGGTGATTTCTAATGACATAACGATGTGTCTATAGCAAACAGATCCTCACGACTGCAATTTTCCTTTCATGTATATACAAAAAAGATCATGGGTATCAAGTAACTGACCTTTATGTTACAGTCAAGAACTTTTTAAAATGCCACTGAAGAAGTTGATGAATTTCCTGGAAATGTGAAGGGTCATCATCCGAGGTTTAAAAGTGTGTATAAGTTACCAGCCATGACAGCCTATGGATTATTTGGGAGCCCGTCTGCTTTTAGATAATAATAACAGTTGCTATCAAGTAAGAAGGTTTGGACTTGCCAGCATTCTTGGCCACAGCTGCTAGCGACGTGTTTGTTTATTATTTATTCCATCCTTTCTCCCTAGGTTACATGGGGAGGGAGAGGGAGGGAGTGGGGGAAGGAGACAGGCCTAAAGACACATTGGGGGTGAGATTGGAAAGGTGGCTTTCCTGAGGTACATCCTGACATTGTAACCTAGTCGTAGCCAATCAGATGCTCTTCACCGAGTGGAGAGCAAGCTGTCTTTCCATGCAGGTGGCCTACTACAAATTCTGAGACAGCTTCGATAGCACAGCTGGAAAGCCACCACTATAGTTAACTATTGCACTTTTGCAACCAAAAAGTCATAGGTGAGTTGAGGGCTTTTGAGCCTCCCTATATTTATGCTTGAAATAGGCAGAAATCATTTTCCTTGGCTGGTTTTCCTCTACTGAATGGAGAAGGATCCTTTTCTATGAATTAAAGGCAAGCTTTAATATATGTTTCTTTTTGTCTTGTCTGTAAGCCGCCCAGAGTCCCAAGGGAGTGGGCGGCATACAAATGATAATAAATCTAAAATCTAAATCTAAAGCTTCAACTGAATTACTAGGGCATGGAATAGAATAGAATAGAATAGAATAGTCACTCACGCCCTTGTGACCTCAAGACTGGATTATTGTAATGTGCTCTACATGGGGCTGCCCTTGAAGAGTGTTCGAAGACTCCAATTAGTCCAGAATGCAGCCGCGCGAGCGATTGTGGGTGCACCAAGGTTCACCCACATTACACCTATCCTCCGCAAGCTGCACTGGCTACCTATTAGTCTCCGAATCCGCTTCAAAGTGCTGGTCGCTACCTATCAAGCCTTACATGGCATCGGACCTGGGTACCTGAGAGACCGCCTCCTGCCGATTACCTCTCTCAGACCAATTAGATCGTACAGGTTGGGTCTCCTCCGGATTCCATCTGCCAGCCAATGTCGGCTGGTGACTCCCCGGGGGAGAGCCTTCTCTGTTGCAGCTCCGGCCCTTTGGAACGACCTCCCCGTGGAGATACGGACCCTTACTACCCTCCCGGCCTTCCTCAAAGACACCAAGTCCTGGCTGTTCCAGCAGGCTGGGGGGGGGGGGGCTGAGAAGCATTTACCTCCACGGAAATTGTGAATGTTGGTTTTGTTTTTAATATGTTGTCTTTGTCTCGTTTTCCCCCTTTCCCTTGTCTTTTGTGAGCCGCCCGGAGTCCTCCGGGAGTGGGCGGCATACAAGACAAATAAATAAATAATAGAATAGAATAGAATAGAATAGAATAGAATAGAATAGAATAGAATAGAATAGAATTCTTTCTTGGCCAAGTGTGATTGGACACACAAGGAATTTGTCTTTGGTACATATCTTCTCAGTGTACATAAAAAGACAAGATACATTCCTCATGAATCATAAGGTACAACACTTAATGATAGTCATAGGGTACAAATAAGCAATCAGGAAACCATCAACATCAATATAAATTGTAAGGATACAAGCAACAAAGTTACAGTCCTGCAGTCATAAGTGGGAAGAGATGGGTGATAGAAACGATGAGAAGACTCATAATAATACTAATGCAGCCTTAGTGAATAATTTGACTGTGGTGAGGGAATTATTTATTTAGCAGCATAGTAACTAGTCAAGGCAATTGATCACGGAACAATGGTTGATGGTCCGGCAGTTTTGATTCTAAGCCATTCTGAAAATTGTCCCCAAGCTTGGAATGTGTAGTAGAGCTGGATCATTCATTTAAGACCGAAGAAGATCCAGAAAGTGAGTCAGAAGATGGGTAAATTGATGAACTGTCCAGAGATTTCACAGTTTGTGTTAAAAGCAACCAAAATTCAAAGATGATAGAATCAGGCTGTGTCAGTCCCCAAATATGCAAACATGAAGGGAAAGAACTTAACATTTATACGGGGTAACAGAACAGATTCATTCATTTTATTGCTTCAATTCTCTTCATACAATTATAAAATAGGAATCTTTTCTTTGTCATAACAGTTTTTTTTTTAAAAGGACAAGAAGTAGAGATAATACAAACTATCTAGGTTTTGTGGTTTTATTTTTAACTTTTATTATCTGGTTGTATTCATACCACGCATTTAAACAGATTGAGTAACAGCTGAGCAGATGCCATCACGCAGTTAGCTTTGTACGGGAAAGGCATGTTTAGTTTAGTTTAAGGCAGTGGTTCCCAAACTTGGCAACTTTAAGACTTGTGGACTTCAACTCCCAGAATTCTCCAGCCAGCAGAGCAGAGCTGGCTGGAGAATTCTGGGAGTTGAAGTCCACAAGTCTTAAAGTTGCCAAGTTTGGGAACCATTGGTTTAGGGCATTGTGAAAAGCTAGACAATGGACTTATTTAGTAACCAGATTAAAAATGTATGGTGTAACCATACTTACTCTACCTGTTAAAAGAAGAGGTGAAGAAAAAAAGAGAAATCCTGCAAGATGATACAAGCATTAGTCCCTAAGGGCTCTCGGGAGTAACATATTTGGACAAGATTGTAAATTGTAAACTTTGAAGACCAACAGAGGACAGGAAAAGTCCAATACTAACAGGAAGCATATCTTTTATTTGCTATTGATACTATTGATAAGCAGCGGAATTAGGACATTTTTCAACAGAAATAATCTATCTGGAATTTAGTTCACTATATAAAATTCACTATGTAAAATGGAACGTGTAAACATAGTTTAGTTGCAGAGCAGTGGTGGGTTTCAAAAATTGTTCGAACCTACTCTGTGGGTGTGGCCTCCTTTGTGGGAGTGGCTTGCTGCCCATGTGACCGGATGGGAGTGGCTTGCCACCCATGTGACCGGATATGAAGATGCCGACGACACTTGTCAGAACCACCTTAAATTACCTCACACACAGCACTGGCATGCATAAGAATATGAGGTAAACTTGTTTTTTAAAAGGCATCTTTGGTTTGCGTTAAAACAACTTCAACACACGCAATGTTCTGATTGCACCACAAACGCAGTAGTCATCCTTACCTTTCACAGAGGCACTGAGTTTTATAAATAGGAGCATGATAGTGTAGAATAATCATATCCAAGGACCAGTGGTGGGTTTCAAAAATTTTTGGAACCTCTTCTGTAGGTGTGGCCTGCTTTCCGGGTCCACTGGTGGAACCTCTTCTAACTGGTTCGGTAGATTTGATGAACCGGTTCTACCGAATAGGTGCAAACTGGTAGGAACCCACCTCTGTTGCAGAAGCTCAAGTTTTGTTATGACTTTCATTTCTTAAAACATAGGCACAAATATCTAATCATGGCTTTGGAAAGTGTTATCTGGGACAAAAAAAAAATTGCCTTGATATTGTGCTGGATCAAAGTCTAACTTCATTCCAAACGATGTCATATCAACAAAACTCCTTTGGCATCACCAGCTGAAGAACCAATTTAAATTTAGAATTTCTTATTTAGGATGAGTGGACTTCTGCAAAAGAAATGGTGAGCTGATGATCCCACTAGAGTGAAGAGCCACTGAGTAGACTGGCTCTTTGATATAATTTCTCCCCAGACAAGTAGAGGACTTGAGTTCACCCATAAGTACTTTAGACAGCTGGTCCTCCTGAGGAGATCACGAGACAGTGATCTCCAATGGCTTTAGAGCTCTGGGTGAAGAGAGTCTAACCATCTTTTGCTCAAATCGCAGCTGCCAACTTTGGAAGGACATTTAGCATACTTTCTTTTCTAATCATTTTTGTAAATTGCATGTTAATTGTTTTTCAACTATTAAGAACTTTTGGGCTGACGTTTGACACACTGGGTGAGTTTTCTTTAATCCTTAGTAAAAGGAATATTAATATCATTTTTTGGGGGGGAAGGGAGAGAATAAATAGCAAAAAGGTGAAAACTAATTTTAGAAAGTTACAAATTAACTTAAGGTCTAGATAAATTTGAAATAAGATTTTTGCATTAATAATAAAAAAAACCTATCCATCAGAAAATGCTTTTGTTCTGAATTTTTTTTAAAAAAATTTTTTTAAAAGCCAAGAGTTTAAAAAATGGCTACTATAGGGAACTATAGGAAATTAAAGAATATAACTAAAGGAGAAGAACACTCTATCTTAACTTACAATTACAGAATGAAGCAAAATATTTAAGGATATTTTTGAACAAAAAAAGGGTTAATTTTAAGAGTTTCTGCATTGATAGATAGACTGTGTCTAAATGATTTTATGAAAAAGAAACATTTTACCTGACAGTATTAAGACTGATTTCAAAGTCAATTTAAATATATTAGGTTGCAAAAATGACATGGAATAAAGAATTTACACTGGGCACAGAAAAGAAAGCAATTGATGTTTTAATACTGTAATTAAAAAGGATATAATAAATTATAAATTGAGACTGAGTTGGATAATTTTCCTATATTGGATTTACCAAAGAATCTTGTTAAAGTTTTGAAGAGTTTTGTGAGAAAGAGCAAAGAAAAACAAAGAAAATAAATCGAGCTCTAAGAAAGGCTAAATAGTAAGAAAAAATGAATATACAGTTAGTTTATTTGATCAACATTAAAATATATATGTTGTTGTCTTTGGTAATATTGCTGATCAGGTTTTAAGGATTTGTTTGTAGATAAAAGGTAGGATATGAGAAGAAGAGTTTAAAAAGCAATAAATTACTAAAATTGTACATGCTTGTGATGAAAGTGGAAATCACTTTTTTATTTCTTTTCTTAGTTTTCTTTCTTTTCTACTTCACTTTCTATTTTTTCTTTCTTTTCTGCATCTTTTTTTCATTTCTATTCTTTTAATTTGTATTAATTTTTACTATTGTAAATTGTAATATTTAATCAACTTGCTGGTAAAAATAAAATGTCTTATTTAGCTTTAACTAAATCTGGGAGAGAGCTCTCTTGGCTAAAGATCAGAATTATTCCCTAGACTGAGTTTTCCTCTCTCCAGTTATTTGGATAAATGGAATTATTCCCCTGACTCAATTTACATTTCTAGTCCAATAACCTCTCTTCTTCACATACCTGATTTTAAGAATGTCAAACCAAAGAATTTCCAGAAAAATATTTTTTCCCATAACATATCAAATTCCCAGATTTCTAGCTATGAGGGCCTTTACTCAAAACATTTCTTTCAATATTTTTATTTATACACAAGAGGATTGATCTTTAGGTAAGCCTATACAAAATATATTTGCACTTTACTAAGAAGAAAGCTGAGGTTGTCAAGAGGCATATAGAGAACTTATTCTAACTTCTTGCCACAATTTAGATCTTTTAAAACAAAACTCTTTAAATTCAGGCAGTCTGGAAAATGCTCTATTGAACAACTGAATGTGCTAATTAGTAAGGTATTAAGTTCATATCAATTTTCCAGAGGGTTTTTTCTAAGAAATCTGCAAGTTCTAGAATTTCTCACTTTGGCTAACAACAGATGTTTTTGGGGTGCAGTATGTGCTGAATATATTTGCTTGAAATGAGCGGAAAACAGAGGTGGGTTCCTACCAGTTCGCACCTATTTGGTAGAACCGGTTCGTCAAATCTACCGAACCGGTTAGGAGAGGTTCCACCAGTGGACCCGGAAAGCAGGCCACACCTACAGAAGAGGTTCCAAAATTTTTTGGAAACCCACCACTGGTCCTTGGATATGATTATTCTACACTATCAAGCTCATATTTATAAAACTCAGTGCCTCTGTGAAAGATAAGGATGACTGCTGCGTTTGTGGTGCAATCAGAACATTGCGTGTGTTGAAGTTGTTTTAACGCAAACCAAAGATGCCTTTTAAAAAAAAGAAGTTTACATCATATTCTTATGCAAGCCAGTGCTGTGTGTGAAGTAATTTAAGGTGGTTCTGACAAGTGTCATCGGCATCTTCATATCCGGTCACATGGGCGGCAAGCCATTCCCATCCGGTCACATAGGTGGCAAGCCACTCCCACAAAGGAGGCCACACCCACAGAGTAGGTTCGAACAATTTTTGAAACCCACCACTGGCAGGAAAGTATTTTATACAAAGATAACCTTGTTTAATTCAACTTCCTTCAACTAGAGTAAACACTAAGTATACTAATTTGGCTCTCTCTCTCTCTTCAACTTGCATACTGTGATCTTTATCAAAATAGTTCCTTGGATTCTAGTACTAGCTTTTGCCTTCTTCAAGCATCAAATTCACGTTTAAGTTTGTTCAATCCTATTCATTGGGTAAGTAGACTTCTGGTCAACAATATGACTTACTCCAAATTTGCACTAGATTTTGATGGTGTAATAGGAAATTATTTCATTTGGGGTTCCACTAGTCAGCAGATAAAGAGTACTAAATTCTACCCACTGTATATATTTTTGTGTAGTATCAAAAGAACAACCTCAGATCTTTCCTTCTCTAAATTTCTCTTCCTGAACTGTTAATTCCTACTCTAAAACAGATGCAGGTCTTATCTTTTTATATCAGCAACAAAGGAAGTTTAGCTTTGTTAAAGCACGGTCCACATGTCATGTTAAGCCATAATGTTTGATTAATTGGCTTTGATTTAATGTGTGACATAAACACAGTAATTGTGGTCCATAAACTGTAGAGCGCTGTGTGAAAACTTCCACAAGCCATACTTAAGCAGGTCATGACTCAGTGGAATGTGTGACTCAAATAGTTTGAGAATAAAAGAACTTACAGTCAACCATTATACAACTTTATTATATAACTTTATTTCAATAGTAAGAAGGCTCACCCTTAAAATTCAGACCTACATTCACATTGGGATTACCATAGACATCAGTGCTGGCCAGAGATGGGTTCCTACCAGTTCGGTAGAACCGGTTCGTCAAATCTACCGAACTGGTTAGAAAAGGTTCCACCGGTGGACCTGGAAAGCAAGCCACACCTACAGAAGAGGTTCCACCACTGACACACACACACACACACACACACACACACACACACACACACACACACACACACAGACTCACACAGAGAGAGAAAGAGAAAGAGAAAGGAAGGAAGGAAGGAAGAAAGAAATAAAAAAAGAAAAAAGAAAGAAAAAGTGAGAGATGAAAGAAAAAAAGGAAAAGGGGACAGAGAGACAAAAGGAAGGAAAGAGAGAGAGAGAGAGAGAACACATGGCCGGCAAGCCACTCCCACCAGGTCACATGGCCGGCAAGCCACTCCCACACAGGAGGCCACACCCACATAGTAGGTTCGAAACATTTTTGAAACCCACCACTGGTGTTGGCTGGCCTCCTCTCCTCTCCCCTCCCCTCCCTTCTCCTCTCCTCTCTCCCCTCCCCTCCCCTCCTTTCCTTTCCTCTCCCCTTCACTCCCTTCCCTTCTCCTCCCCTCTCCTCATCTCCCCTTCTCTCTCCTCTTCTTCTTTCCCCTCCCCTCCCTTCTTCTCCCTTCTCTTCTCCTTCTCTCCTTTTCCACATCCCCTCCTCTTCCCTTCTCCCCTCCCCTCTATCTAGTTTGAGTAGTAGCGATAGCACTTACAAGGTCTTTTCCTGCCTCCTCCTTTCTCTTCTTTTTGGCATTAGGGCACCCCCAAATTTAGCTTCATATACATTTGGACATTGAGACTTCCCTTACAGTTCGTTAATGATAAGTCCAATTTGTTGGGCTACTTTTCCCCGTGACCCGTCAAAAGCGCGGACGGCAAAAGCGCGATCGACAAAATCGCGCCTTTGACGTCATCACAGCGCGACGAAAAAGATCGAAAAATTCAAATAAAAATTAATAAAAATTAAATTAAAGCAAGCCGATTCACATAAAGGTAAGGGTTAGGGTTAGGGTTAGGGTTAGGGTTAGGTTAAGGGTTAGGGTTAGCTTTAGAGCGTTAGCGTTAGCGTTAGGGTTAGGATAAGGGTTAGCGTTACGTTTTTCGTTACTTTAACGGTTAGGTTTAGGGTTAGGTTTAGGGTTAGGTTAAGAGTTAGGGTTAGGGTTAGGTTTAGGGTTAGGTTTGGGGGGGTTAGGGGAAGGTTTTAGCTTTATTTTTACATTTTTTCGATCTTTTTCGTCGCGCTGTGATGACGTCACAGCGCGCTTTTGTCGAGCGCGATTTTATCCTACGCGCTTTTGTGGTGGAACCACTTTTCCCTATTGTGATGATGAGATTCCCCTTTACACAAAACCTTACAGCAGAGCCGGAGAAATGTTTGACTTGGCATCATGGAAAGCAATCCGACACTACAGGGAGGAGGTGAAGGCCTTGGTGCACATCCCATACAGATGCGAAGTTTGAAAGTGACAAAAGCCTTCAGGGTGCAAGCAGATCTAAGAAATATAGTCTTTCAAAAAATATTTGGGGGTTAGTTAATATTTTAGGTAAAATATTAATGTAATGGAGGACCTAACAACCAAAAGGCAGTACCTAATTGTTGTAGTCTTTTCTTGTGAGGCCTCAAAAACTTAAGGGGAGATATATATATTTTTGTACTGTTTGAAACAGAAGATAACATGCATATTTCTGATCCTGTCCCCTCAAGTCATTGTCAACCAGTGGTGGGATTCAGCCAGTTCGCACCTATTCGGGAGAACCGGTTGGTGACTTTCTAAGCAGTTCAGAGAACCGATTGTTGGAAGAAATCTCCTTTTGTTTTTTTCCACTTTACAGGGCTAATCCTGTAAGGAAGGCAGGAAGGAAACATTCTGGAGTTGCTTCTAGCCTCATCTTTATTGCCCTGCTTACAGAAACTGCCTCTCTGGTTAACCCTTATTACATTGCAACAGCTAAGGCGAAGCGCCCGTCGACCTGAGTGACCTTGAGTTGGCCACGCCCATCCAGTCACATGACCACCGATCCCCACCTACCCAGATGGTCATTAGGGCAGAGAACCGGTTGTTAAATTATTTGAATCCCACCACTGTTGTCAACCCTTACTGACTACATAAATAGATTTTCTTCATGACCTGTAGGAAGTTAAAACCCACCCTTCTACTAGAAAAATGAAATATCCTGTGAAATATTGAAAATAGCAATAGCAATAGCAGTTAGACTTATATAACGCTTCATAGGGCTTTTTCAGCCCTCTCTAAGCGGTTTACAGAGTCAGCATATTGCCCCCACAGTCTGGGTCCTCATTTCACCCACCTCGGAAGGATGGAAGGCTGAGTCAACCTTGAGCCGGTGAGATTTGAACCGCTGAATTGCAGATAACAGTCAGCTGAAGCAGCCTGCAGTACTGCACCCTAACCACTGCGCCACCTCGGCTCTTATTATATAAGGCAGAATATTATATTTCCCTGGATAAGAAATGGAGAAACATGTTTTTAGGCAGGAAACAGACTCGCTCTTAATAGCCCCCGCTTTTGTCAATGGGCCATTCGGGGCCCTGAGGTAGTCTACTCTTTATAACACAGATGGGATTAGCCTTCTACAGAAACTCACCACATGACATCTGGGAACTCAACCAAGCTTGGGACTCAAAAAACACACAACCTACAAAGTTAGCTAAGCCCCCCCCTCCAGCCCCTGGGAGTCTGACAACCAATCAAAATACATTTGGTGCACAGGAACAAGAAACAGAGAGGTGGGACCAAAGAGAGGGCATAAAAAACCAGGAACTTTCAGCACCTCGGCCATTTTTCTTCTTCATCCAACATCTGGAAGAATGTGATCCCCCTTTTCTGTTCAGGAGCTCAAGACATGTGATCCTGTTCACCATTAAACCATCTTTCAAAGCAGTTTCCATGTTTCCAGTGTCTTTTTCCCCAGCTGGAACTGAACCCAGAAGGACATTCCTTCCAACAGACCCATGCATATATGAAATTGGAGATGAATTCTTTACTAGCCAGTTTCTGTAAGATTTTTCTAAGCTTTCATTCCTAACAGTTTATCCTGAGAATAAACCACTTTTTCCCACTTGAATTCTATTCTGCCTCCAATTTAAAGTTTCATACCTACCTCTGTGCCTATGGGCCCATTTATGCAATTTAGATTTTGTAACAGAGTACCAAATATCATCATTTTAGGAATGGCCGATTCAGCTCCAAATAGCTGGGAGGGCAAAAGCCAAAGTAACCTAAACTGAATTACATTGAATTACAATAAAACTTCATTTCTTTTTTTTAAAAGATTTTTTTCAATTATAGCAAATAATTGAGAATGCAAAGATTGTACAGAGGGAGGAAGGGAGGAAAGAAAGGAAGGAAGGAAGAGAAGGAAGGAAGGGGAAAAAAGAAAGAAAGAAAGAAAGAAAGAAAGAAAGAAAGAAAGAAAGAAAGAAAGAAAGACAACCTTAGACACAGGTAAAATATTTTAAGTAGTTTTCCTCAGGATATTTCTGTGGAGCATTTTAGTTAGGAATTCTCTGGTTGTTTAGTATTACTTCACCTTAAGAGCATCAGGTTGGAGGAAGTATGACTGAAAAAGGAATGTCACTTAAGCAGGTCTCAAGTTATAGGCCTCTTCAGAATTAAGAAGAGAAATTATTCTTGCATCCATATAAGCAATTACATCAGCTAATTTGTTATCAAAAACTTCTCCACAATTTCTCAAAAGTCTCAGCCGCCTTTCATTCAATTGCTGCAGGCTAGGCTGGAAACATTACGGTTAGAATCCCATCCTACAAATAATACACTGAAAAACACTGTAAGGATTTAAATTTAGTTGAATTCAAGAAAGTGTACTCTTCCCATCAATAAATAGTGTGAGAGAAAAGTTGCATTTTTAAAAAAACCCTACTTCCATTTGCATTTTCCCAAAAAGAATTGTTTTTTTTTTTTTTTTTAGTTTTGGTTATCTGACCCCAGAAACCAAATCAGTACACCTTTTTAAAACTTGGAGGGGAAAACTTTATGAGGAAGTAGATATTTACCAAAAATTGGGACTAACCATGTTGTGTGGGTGAGGGGGACAATATGTGTTTATTTGCAATAGATAAGATTCTCTTTTCTTACAGATCAGAGTTGAATCCAAGTAGAACTTAATAAGCACAAGGCAGCCTTAAACATGATCAACAGAACGTTAAGAACAAGCAGGTTGACCAAGGATATTCATATGCTACTGTATAAAGTGCACAGGGCAGATACAAAATTAAAAAGTCTAAATGCTTATTCAACTGTGTTTAATGTCTGTTTAGAAAGAAGAGGTTGTCAGGAAATAGGTATTTACCAAAAAAATCCATCTGCCCATATTATGGTTTATTGTACGTTTATTGTATGTCCAATATGTTTACTCTGGTTCCTTTTTCTTCCAGGTCAGAGTTTAGTCCAAATAGATCTGAATAAAACATAGGCAGTTTACTTCTAGTGTCATTGCATCCTGATAAATGAACAATCCCAGATTTTGTTTCTCAAGCTTTTGTAGTTTTTTTGGGTGTGTGTGTGTGTGTGCTCAAGCTTGCCTTTGCGAGCTGAACTACAGCAGAAAGCTTTCCAAGAACAGTGTGGCATCCCTAAATCCTGTAACGCTTTGCCCAAATTAAATATTTCTGACACATACTCCCAGTAGATTGCCAATGTTTTTTTATTTATTCTCTGAGGCCAATATTTTAAGTCAGCTAATACGCTGCGATGTTGATTCGTAGGCTGATTTCATTGCTTTTTCAATTTGGGCAGCTTAAAAATCATTAGGGTCTGCCCATTGGCATTTTTAACTGCTGTTTTTCGTTGAGCTGTGCTTTTCAACCTCCTGAGCTGCCCCAGGAAAATACTTCTCATGAAAGGCAGCATGTACATTGCTTTATAGAAATAAGTAAACCAATATTAACAAATGTGACACTAGTAGAGGGTCAGCCTTCTGATGAAGGCACTATATACCCTGCACCCCAATAAATTCTATTCCGGTCAGAGCTTCCAGTTCTAGATCTAGACTGGAAGACAATTATTGGGAAGGGACTAAAATAAAGGCAGCCAGAAAGCTGTGGGTATTCCATAGAAAGAGAAAGAGAAAGGCAAGAGGGCAAACGCTTACATTATTCTATTTACTTTGAGATGTGGATCTTGATGATAATAAAAGAAAACATTCCATCATTAGGTTCTTTCACGTCAGTAGGATAGCCGTGACCTTTAATATCCACTGCCTAACCCCAGCTTTCCAAACTGTGCCTTGCCTTCCAGTGCGATCCATTTTCCCATCATCTGATAATGTCTGGTTGCACATAAATCTTTTGAACTCTACTGGGAATTTCCCACTCCCACCAGCTGAAGGGATGAACAGGAGACCTCCCACCTCTCGCTGCACGCTAACCTTTGTCCAAGAAGCAATTTTCAATAAACAGCTTTCTCTTGCATTCTTCCTTCTTTTTCATTTCTGACAGCTTCTAATAATTCTTCGCGGCTTTTCTTGTTTGTTTGATCTTTCTGGTTTCCGCCATAATAAATGCCCCCAGGCAATGCGCAAAGAGCACACTGACCTTTAGGAGGAAAGACTTACAAACTTTAAGCCAGAGGGCATCCCAGGAATAAAGCCTGACTAATCAGATATGGGACAGTCTCCTTATCAGAGGTCTCTTTCTCATATTTCTTTTCCATACGCAGGCACCGCAGGAAGAAGAATCAGAAACAGCAAGGGCTGCAGGGAAATGCCTCGGGCCGTGTACCAAACATCCATGCATTTACAGATCTTTAGGCCTACTTCACAATTCTAGAACGGTGCAGGTTTTAATCCTTGGGACATGCAGGTGGGTTCGGATCGGTTCGACCGAGTAGGTAGTAACTCGGCCTGCCACGCCCCCGAACCGGTTCTATTAGCGGTTGATTTTCAGTTCTGCATATGTGCAAAATAATCTTCATTGCAAAAATTTGTTTTCCCCCTTTTTCTAAAATGCGCATGCACAGACCTTTTTAGGTGCAAATGTGCACGCACGCAAAAAAATGTTTCACACCGAACCGGCAGTAATGCTGGCAGGAACCCACCCCTGATTCTTTCCCAACCTTCTGATGGGTTGACTTTAATTGCCACAATTCCCCCACTGGTGTGGCTGTTACTAAGAACATCTAAAGTGAATGTCATACATCTAAAGGTGGATGGAGAAAACATGGTGTAGACTTCGAGTTGCCAACTTATAGACCCATTCTATGATTCATTCCTCTTCACACAATGCCTACAAGATGGATCTAAGCAGTGGTGGGATTCAATTTTTTTTACTACTGTTTCTGTGGGCGTGGCGTGGCTTGGTAGGTATGGCAGGGGAAGGATACTGCAAAATTTCCCACTCCATCCCAGAGCAAGGATACTGTAAAATCTCCATTTCCACCCTACCCCAGTAACCTGCTTTCCAACTCTGTTCTCCTGTGTAGGGAAACAGAAGAAGATCCAGCCGATCAGCTGGGATACCGATCAGCTGGGACTTGGGAGGCAGAGAATAGATGAGGGCGTGGCCAGCCAGAGGTGGTATTTGCTGGTTCTCTGAACTACTCAAAATTTCCACTACCGGTTCTCCAGAACCAGCCCGAATTGGCTGAATACCACCTCTGGATCTAAGGTTGAAACTTCTCAAAGATGATTACAACTGTGTGTTTTAATAGCAGTTTGTTTTATCGGGCAATGCTACACCTGTTCAGAAGGTGCTTACAGTCTGTGAGAAGTTGAGTGGGGTGCTGCTCATTGAAGAAGTCAGGCCAAGATCTGTTTTGAATTATTGTAGGTCTAGATAAACTTGATCCTATCCAAGACATTGATTTAAATGTATTCCTGGTGCTCCTCGACATAAGACCACAACTAAGCCCAAGATTTCTGTTGTTAAGTGAAACATTTCTCAAGTGAGTTTTGCTCCATTTTACCACCTTTTTTGCCACAGTTGTTAAGGGAGTCACTGCAGTTGCTAAGATAGTAACTCGGTTTTTAAGTGAATCTGGCTTTTCCATTGATTTTGCTGATCAGAAGGTCACAAAAAATGATATGACCCCGGGACACTGCAACAGTCATAAATATGAGCCAGTTGCCAAGCATCTGAATTTTGATCATATGACTTATGGGAATGCTGCAATGGTTAGAGGTGTGAAAAATTGTCATAAGTCACTTTTTCCACTGCCACTGTAACTTCAAATGGTCACTAAATGGACTGTTGTAAGTCGAGGACTACTTGTAGTTGTTTCAGTCTCAGTATTTGCCTAGGGGTTCGGAAATAAATTTTGGATTAGTTTATAATTATGTTGATTTCTTTGTTTTGCATTGTGCCTTAACAATGGATTGATTGTAATATTGGGCATATTACTATTAATCCAGCAATTAAGTTTATTGTGAAAGACAAAACAAAATCTAAAGCATCACTCGAAGCCAGTAGAAAGGCAAAATAATTAATGGACATTACTACAGGGACGTGCAGTCAGGGGAGGCAGGGGAGGCAGAGACAGTGGTGAGCACTGTCATCATGAAAAGAAAAAAAATGTAAAAGGAAAAAGGCAAGAGCTGAGATCAGGCTGAGCTAGTTGCTCAGAGTGGATGACTCTGCTTAGTGCTTAACTGTTTAAAAAAGCCTCTAAAAAAGTGTCCTCTACAGGAGGAGGCAGGAGAATGACGTGCCTCATCTAGTCTGACTTTAGGCGTTTTATGATCACTCGAGCAGAGTTAAGCAAGGGTTAAAAGCCAAAAAATTCCTGACGTAGATGAGGCACGTCGTTCTCCTGCCTCCTCCTGTAGAGGGCACTTTTTTAGAGGCTTTTTTAAACAGTTAAGCAGACTCTGGCAGCAACTAGCTCAGCCTGACCTCAGCTCTTGCCTATTTTCTTTTACATTTTTTTTCTTTTCATGATGGCAGGCAAGAGCAGAGTTGAAATCCTCTTTGAAACAGCTGGAAAAGGTACGTGTGGGTCAGAAGGAGGGGGAGGAATTCAAACTTCATCCCCAAGTGTAGTTTGATTGCAGGCAGAGCCACGTTGCCTTTTCAAACACACACACACACACACACACACACACACACACACACACACACACACCTGGATAAAACTATACAAGCCCAGCTTCCTTGATTACAAGTTTGAAAAGGCAACATGGCTCCACCTGCAATCAAAGGCTCGGATCGGCTCCAATCCAACTTCTGTGTTTGTGTTTGTTTGAGAAAGAGTGAGTGAGAGAGGGAAGGAGATAGTCCAATTCAACTTCTCTGTGTGCGTGTGTCTGTATGAGAGAGGGGGGAGGGAGGGAGAGAGGGAGGAAGAAGAGGGAGGGAGAAGAAAAAGAATGAAGGAAACTTTTTCGAAAAGGAGAAAAACAAATACTGTTGCTTTAAATCGGAACTGAGCATGCCTGGCTGTGGAATTCTGGGAGTTGAAGTCCACAAATCTAAAAAAATTTGAAACCCCTGTGTCAGTGCCTCACTAGCCATAAACTTCACTGCACGTCACTGCATTACTATCATGTTGAATTAATGCAAATGTAAAATGATGAATTTTGTCCTATTCCTTCAAGTAATCTTCTGTGTACAAAGCCAAAGTGTACAATTTTCACTTTATAAAGTAATGCAAATCACACACACTATATATATATATATATATATTATTTTAATCTTGATCAAACAAACCATCTTCGTATTCCTTTTCAATCTGCAATTCATTCAGATGCTATTGTGGGATTTGATTCTTCTTTAATTTTTCTTTTTCCCATCTCAAATACTTTTTTTTTCAAGGCTTTAACCAATTTCATTTATACGTCCAGTAAACAGTCCTTATTTTGGTCTCTTGACTTGTCATTTGTATTTCCACTCCAGTGGCGGGATTCAGCCGGTTTGCACTGATTCGGGAGAACCTTTTGTTGACTCTTTGTGTAGTTCTGCTGAATATTCAAGGCTGCCTGCCTGCCTGCTTAATGATTCCAGTAACTCAGACACACACTTCAGATATTCCTGCTCATTTGTAATTAACCAAAGGAAGGGAAAAGAAAAAGAAGAAATAACCATGTAGCCATTTCCTCAGCAGAAAAATTCTAGCCCCTTTAAAAACCGGGTGTGGGGGATAAAGTGAAAGAGGGACATTTTTCTTCTCTCTCCCTTCAGTTAATAACTCCGGGCAGACAGCTAATAACCATTTAACAGACCAATACTTAGTTGCAATAACAAAATCGCAGGAATGCAGCTGGCACAGAACTAATAGAAACTTACAGATCGAACAAATTAACAGGAGTTGGAAGGGACCTTGTAGGTCATCTAGTCCAACCCCCTGCCCAAGCAGGAGACCCTACAGCTTTTCTGACAAATTGCAGTCCAATCTCTTTTTGAAAGCTCCCACTGATGAAGCTCCCACAACTACTGAAGGCAAGCTGTTCCATTGGTTGATTGTTCTCACTGTCAGAAAATTTCTCCTTATTTCCAGGTTGAATCTCTCCCTGTTCTTGACAGGATTAGACCATACAGAGCATTTGTATTAACATGCAAATGTTAATACAGAACTTGTTAGAGAAGAATTGATTTTATCCATTTGCAATAGGGTTGCAATGCTGTTTCTATCTTTATGTATGTTGATCCAGCTTTTTCAGCATTGAAGAGTTAGCTTACAGTATTAGACTAAAGATTTCAAATTATCTTGTAACTGTGTTGCTTGTGTGTCATGGAGCACGCATAGCTTCTGAAGGCAAGCTATTCTATTGGTTGACTGGTCTCACCTTTAGGAAATTTCTCCTTAGTTCTAGGTTGCTTCTCTCTTTGATTAGTTTCCATCCATTGTTTCTTTTGCCTTTTTGTGCTTTGGAAAATTGATCGACCCTCTCATTTTTGTAGGAGCCTCTCAAATTTCCTGACAAAACAATTAATCAGTGGAACAACTTGACTCTAGAAGTTGTAAATGCTCCAACACTGGAAATTTTAAAAAAGAGATTGGATAATCATTTGTCTGAAGTGGTGTAGGGTTTCGTGCCTAACCAGGAGGTTGAACTAGAAAACCTCCAAGGTCCCTTCCAACTCTGTTATTCTATTCTATTCTATTCTATTCTATTCTATTCTATTCTATTCTATTCTATTCTACTCTACTCTACTCTACTCTACTCTACTCTACTCTACTCACCTCTACGCTAAATATTGGAACAGTATTATTTTATTGTGCTATTTTATTGTGAGTTGGTCTAAGAAGAAATTTCCTAAGTGTGAGACCAATCAAGTTGGCCACACCCACCCAGTCACATGACCATCCAGCCGGTCATTAGGGCAGAGAACCTGTTGTTAAATTATTTGAATCCCAATCACTATTCCACTCGATTTTATAGTCCTTTTTTCCCCATTTTCCAGTACTTCTATAAAATCTTTATGTTCTGATATTTCTGCCTCAGGCATAATTTGCTTCATCTCTTTATCTTGAAAATTGTCCAAGATGTTCTCTTTCACATCAGTAATTTCTTTTTTAAAATACTTTTGGACATAGTCTATTCATAGAATCATGCAACATTGCTGAGAATGAACCTGCTATTTTTTGACCCCATTCTTCAAAAAATCTCCTGAAGTGTTTCAAATGTCATTTCGGTCTCAGTAATCCTTAGGAAGACAGACAGTTTGGTGTGGTAATTAATTAAGATTGAGAACCTGAGTTTGTCCTGCCTTGTGCCATCAGGGAGAGGAGGAGGAGGAGGAGGAGGAGGAGGAGGAGGAGGAGGAGGAGGAGGAGGGGGAGGGGGAGGGGGAGGGGGAGGGGGAGGGGGAGGAGGAAGGAGGAAGCTACCTATTCCAGCAAGACAAACTTCAGGTTTTTTTTAAAGTAGCTTTCAATGATCCTAATACCATAGTCAACTTCAAAACAGAATCATGATGTCACAGCCATTTTTTCACTTCTCAGCTTGCCACACACTATGGGGGGAGGGAGGGGGTTGGAATGTTGGACCAGACCAGTGGTGGGATTCAATTTTTTTACTAACGGTTCTGTGGGCGTGGCTTGGTGTGCGTGGCAAGGGAAGGATACTGTAAGATCTGCATCCCCTCCCCACTCCAGGGGAAGGTTACTGCAAAATCCCCGTTTCCTCCCGATCTGTTGGGACTCAGGAGGCAGAGAATAGATGGGGGCGAGGCCAGTCAGAGGTGGTATTTACCGGTTCTCCAAACTACTCAAAATGTCTGCTACAAATTGTCCAGAACTGGTCAGAACCTGCTGATTATCACCTCTGGACCAGAGGTGGGTTCCTACCAGTTTGCACCTATTCGGTAGAACCGGTTCGTCAAATCTACCGAACCGGTTAGAAGAGGTTCCACCAGTGGACCCGGAAAGCAGGCCACACCTACAGAAGAGGTTCCAAACATTTTTGAAACCCACCACTGCCACACACACACAGAGAGACAGACAGACTGACACAGAGAGAGAGAGAGAAAGAGAAAGGAAGGAAGAAATAAATAAATAAAAAAAAGAAAAAAGAAAGAAAAAGAGTGAGAGAAAGATGAAAGAAAAAAATAAAAAAGGGACAGAGAGACAAAAGGAAGGAAAGAGAGAGAGAGAGAGAGAGAGAACACATGGTTGGCAAGCCACTCCCACCAGGTCACATGGCCAGCAAGCCACTCCCACAAAGGAGTCCACACCTACAGAGTAACCTACTCTGTAGGTTCCAAAATTTTTTGAAACTCACCACTGCTCTGGACCAAACAATAACAACCAATCGTCCCATGGGAACCAAGGTCACCTCTACAGGTGCTTGCCAGAGACTTGAAGAAGTTACCCTGGAGATACCAGAGCACCTAATTGGACAATGTGACCTATGTCAAAGAGGGGAAGGAAATAACTGTTCTTTATTCATGCAAAAACCGTGGGTAATAGTTAGAGTTGGTTTTGTTTGCATGTGTGCTGAAATAATGTATTCAATAAAGCTATTCTTAAAGAGAGCCGATCATCTCGATTTGCTTGCTTCGTTGGGTTCATCTGTTAGGACCTTGACAATCATTGTCAGACTCTGTTTTGCTTTGTCTCTCCTGCCTCGTCTCTCAAGCCTCTTCGCTTCTCTGTTCGGTCATTGGGCAGCAGATCGAAAGCGGGAATCAAGCTGGGTCATTCCTTCCAAGAGGCAACTTTCCCATTGAATTACTCACTGCCCTAGACTCGAGGAGACCCTCTGCAGTCCCAACCGAGGCCACTGCATTCGCCGGCGTAAAAAGACTCTTATCAGCAGACTCGTTCCTAGTACAATACAGCCAGACCCTGCCTTTGGTGTTCCCCCTTCGGCGCAGTCCTTAGTCACCGCATGCCAAATGGTACTGAAGCTCCCATTGTATTTTACTCCAGGACATTATCTGCCACAGAGCGGAACTACAGCCAACTGGACCATGAGGCTTTGGCTGCAGTAGCTGGAGTAAAGAGATTCCACAAGTATCTCTATGGCCAGGATTTCGAACTGGTCACAGACCACAAGCCTTTATTAGGATTGTTGGCTGGGGATCACGCCACCCCAGTATCACTATCTCCCCGGATGACCAGATGGACAATTTTTCTAGCAGCCTACTCCTACCACCTCGTCCACCGACCGGCACCACGTTAGGGCATGCGGATGCTTTGAGCCTCTGCCCATTGCCCGAAGTTCTTGCTCATCCCACCCCCAAGACAGTGGTCCTCCTCATTGACTGCCTGGACACCGGACCCGTCTCATCCAGTGACATGACACACTACTCTGCAAAGGACCCCATAATAAAACAAATTTTGAACTGGGTGTGGAGGGGGTGGCCCAAGGGGCCTGTTGGGGCTGAATTCAAAATGTACTTTTCCTAGCGGGATGAATTGTCGGTTATTAACGGTTGTCTGATTTCCCCTCGCTGACAGACTGAAAGAGGTTTCCACTAAGGTCCTCTGTTCCGGCGGGGAGGGAATATCTAACAGATACTGTAAACAATCACAGATTTTGCAACAGTATAGTTGTGTTTTCAAAATGATTCCAACATTAGCTGCTCTATAGCTTGCTCAGTTTTGTATCCTAAGAGTATACCAGTACATTGCAGATAACTCCTACGTTCCACAATATATTACCGTATTTTTCGGAGCATACCTTTTTCCTCCAAAAAAGTGGGTGAAAATCTGGGTGCGTCTTATACACTGAATAAATGATTTTATGGTCTCCCCAAACCCCGCCCCCTTCGCAAAAATGGATGTGCAGAGGGTTTGGGAGGCCTGCAAAGTGCTCCTGAAGGCAAAAATGAACAAAAAAATGGGCCAGTTTTTGTTCATTTTTGCCTCTCCCAGTCCCCAGGAGCACTCTACAAGCCTCCCAAAGCTTATGCATGTCCTTTTTATTTTAAGAAAAGGCCCGTTTTCATGAAAAACAGTCCATTTTTTGCTCATCCCCTCCCAGCTCCCAGGAGTACTTTGCATGCTTCTCAAACACTCTGCATGCCCTGTTTTTCACATAAAAGAGGTGTGCAGAGGGCTTGGGAGGCCTGAAGAATACAAAAACTTTTTAAAATTTACCTCTTCAAAATCTTGGTGCGTCTTATACTCCAGTGCATCTTATTGTCCAAAAAATATGGTAGTTTGCAAGGTCCAAATTGCAAAAATAGAATGAGTATGCTTGGAGAGGAAAAATAGCAATAGCACTTAGACTTATATACTGCTTCACAACCTCTCTAAGCCATTTATAGAGGCAGCCTATTGCCCCAACAATTTGGGTCCTCGTTTTACCAACTTTGGAAGGATGGAAGGGTGAGTCAACATTGAACCGGTGAGATTGAAACTGCTGAAGTGCTGGCAATCGGCAGTCAGCAATTGGCAGTCCGCAGAATTAGCCTGCAATACTGCATTCTAACCACTGTGCCACCATGGCTCCTGGACTTTGGTTCCGGTTGTAAATACTGGTCAAAATACAAAAAAAAGGCTACTACAATATTTACCATTAGTAAGGAATGCTACAAGCAGATTCCCCCCCTCCCCCTCCCAAGCTATTGGAGAACAAGAATGGGATATGCAAGACTGCAGCTTGACCTGAACAATAGCAAAGAACATAACCTAATGAATGCAAGAAATGACATATAAATATCTAGGTTGTGTGTGAAACTAAGAGAAAGGGAGTGGGGGAATACAATACAGATAGTCCTTGATTTACAGCCAGTTGCTTAGTGACTTTTCGACATTATGTCACACCTACTTGGGGTTACTTACAACCCAGTTCTGAAGTTCTGATTGTCAGAGCCTTCCACAATCATATGGTCACACTTCAGGCACTCGGCAACGCAGCTATATTTATGGCAGTTTGCAGTGTCCTGCATCACACAACCGCATTTTACAACCATTTTGCTGAAAACCGACAGTTACTTTCAAATTTTGGCAAAACTAGCCCCATAGAGAGCCATGAATTCACTTAACGGCTATTTCACTGTTTCAATTAAGTTAATTGCTACAGCAAAAACAAAAAAGAGGTTGCAAAATCAGAGCAGTCCCACGAACAACCCAATTTACGACTATCACAACCTACCAATAGTGCTTGACATGTGCTGAAAAAGTTTGCCATCACTGTTCTAGCCTAATTTTTAAAAAAATGCAAATCACCATGCTGTTACCCTGGGATTCGTGAATCTTCCTAATGAAGAATTTTAAAATATAAATTTCGTTAATATAAGCTCTCTCTTTTAAAAGAGAACTACCGCTGTTTGCATCTAACTTTCAACTGTGTTACCTTTTCTCAGGCATCTTTCAGGCAGGTTTTTGAGGGCAAGATTAAAATTAGATGCGTTTCTGACACTGTGTTATCTAGAGGGAACAGAATGCTCCATTTCATTTGCAGTGGAATTATTTATGAAATTCTTTCATATCCCTCATGTTTAAAGGGGGCCCTGGGTTTGCACAGTGCTGACTCACACGCTTGAACCAGAAGTGCAGTATGTTGCTGTGGAGATACATGGGGAATTAGAATTCTAACACAGATTTTTTTTTGTGTGTGTGTGTGTTTCTTTACGTATTAATTTATAAATGGCCTAAAAAGAACAAAGGACACAAAAAGATGAATTATTGCACGGAAAATCGTCGAAAGGAGGAAAGCAATCCCAGGCATTCACGAAGAGCTGTCATCATCCCCAAGTCAAGAAGATTGGCTGGCAAAGTTTCTTCCTTATCCCTTTCCTGTTCTATTCTCTCAGGCCCTCAACAAATGCAGGTGCTTCTTTCAAAAAACCACTGGAATTCTCTCGTCCCTAGGCTCTTTAAACAAGATGTCTGTGCCAATCTTGGTTTTGGAGATTTGGGGCCCAAAATATTTGCGAACTTATCGTACTAATAAAGAAAACAGCTGGAAGAAAATTCTTTAGATGCATCTGTAATGGGAAAGAAGGCCTCCCATTTTTTTGGGGGGGGGGAGGAGGTGCCGTTAGTTTAATATCTCATTGACAGTTTCTTCTCAAATGATCTTAATGTTTTGAGACAGACCATACCATTCCTTCCTGGGAATTTTTGATAACTTATGAATAATAGAAATCTTGGGGGAGATATTTGTTTCCTCCAGGACCAATCTATCAAAATATTACTCAAAATTTTCTTTTCAGACTTTTCTTTGATTGTTGATGTATGTCCTGTCTCAGCTTCTGGCCAGAATCATGGACTTGATTAGAGAATGTTTTCATAGGAAACAACAGTTGGTAAATTTTCTAAGTGGTTCTCTCTCTTTGCCCCACAAGAGGCCAGCAGTATGAAGAATTTAAATTAATCTTTCTTTTTTTTGTTTTCATTAGAACTTTGAGGTACACCAACTGTAAAAGAGGAAGGAATGCACAGAATTTACGGGATGAGGAGCTTGTGAGCACACACTAAGTACAGGGATTTCGGCTGTTCAAATCTCACCGGCTCAGGGTTGACTCAGCCTTCCATCCTTCTGAGGTGGGTAAAATGAGGACCCGGATTGTTGTTGGGGGCAATATGCTGACTCTGTAAACTGCTTAGAGAGGGCAGAAAGCCCTATGAAGCGGTATATAAGTCTAACTGCTATTGCTATTGCTATTGCTATTCTCAGCACAAGAACGATAGCTTGCCCATGCCTATTCTTACATGCAAAAATAACCTTCTGTTCTTTCCAAGTAGTTATTTGTTTTTTGGTTTACATTTCTACAAAATGTGCAAATAGGGGCCAGGGGGAAGGGTATGGCTTGATTTAGAACATGGAACAACTTACTTTCATGGTTTATTTTTGGCTTACTGATTGCAACTGTAGCCTAAGTGATGCCCAGATTAACAATATTTCTAATCAAACTACTGATAAAAGGTAACCAAAAAACAAAGAATTAGGAAACAAAGAATTAACAAATCAAATCAAGAGTGTTTTGCCCATCAGAAATGTTCTCCAAAATGCCACGTTCAGAACAATGTATGACTTAGTATGATTTACAAATGCAAGGAATTGAAAGTAGGACACTATAGATCTTATATGGGAGCAAAGGACTTGGACTGGTTTTTTTTAAACAATTTTGAAAGAGTATAGCAATAGCAATAGCAATAGCAGTTAGACTTATATACCGCTTCATAGGGCTTTCAGCCCTCTCTAAGCGGTTTACAGAGTCAGCATATTGCCCCCAACAATCCAGGTCCTCATTTTACCCACCTCGGAAGGATGAAAGGCTGAGTCAACCCTGAGCCGGTGAGATTTGAACAGTCGAACTGCAGAACTGCTGTCAGCTGAAGTAGCCTGCAGTGCTGCATTTAACCACTGCGCCACCTCGGCTCTATGTAAGCTATGTTCAAACATACTGATAAATAAATGATAAAGATAGATAGATGATAGATAAATAGATAGGAGAGAGAGAGGGAGGGAGAGAGATATGATAGACAGAGAGAGATTAAAAAATCTATATAAAAATTGCCACAGCCTTTTTCCAAGGTAAATTAAAAATGAGTAACAACAATGTTCCTGCTACTTGAAGAAATATGACAAGCATAACTTTATATTCAATAGCTCCATAAGGATGACAAACATTCAACATGGTCAACTACATGTGATTTCTTCCCCTTGTATTGGAGGATGAAATTGACTAAATGGAATGAAGGGCCGAATACCGATGGATAAGGAACATCAGTCTCGCATCTTACTTATATTTTATTTATAAGGTTTTTTTTTAAACCTGCCTTTATTACTTTATAAGCAACTCAATGTGGCAAATACACTCCTTCCTCCTCCTATTTTCCCCACACCCTATGAAGTGGCTTGAGCTGAGAGAGGAACTAGCTCAAAATCACCCAGCTGCATTATCAGTTCCTTGAGTACATTTGATTGCCCATTTCGTCACAAAGAGTAGAGCATTGGACTGGATAGTCTTTTGCTGCGACCCAGCTCGGCTGTCCTTATGCTTCAATCTATCCTTCAAGATGTAGGCAGTGGGGTGGAATGTAGACCTTAAAACGGCTTGAGATTTTAGGTTATTTGGTCTAATTCAGAGACTCTTTCCTAAGCCTGTAAGGAGGGCCAAATACCTGAGGGTAACTGGAGGCTTCCCAAACAAGGAGAGGCATTTATTAAGAGTAGGAACAATCAAATCAGGCAGGGAGCTAAACAAAAGGCCATTTAAAAGCCTGGCATATCTTCGTATGAAAAGGCTACGCTACAAAACCAAGATGGGGATTGCCAAATATACAGTTTCAGAAACATGTTTAAGAGCTGCCCAGCCTCAAAAGGAAAGGAAATTATTTGTTACAGATATGAAGAGAATTGAACATTTGGAAGAGAGAGAGAGAAAAAAAAGGGGGGGGCATGAGAAAATAGAGGCGAGTATGGACAATGGAATGCTGCTTGTGATTTAATTGCAGAATTACCTGTATTTTGTTAGTACATTTGTGGGGGCATGTACGAACGAAATGTATATATTAAAATGAACCAACTTTGCTTAAATATAAACTTATCAGGGTTCAGTTCCCTTAGCTGAAATATTAGAAGAAAACCAGATTAATGGCCCGAAAACAAGCAATCAAATGAACAAACAAACACAAAAAAAGAACTATTTATGTGAATTTTACTAACATAAGCAGTGTGGCAAAATCAAGAATCGCTTTCTTGCCATTTGGCCTCGGACAAGATTGCTCTGCCAGACAAAATATACAAGACTGTAAACAATCTTCTTTCTCTCTGTAACATCTATCAGCTGATAATGACTGCAAGTCAGCAATGATAAAACACAGGGGCGCTTTTGGTCTAGCACAGGGGTCTCCAAAGTTGGCAACTTTTAAGACTTGTGGACTTCAACTCCCAGAATTCCCCAGCCAGCATGCTGGGGTCGAAGTCCACAAGTCTTAAAGTTGCCAACTTTGGAGAGCCTTGGCCTAGTAGATATCTGTACCACTCTAGGATGTAAAATATTCCCTCTTTCTGTAGCCAATCCATGGCTGCCTAGTGCTCGTGCGCACTGGAGTGTATTTTATGAAAACAGTGATAGATCTAGAAAGAAATTATGGCAAAGGATGATACTATCAGTATAATACTTTATAGGGGAATTCTTCAATTCAGCCAGTCGGGTTCCTTCTTGAGAAACGTTTAGTGGAAGTGGATGTGGAAACATAAGATGCTTTTATGATGTAATGGCATGTATACTCCACAGCTGATGCTTTTGTCACAGCCCTTGTCCTAACTGCCGAATAGCATCTGTGAACAATTCTCCAAGCCACCCAGAATTGTGTTTTTTTCCCCCAGTTCTGTAAGGAAACTCCTCTGAGGCTTCTTTACACCTTCATTGTCTCCTGACTGACTGATGCTGATGATATATAATGAACTGAAATCGCTTCCTTAGATTTCTGCAGGAGTATTAAATCAAGTGCTAATTTTCTGGCTCGAAACAAGATTATACAATAGTTGAAAAATACATCCAACAATTTTGTGTATGATATTCCACTGGCTGGATACCTGTGCTTCAACACGAAGCTATGTGAACAGGCTATGCAGGAGGCATTCGGTTCACAATCCTTTAGCTCAGTGGTGGTCGGTGATTGAAACACATAAGGGAATATCGCTCTCGCCGCCTTGAGTCTGGAAGCAGTTCCATAGGTGGAAGGCATAGACATTTTGGTGAGGTTCCATTGTTTAGTACTGTAAGGATTCCCTGACCGCTCCTGAGTGAAGGATTGGAACATCTGCCAGTTTGAATTGAGGTAACGGAATGTGAGACTTCTTTTCAGATGGGAGGGGGAGTACAATGTCTATATCCTTAGCATCAGAGCATGTTAATATAAGGCAAATGGCAGTTGGAACAGAGTTCTTTTCAGGTGGGGAGGGGGAGTAGAATTCCTTAGCATCAGAGCATATTAATTACTGTATAAGAAATGCTAATGATCTGACGGTCATTTTGAAAAACCATATATATGATTTTTCAAAATGACCATCAGATCATTATATAAATCCTTTATAATATTGACTGGTGGGGCATGGAACAATATACGCAAAGAATATACATTCTTCCATTCCCCACCAGTCAATATTATAAAGGATTTTGAAAAATCATGTATGTATGTATGTATGTATGTATGTATGTGATTTTTCAAAATGACCGTCAGATCATTAGCATTTCTTATACAGTAATTAACACGCTCCGATGCTAAGGAATTCTACTCCCCCTCCCCACCTGAAAAGAACTCTGTTCCAACTGCCATTTGCCTTATATTAACATGCTCTGATGGAATACAGAATCAAGACAGTCCAATTGCCTTTGGGAAAAAGCACCCTGGGTCTGCATACATTTCTCTTTGCCTTTTAAAGGTTCGGAATATCAATGAATGCTCAGAGAGAGAAATCTTGCCTTAACTATGAAGACATCGACGGAATTCTTTTCCCGTGTATGGCTTCCTCCCCCACAGAAATCTTTCATAAAAGGCCTAAACCGGGTCTACACTGTACGATCTGGAGACAAACCAGAGTTCACTTCCTGAGATGCAAAGCCAAGTTGTTTAAATAGAGAACTAACTTTTTCCAGTTGTCCACTTCCTGGATACAACAAACTGAAGAGGGCACAATCTGAACTCACCCAGTCATCAGTGCTTAGTTTGGCTGATTATGTTTATTTCCACTTGGAAGATGATCGCTGCCAGTCATTCGTCTTCCTGTGGCTTTTATTGTCCCATTTCTAATATCTCCCAGAATAAATGAATGCAAGTGATTGACTTCACTGCCCCCCTCTGTTGTGCTTGGGATGTGAAGCTTATAACCCTACAGCAGAGTCATTGGGCGGGCTTGGCCAAAATTGAAGACATTTCCTTTGTATTTCCTAAAGTTTCCACTGAAATTTCCAGGGAGATACAAAGTTTGCTCAGTTGTAATTGCTATTAAAAGACTCTGGCTTTGTTTTGTTTTTTTATACTGTTTAATAGGCCTGAACTGCCAAATATATCTTTTATCTTTATTTGGGGAGGGGAGGGAACTATTCCAGTGTTTTTCAAAGTGTGGCCTAAGGCAGGGGTCACCAACCTTTCGGACCTCAGGAAGCACTAAATTAATAATTTTAAATCCCGAGGACCACTAATATGATCTGCCTAATGACTGGCTGGGCGGGCGTGGCAAGGTGATCATATGACTGGGTGGGCGTGGCCAGTGGTGGGATTCAAATAATTTACCAACCGGTTGCCTGTCCTAGTGACCAGGTGGGTAGGCAGGGCTTAGTGGTCATGTGACCGTGTGGGCATGGCCAACTCAACATTACTCAGGTCGATGGGCGCCTTAGCTGTTACAATGTAATAGGGGTTAACCGGAGACGCAATTTCTGTAAGCAGGTCAATAAAGATTAAGCTAGAAACAACACCAGAATGTTTCCTTTCTGCATTCCTTACAGGATTAGCCCTGTAAAGCGGAAAAAAACCAAAAGAAGATTTCTTCCAACAACCGGTTCTCTGAACTTCTTAGAAAGGTAAGAACCAGTTCTCCCGAATAGGTGCGAACTGGCTGAATCCCACCACTGGGCGTGGCCAACTCGATGTCACTCACATGGAGGGGCACCTTGCCAGCCTTTACTCGCCACTCCTCGCCTGCCTGCCCAGGCTCCTTAGGGCCCCAACAAGAAGCAGTTGTTGGAGCTAAGCAGCCAGAATGAGAAAGAATTGGCAAAACAGCTGGCTCAGTTCAAATTGGATCTGGCTGAGAAGGAGGCTCAGCAGAAGCACATCACTGAGGACTACAGGCATAGGCTTTCCAAGCAGAAGGAAGATCTGCGGGAGTGCAAGGCAATGCCGGGTACCAGCACCTGGAGGCTCAGCGGGCTGAGATGGTCAGCCAGTTCCAGGCCATGATGCAGTTCCACTGGAACGAGGCCCTCCAGCTCTTCATTACTAGTACCACTTCCCTCCAGCTTTCGGCCAAAGCCCCGCACCAGGGGGCTGAAGCAGACCCCAAGTCAGAATTTCTGCCCCACTCCGACCCACACAAAAAGACCCAGAAGGGGAAGATTCACTGCATCAACACAAACATTTATTGCATGTATCCAGCCCGGGGGACCATAGTTTGAGGACCCCTGATTTAGTGCAATATAAAAAATGCAAATAATTTTTCTGCGGACCACCAAAATTTTCTCGCGGACCACCAGTTGATGATCGCTAGTCTAAGGACTGCTAGGGTTTCCTCAAGACCCTCTCTCTGGGTCCCATAAATTCATAATTATTTGCCAGCCAGCTTATATTGAAAAATAATGCAATATTAAAATCTCATCAAAAAAATCATGAGGAGCAGTAATGGCAGCAAATGTGTCAATCTAAATTTTTAATAAATATAACTCAAACAAAATCTCTTCTGGGGTCCTCCATAATTTCTAAAAGTGGGTCCTAAGAGAAAATTTTTTATTGGACACTTGTTCTGTTCTACTCTATTGTTATACAAAGCTGATAGAACATGATCCCCAATCTTCTACTATATAACCTGTTTCCTCTTTGGCATGATAGAAAAACCCGTCTTTTGTTTTGGGGCTTAAATTAACAAAGTTAAGTAGTGGCATTTGCAAAATGCCTTAACAATTGACTTCTGTCTAGTATCATCCAGCCTACAAAAATGGCATATCTGTTCTGTGCCAATTATACAACCCAACCGTAATCACCTTCTGCTCATTTTGAAATTACTGTAGACAATTGTTTCCCTTGTAGGCAGTTTACCTCTAGGCAGGACGTGAATTCTTCCGCTAACACTTCTTTGGATGAGATTTCAAGGGTCGGGTGGATTAAAAAGATTGAAAATGCTGTGCTGTGTTTCTAAATTTGGCCAGGAAGAGAAAGACAATTTCAGAAAGGGACAATCAGCCTATGATCGGTGTCTTATTTTACATGGTTGAATAGAAGCCCAATCTACTATCTTTTATGTGAATTTTATTGATTTAAAAGTGGCACTTTGCTCAATTCTTGGGGAATAAATTGATCATGAAACTCCATGAAACTACAATATCCCATGACCCGACAATTGCGCGTTAGACATATGCGCGCCAACAAAATAGTGCCGATTAAAAGGCGACGTCAAAATCACGGCCACAAAAGCGCGATGACAAGCACAATAAAATCGTACACTCACTGGCCTGTCTATAGGGTTAGGGTTAGGGTTAGTGTTAGTGTTAGTATTAGGGTTAGGGTTAGGGTTATTTTGTTGACGCGATTTTTTCCTCGCTCATTTGTTGTCGCACTTTTGTTGAAAATCAATTAGCGATTTTGATGGCGTGATTTTGACGTCGCGGTTTTGTCAGCACGCATATGTCTATCACACATTTGTCGATGAACCACAATATGCGGGTTCACTGAAACAACCTAAGATACCTTTCACCTGTAATTCAGGTCCTTGAAGAGGTGGAGCAATGTTGCTTAATGGCACCCTTCCTTTTTAATGTTTCTATCAATTTACTTGTTCAAGAGTTGACAAAATCTGAGTTATACAGGTACTCTTCCACTTACAGTAGTTTGTTTAGTGACCATTCAAAGTTACAACAGCGCTGAAAAATGTGACTTAGGACCATTTTTCACAGTCATGACCTTGGCGGTATCCCCATGGTCGTACGATCAAAATTCAGATGCTTGCCAACTAGCTCATATTTATGACGGTTGCAGTGTCCCCAGGGTCCTGTGATCTCCTTTTGCAAATTTCTGACAAGCAAAGTCAGTGAGGAAGCCAGATTCACTTAACAACCCTGTTAATAACTTATCAACTGCAATGATTCACTTAACCAATGTGGCAAGAAAGGTCGTAAAATGGGGCAAAACTCGCTTAACCAATGTCTCACTTAAGCAGGCATTTTGGGCTCAAGGCGAGGACTACCTATATTCAGGAGTGAAATGCTACCATTTGCCCAAACCGGTAGTAAAAAAAATGCTTTGAAAAATAATAATAAAAAAAAGTTCTGACGATCAGCTGTGCAACAATCAGCTGTGCCACGCAATTGTCAAAACTTTTTAAAACCTTTTTTAAAGCATGTTTTTTACTACCGATCAGTTGTGCGACAATGAGCTATGTCTGATTGTCTGTGAGGTTGTTGCAGGGGCCATTTTGTGTGAAGTGCAGCTGCTTTTACATTGTGTGTGAGTCAGTTGTGCAGCTTTTGCATTATTTTTCTGTAAAGTGTGATAGTTGGTTTTTGAGCTCTCTGTGAAGTTCCTGCTTGTTTCAGGGGATTTTGTGTGAAGTCCAGCTGTTTTTTACATTGTGTGTGAGTCAGTTGTGCAACCACACCCACCCGATCACATGACCACCAAGCCACATCCGCCTGGTCATATGACCACCAAGTCACGCCCACCCAGTCACATGACCACCAAGCCACACCCACAGAACCGGTAGGGGAATTTTTTAAATTTCACCACTGCCTATTTTCTACAGCAGATCTGTATCAGTGCTTTTCTGTGCTGATGATGCAAGAGCAGCCTTTGCACAATGGAAAAACTCATTGTCAACTACAACAACACAAAAGCAGTTTACTCTCATTAAAGAAATCATTCATCACCAGCACTCCTGCATCATTGATGGCTTCGTGATCAAGAAAATTAAGATACCCAGACGCCTTCATTCTCCTGAAATAAATAACACTGAGTCATTATGACTCAGGCTCATAAACTTTCAAAGACCATCCTTCATCTTGCCATTACAGTGAAAGTGTCCTTATCCCAGAGGTCATAAACCTCTTTAAAACCAAGTTCATTAACTGTTATGATTTGCTACTATGAGCAAACTCCTACAGAGAAGGTTCAGTCCAAATTTTTCAAGGCCTTGCTTCCAAGTATCGTGTTGCGATCATAAACATCAAATAAAATTGCACTCTACTTTCTCTGGAGTTTTGTATGCAATAATGTCTCCTGGAATTAGGGATTAAATTGCCCTCCTCGGATAATACCTTGATCTTGCAAGACAACTACATTTATACAGGAAGGAAAAGATTCAAAATTTTGGCTCACTATTTGATCTCTCTAAGTCCAGAAAGAGCTCGGTTAATTTCAAATAGTGGGCAGCTGTTCAGGAGCACTTGTTCAAAACTTGGTACATGAGGGATGCTTGGAAGACCATTCTGTGTACAATACCTAGCAAACATTCTCTGCTCTTCTTACAGGAAAGTCTTGCTCAATGCATCATTTTGCCTGCCCCTTTTAGAAGAAGCCTTTCAAAATCTTCCAAGAATAACTTTGCCCAGGATCCTAGAAGTAACAGAAACAGTTACACATATCTTGTTGCAATGATGTCCTTTTAATGTAACATAACACATTCGATTAATAACTCCTCTTCTGAGTCATTGTCATTCAAGACTGGGAGAACGGATCACTTGCTTTCTTTTAGCTGACAGTACAGCAAATACTTCTAGAAGAGATGCCAACTTTTTTTTGTAACAACCTTTATTGCAAGATGATTAATTGTCTAGCGATCTTGTTAGTTTGTTTCTCATAAGCTGATTCATCTCTTTCTCTCCCTCTCTCTCTCTCTCTCTCCCTCCCTCCCTCCCTCCCTCTCTCTCTCTCTCTCTCTCTCTCTCTCTCTCTCTAAATATTCTTTATTCTCCTGTTTTAATATAGTCGGTATTTTAATTTTTTCATTCTGCGCCTTGCTTCTGACTATGAACTTTATTTTACCTAATCCTTTAGGTTCCTGTTTCCTGTACGTGCTGTTTTATTGGCTAATGAGCAGTTGTGGGATTCAAAAATCTTAACGGTTACAGAACAGTACCGGTTTTGTGGGCGTGTTTGGAGGGCATGGTGTGGCTTGGTAGGCATGGCGTGGTGGGTGTAGCAGGGGAAGGATACTGTAAAAACTTCATTCTCTCCCCACTCCAGGGGAAGGTTACTTCAAAATCCCCATTTCCTCCTGATCAGCTGGGACTCAGGAGGCAGAGAATCAGGGGTGGGTTTCAACCGATTCACGGTGGTCCCCATGGACCGGTTGGTCGGTGAACCCGGAAGTAAGTAACTTCCGGAACGCCAAAGGGCCCACCGCCCACCTGTGCTCCTTACTGGTCTTTGAAGGCTTCTGCGCTTCCACGCAGGCGCATGGCACATACAGCGCCTGCGCGATTCTCCGTGAGCAGCTGGAGCATCGCTAAGACGCATGTGTGAACTGCACACGTGCACGAGGACGCTGCCGGCCCCGTTCCAACCGTAAGGTTGGAACGGGATGAGCAACCCACCACTGCAGAGAATAGTTGGGGGCAGGGCCAGTCAGAGGTGGTATTTACCAGTTCTCCAAACTACTCAAAATTTCCTCTACTGGTTTCCCAGAATTGGTCATTATCTGCTGAATACTACCTCTGCTAATGAGACTCAAAGATTCAATAGCTTAGAAGAGGGGTTAGTGGGAAAGACCAGGTGAATTGAGAAGTAAAAGAAAACTTAAAAAAGACTGGTTTCATCCTGAAACCTCAAATTTCCTCAAGAGAAAATGAAGGTTCATGACAAATCCCTACACAGAGCTTTTCTTTTACAACATCTCAGAATGATTCTTTTGGGTTTAGATGATGTTGACATTTCTGACTGTTCTTTTGGAGATATATCATTCTATAGTCCTTTGAAACCTCCTTGGGCTTCCTCATAGGAAGAAAAATTAGATTGACCAACACTCAGGAGTTTTAAAGGGTTAGGTAATATACACTGATTTTAATTGCCTGATCCTAGAGGAAGAAGGAACTGGCCGTGCTTTCACGCTTTGCTTCTTAGTTTTCAAAAGCATCTGATTACTGATGAATAGCAACACTAAACTCAACGGGTTCTGTTCAGTTCCAACAAGACTGTCCTTCTAATGGAAAAAGATTGCAAAGGAAAATAGGTTAGAGTTAGAATATCACTCAATTAATTAGGGTGTCTTTTAAATCCCCTGTCAAGATATATACATGTGGTACTAGCATTCTGGTCTCACCCTCAAATTATTTTGAGGTAAACAAGAAACATTCGTCCTTTTGCCAGAGTTTTCTTCATTGCTGGTGGAAAATAATTCCGATGTGATGGAGCGGCTTGTATGCCAAAGCACATTTCAAAGAGGATGCCAAAACCATTTAAAATTGCTTCTGATGTTTTCGTTTCCCGAGTGAGTGAGTAAACTTTTAGTCATGACTTTGATTGACAGGGTGCTGGGGTATTTGTGTAGGCCTCAGAAGAAAACAAATATTGAGGATTGTTACTTCACTATGCTGATTTCTCAGAGGCAAAAGTTCAAGACGATGGAAAAAATATATGTATTTTAAACGGAAATTAAAGTCATAACGTGATTTAAATAACTGAAGTCATAACAGGACTTTAATAGAAAATACAACAAGTATTATTAGTCAGTAAGGCCAAATTTTATTAAGTGTGGGTCCCACTACTCTTTGTGTGATTAAACAACTTACTTAAGGTTTTTCAGGCTTAAATTACACAGGATGAGAACCACAACTTTTAAAATGTGGCTTGCTTTAAGTTCACCAAAAATAAAAGTGAGGGGGGGGGGGAATTAATAAAGAAATATATTTATAAATAAATCTATCCTGTTATATGTGAAGCGAAATGGGTGAACAGCTGATCCAAAACTTTTTTTTTTAAAAATGGTCTTAAAAGGGAACTCATTAATAGCAGTAGACTTATATACCGCTTCATAGGCCTTTCAGGCCTCTCTAAGCGGTTTACAGAGAGTCAGCATATTGCCCCCAACAATCTGGGTCCTCATTTTACCCACCTCGGAAGGATGGAAGGCTGAGTCAACCCTGAGCCGGTGAGATTTGAACCGCTGACCTGCTGATCTAGCAGTAGCCTGCAGTGCTGCATTTAACCACTGCGCCACCTTGGCTCTTCTTAAAAAAGAAAAGAAAACAGCATTCCTTTCCTTCTGCAATATGGATTTTAAATCCAAGCTGCTAATTTTCCCCCTTAGCGTTACCCTCAACTTTTTAAGTTTTAGAAGACAAAAGACAAAAATGCTTCCACACTCTCCAACCTGGATGGAAATCAAAGGGTGTTTTTTTTTAATGATATAATAGAAATAAAACTCATAATGACATTTTGGGGAAACTTTTACCCTTCTCTTAATCTTCCAAGAACTCAAATTAAATCATTCCTAAAATTGCACCAGGTTTAATAATGGCACAATATCCATCTGAAAATATTCTGAAACTTAGTTTGATCTCCCAGTGTTGAATTATACCATAGAGCCAAAGGACTTTTAAGGAGAAGGAGGAAAGGGATTTAAGGGAGCTATTGAGTCAAACTCTGTCATCCTGCAGTCGCTGTTGACTCAACTCCCACAAACAATAAACAATTAAGCAAAAACCTGATAGAAGTGTATTTAATCTGAAATCCAAAATAGATTCCAGGATGTCAAAATGGCAGATTAATGGACTCACATGGGGTAGATATCCAGGCCACAGGGGGCAAAACTAACATCATAGAACATCCCACCCATTTCCTTGAAAGCTTCTCAGCTAACATTGCAAAATGTTGTGTCTGTCGTCAGTTTTCATCTAACCAGCCTCCAGCTTGGAGGGAAGGCCTTTGATTGAATGCACAAAATATTCAGCCAGATGATAACAATCTTCACTTCTTGCCATCCTTCTTTAATAGGTCTAGGCAATCCCAAAGTGTATAGAATAGCTGTCCAACATTCCACAGACGTAAGGGAAAGAAATAAAACACACACTTACAAAGGGCATGTACCTTATGCCATTAATAAATGGTTATACAAATCCTACTTTAATCTGTTTCATCCCTTTTAGAATTTGTTTTGTTGGATTTCTCAGGCACATTGGCAAGTCATATTCCAGATATAGTGTAGGGCAGCAGCTGGTGTATTCCTTATAGTCTTCTCTGATATATTTTTTTGCTATTTTCTCCTACTCAAAAGTATTTTCCATTTAGGTGGAGGAGCGGCTTATTCGTGTACCCCTCCGAAATCAAGTGTCTGGCATAAAATTCTAGCCTTCCTGCTAACAGTTTGCCAGGGTACGTCTCTCAATCGTTTCCAGCTGTACTTATTGCAATCTTTCCCAGTTTTTTTTTCCTTTCCTGCTTGAAACTCCAAGTGCTTAAAAAGGACAGGAGCAGATAAAAGAATGGGGAAGAATGGTCTGCGCATCAGATGGACAGAAGGAAAATGGTTTAACGTTTGGGAACATTTGCTTCCCAAATTGTAGACGTTGAACTCAAAAGAGATGGCAAGCGTTAGGAACTTGGGATAAATAACGCAATGCTACACAGGGACCGCCAGCGAATAGGATTCCAAATGCAGTAGGAATGTCTGGGTTTCTAACTACAACTGGAATTTAAACGAGGAAGGTTTTGCGTGGTTTCTGAACGCAATTAGTTTTTCAGCAGAACTTCAGAAGGGGAGAAATTCAGTTTGGGAGGCCACAACCTAGCTTTCCAATAATCGATTGCATCACTATTTTTTGTTGCTTTTTATCCTGAAAGAAATATTTATGGAACGGAAAGCTAAACCCTGCATTATAGTAAGAGTTTCAAGAGTGTGCAGAGGTCGTAGAAGGAGATGTAGTTCTTATTTGAAAAGGAAGCATCAAGAATTTTATAGACGCAAGTCTAAAATACCAAGTATAAGATCTTTGTTCCTTTTTTATGAGGGAACTATGAAGACTCATTTACATTTGCTTAGTTTAACACAGTGTTTTCCCAAAAATAGGACCCGACTGGAAAATAAGACCTAGCATGATTTTTCAGGATGTAATATAAGCCCTATCCTGAAAAAAAGCCCCAGTTAAGCTCATCAGTCAGACAGACGCATTTTAGTACTGTATTTTCCCCAAAATAAGACTTAACCAGAAAATAAGTCCTTATGTGTCTTTTGGAGCAAAAATTAATATATGACCCGGCCTTATTTTGGGGGAACATGGTATAACATGACAAAGAGGTGATAAATGGGAGTCATAACGGCTGGAGGAAACATGCAAATATTTGTGCCTGTTAAATCCGTGGTCCCCACTCACCGGTCTGAAGTCTGGACCCAGTCTGTGTCCCTTTAGGAATCGGGCTGTGCAAGTGGTGGACAAGCACATGATTGTGTGAAGCTCCATTTGCATAGGCGGTGGGAGCACACATGAAACCAACCTCATGGAGCCAGAAAGATTGAGGACTGTGCGTTAAATGCTAAGATAGAATCGAATGTAGCTGTTGGATGGGATGAAATGTCTTTAAAGGTTCAAAACAAATGGGAAAATAAGCTAGGGTACTAATGTTTATACTTTTCAAAAGTTATTTACCACATTCATAACATATAGTCTTCTTTCAGGGCAGGGGAAATAAGAGAAAGGAGGAGTATTAGGTATGTTCGCTACCTTGAGTTACTTGTAAAAATAATAAAGGCAGGGTACACTAAATACGTAAATAAAAAATAAATAAATCTTGTTTTGGCTTTTTTCTCTCCAGCCTCCTTCAGAATACATTTCTAATCATCTTCAGCTTTCAAAATATGTCCTTGTAATTGTTCTGTTTGTTAGCACTTTCTTTATATTCTAGGTCTTTCTTCAGATTTTCTGGAGATGGAAATAGGCAAGGCCCATTGTTAAGCTTGCTGCAGTTTGGTTTTCCCATTTTTCAATCCCATAGGACTATTGCTACCATCATTCCCCAAATAGAAACTCCCTCTCTCTCCCCCCCTCTCTCTGTGTCTCTCTCTCTTTCTGTGTGTGTGTGTGTTTGTGTGTGCGTGAGAGAGAGAGACAGACAGACAGACAGAGACAGAGAGACACAGACAGAGACAGAGAGACGGAGACAGAAACAGAGACAGAGAGACGGAGACAGAAACAGAGACAGAGGGGAAAGAGAGATGCCAGTTTGCTCTAGTCTAGTGGTTAAAATGCTAGTCTAAGAGAGGGAAAATGTGAGTTCAAATCTTGCTTTAAGAACATAAATAATCTGGGTGAACTTGAGCCAGCCACCATTTCTCATTCTAGGAAAAAAACAATGCTAAACAGTTTATGAAAATGTTGCAAGAAAATTACAAGGATTAATCCATGTTTGCCAGGTATCAAGTCAGCTATACGCTTACCGTACATAAACATGACTTCATATTGTTTATTTAAAGAATGTATTTAGTTACCTAACAATGTGAGTCTAGATGGCTAATAAAAGTAAAATAAAAACACAATGGATGGTAACAGTAACAATCACTACCATTAAACCTAGCTCACACGCCTACGTTCTTTGAGGAGAACTTACTCACGTTTGGGGAAATAACCACATTTTTAAGGCCATACCAAATTTGAGGAAACTATTTGAGCAGGGGGTTGGACTAAAAGACCCCCAAGGTCTTTCCAACTCTATTACAGTATTCTGCATTCTGTATTCTGACCATTGCGGTATTGGAGGAAAATCATTGCAGATGCTACAGATTACCTTATGTTCT